>NC_064922.1:176693414-176999248 GCF_023897955.1 Schistocerca gregaria | reverse complement strand
ATGGTACGCATTTCTCCTCCTTACACGAGGCATGGTAACGTTTCACTAGGCAACGTCGGTCAACTGCTGTTTGCGTATGAGAAATCGGTTGGAAACTTTCCTCATGTCAGCACGTTGTAGGTGTCGCCACCGGCGCCAACCTTGTGTGAATGCTCTGAAAAGCTAATCATTTGCATATCACATCATCTTCTTCGTGTCTGTTAAATTTCGCGTCTGTAGCACGACATCTTCGTGGTGTAGCAATTTTAACGGCCCGTAGTGTATATACACAGTTTAGTATACCTTCTTCCTCTTTTCACGCTTGATCTGTGTTCAGTTTTGTGACGTGCTGTCCACTGGGCTCTCTCATCACTAAATCCGAGAGAGGTGCGGATGGGGAGTCTCCATTGAGAGATGGATGGGGAGTTTCCCTTGTGAGATGCATATTTCACTGCAGTAAGAGTATGAAGGAAATTTAAAGATAAATGATTTGGGTTATGCACGGAGTTGCGACTCCAGAGATCACTTCAGTTGTAGCAGAGCCCGCAAAACGGCCCAGACATCCTGAATCAAATTTAAATGGCAGTCATTGCTCAGTAGATTTCAGTAGATTTCATTATGCAGGATGTGCTCCAGTTTCACATGGACTTAAACAGAACATGATGATGATGATGATGATGATGATTATTATTATTGGTTTGTGGCGCGCTCAACAGCGCGGTCATCAGCGACGGACCATAGAAAGTCTCAAATTTAACACAAATTTCTTTTACCAAGTCAAATCTTGCCACTGTCACCAATGATGATGATTATGATGATGACCATGATTATTATGACGACAACGACGACAACACAAACGCCCAGTCCTCGGGCAGAGAGATCCCCGGGAGCGAACCCGGGATCCCATCATCCAGAGGCAGCAACGCTAGCTACTAGACCATGAGCTGCGGACGCAGCAAACCAGCACTAGTCGAGAATAACTACGAAAATCTACTAAATCTATCAGTCTGATTGGTTGCCTCGCCTAAGCTGTGCGTCAGTTGAAATGCACGCCTGTCAAATTCGACCACTGTCCACGCAGAGACGCGAAACGACGTCGCACTGACGTTAGTCCAGGCGGCCGAATGACGCAAGGGATTGTTGTTGTGTGTAGCGTCATAAATCGAACGGGCTTCATCGATATTTCATCGGCGATCGACAGGTGCCGGCTCAGGTCATTTCTGGCAACGACTTGTAGCGGCGAGTGGCGAGTAGCGGGCACTTCGTAGTGTTGCGAGAACGTGACACGGACCGCCGCATGCATATTTCACGACGCCGCTGGAACTGGTGCGCTACAGAGCAACTGGACACCCACTTAACAGACCTCTGTCACTGCTGCTCCTGAAACTGTTCTCCAGCCACCGGAGAATTTCATAAACAAGCTTGGTCACTCCGCAAGCGCAACGAACTACCTTTCCATTATTAACAGTTTCTGTGGGCTGTACTTTCTATACTTTTCAAGAAATCTTTTTCTTTCTAAGTATCTGCAGTTTATTTTACATTTCCAGAACTAGTTTCGAACGGAACTTCTTTTCAGAGGACACCTGTCCATAAGAAAATCGCAATGTCTGTCAAGGCCCACTTTACCTGAAATTATATATTATTGTGACACGGTAGCTCTACAGATCATCATCCTCCGGCGCAACGGATTCCTGACAGTTGCCAATTCAGTTTAATTATCAAGATATGATAGCTAGGAGGATGCCCTTTTCTTCTAACAATGATTTTTTTTAATTTTGCGTGGGTGCCGGGGTTCCGCTCCTCAGTTGGTAAAAACGGATACCTTATGATTTCTTTGTTGTCCGGTCATCTGTCTGTCTGCCTGCCTGCCTGCCTGCCTACCTACCTACCTACCTACCTACCTACCTACCTACCTACCTACCTACCCAACCGACTGTTAAAAACCCTTTTTCTCAGTAACTGGTAGAAGTATCACGTTGAAATGTATGTCACACACCAAAGTTTACGGTCCTTTGGCTGTGTAACTGAAATCTTTACGCCAATGCAATCAAAAGATACGGCTATTTATGTCACATTTTTGGCACTCGCAAACTTCCTCATCAAAACCGATAGTGTACTTCCTGTTGACCTAGAATGACGAAATTTGGCAAGAAGTAAGGTTTCGCAGTAAAAGTAAGGGAAAAAATACGAAAATTGTTGATTTATAACATTATCACACAAAACAATATTTCCTTTTTCACTTGTAATTCGACGTCAAACTTTAAAGTAAAACATTCTCGAAAGCTTGGAATCCCTGGGAGCGATATCTTGCCTGTAGCAATGCCAATAAAAGGCAAAAATCGTCGAGATCCTCGATCCCCGGAATGGGTGAACTGTCTACATACATCGAAGGGCCAAAGAAGCTGGCACACCTGCCTAATATCGTGTACGGCCCCCGCGAGCACGCAGAAGTGACGCAACACGACGTGGCGTGGAATCGAATAATGCCTGAAGTAGGGCTGGAGGGAAATGACACCATGAATCGTGCAGGGTTGTCCATAAATCCGTATGAGTACAAGGGGGTGGAGATCTCTTCTGAACAGTACGTTGCAAAGCATCCCAGATATGCTCAATAACGTTCATGTCTGGGGGGTTTGGTGGCCAGCGGAAGTGTTTACACACAGAAGAGTGTTCCTGGAGCCATAACATGTGGGGTGTCGCACTGTCCTGCTGGAATTGCCCAAGTCCGTCGGAATGCACAATGGACATGAAGATAGGCACTTGATCAAACAGGATGCTTACGTACGTGTCACCTGTCACAGTCGCATCTAGGCGAATTAAAGGTCCCATATCACTGCAACTGCACACGCCCCACACCATTACAGGGTCTCCACGAGGTTGAACAGTCCTCTGCTGACATGCAGCGTCGATGGATTCATGAGGTTGTCTCCATACCCGTACAAGTCCACCCGCTCGATACAATCTGAAACGAGACTCGTCCGACCAGACGACAGGTTTCCAATCATCAACAATCCAAACGTCGATGTTGACAGGCCCAGGCGAGGCCTAAAGCTCTTTATACAAGGCTGTCAGTAGCTCTAGCGGAATGCTGTCTACTCCCGGGGCCTTGTTTCTACTTAGACCTTAGCATGTGACAAATTTCAACTTCATACATCTACTCCTATGGGTCTTCACAGACAGAAGGGCAGAGAGGTACCGTGCAGGTTGTGATGTGCGAGTTTGCGAATATCTAAATACGTGACATAAATTACCATATCTCTTGATTGCATTGGCTAAGAACCTTGAATTTTCTTACAAAGCCAAGAGACCGTAAGCCTTAGCATGTGTAATGAATTTTAAGTTCATACGTCAAACCCGTTCCTGAGAAACAGGGTCTTAACAGATGGAAGGCCACACAGACGGATGAAGTGATCCTGTAAGGGTTTCATTTTCACCGATTGACGTAGGAACTCTAAAAAGGTTGAGAAACGTGGAGATAGGCGAACTAATAATAGTAGGCCTAATACGTATCGATATGGTCACTCATCAAAGGAGCCGGACCGCAATCTGTCGCAGTAGATCCGCCAGGTGCAACTGTTTCCACACGCCTTAAACGGTGCCTCTTTAACGACACTTGGTGAAGGACGGGGTTCCGGGCGCGGGGTGTGCGTACAGAGGCGAAGTGGCAGAGCGCTGGAGCCTCCAGCACCCTCCAGGCGCGCGTGAGAAGCGCGGGTACGCCGACTCAGCAGCTGCGCCGCGCCTGGTGGAGAGGTCTTTGACACGGCTGCTCCACGCCGCCTCCTGCCACGCTATGCACAACCGCGCGCCCTGTGCACCGCCACCTTCCCAATCGATAGTGAACTGGAACACACGATGGCCCCAGCTGCCGACATGTACTACACCGACACAGACTAACAAGGCCGTTCGTATTGCTACAAAAGCTATTTGCTGCTTTTAGCGTGGAGCAACGAACGGATCAGACCAAACTGCACCTTCCAGTGAGACACCAACGTGGATTCTCTTTCCTGACTATAAACTGCATCCGAGAACGAAGAGCAACGCCATGGCTTGACAACTGGGACACACTGCCTAAGCTATCTTTGAGTTACAACAGAGTGACGCCGCGCAGTGCATGGCCTACCTGTGGGAATGTCATCAACGACTGCAACATTCACCGCTCTACAGTGAAAATTTTGCCAACAGTTTATCAGTTGCGTTATTGTATGGTTATGAGAGGATGTTTCAGTTACAGTGAATACCTTCGCTAGAAGTAGCCATTTTGTTTCCCATTTTTCATTAGGGTTTTCTATTTTCCTTAGCTTTATTACACGATACACTTCTTTCAATTTCTTTAAATTTCACAACTCATTCACATTTCTTTAAGGATTTTTACCAAAGCACTCTGAATAATGTCACACTTTTCAACTGTTTTTGTTTTTAATTCTGTTTTCTTTAAAGGATTTCGATTTTGTTTAATATTGACCTGCTACTCACGATTATATTTCTGTTCATGTATTATTGTAAATATGTTATGTTGTAATGATGTGATGTTAATAAATAAACAAATCACAAAAAATAAAAAAGCGTGTCCTTCGGGCGCATAACTTTTGGAAGTCGGAATGGCTATCGCGCTAACGTGGAAAAAAAAACTGATTGCAAAGGGTGCAGCCATCCCAGCATAAGGCAGGATTGTCCAAGATTTTCCTGTTGAAAACTCGACTCCCGACTAAATCTCGTCGAGATACGTGGAAATTCTTATTACACGCACCACGGAGGAATTGTCCAATAGTTTGGAATTCTATAGATGTGATCTACATGTGCAAACAAACAAATGATAAAAATTTCAGATAAATTGGTTGGTTTATTTAAGACGAAGAGCTTTACAAATCGAGCGAGTCAATAATTTATGCTCCACCTCTGGCCCTTATGCAAGCACTTATTCGCTTAAGAATTGATGTGAAATGTCCTAAGGGATTTCGTGCCAAATTGTATCCAACTGGCGCGATAGATCGTCAAATTTTCGAGCTGTTTGGAGGATCCTGCCCACAGTATCAAAAACGTCTTTAATTGGAGAGAGATATGGCGACCTTACTGATCAAGGTAGGGTTTGGCAAGCACGAAGAGAAGAGGTAGAAAGTTTTGCCTGTGGGCCGGCGTTATCTTGTTGAAATATAAGCCCAGGATGGCTCACCATCTTAGGGCCACAGAACGTGGCAAAGAACACTGTCGACGTAACGCTGTGCGGTACGGGTGCCGTGGATGACAACCAAAGGCGACCCGCCATGAAAAGAAACTGCACCACAAACCATCACTCCTGGTTGCTAGGCTGTATGCAGAGCGACTGTCAGCTTGGTATCCCACCACTGTCCGGGAGGTCTCCAGATACGACTAAGCTGGCCACCTGGGCTCAATTCGAGGCAAGTCTCATTGCCGAAGACATACTCCAGTGTATGGTATTCCAGGCCGAAGATGTATCTCGAAACGCACTGGTCAGTGGTGGTATACCAACGTCAACTTTCACCAGCTATGCGGCCCGACAATCAGGAGTAATGGTATGGGGTGTCAATTCTTTTCGTAGTGGGACCCCCTTGGTTGTTATCCACGGCACCCTTACGTCACAAGGGTATGTCGACAATATTCCACGTCCCGTTTTGTTACCCTTCATGGCGAGCCATCCTGGGCTTACATTTCTGCAAGTTAATCGCCTGCTTACAACCGGCGAGAGTTTCTACTGCTGCTACTCGCGCTTGCCAAACCGAACCTTGGGCAGCAAGGTCACCGGACCTCTCTCTCCAATTGATAAAGTTTGGAATATTATGGGCAGGGCCATCCAGTCAGCTCGGGATTTTGATGATCTAACGCGCCAATTGGATAGAATTTGACACAATATCTCTCAGGACGACATTCAAGAACCACAGAGCAATGTCAAGCCGAATAACTGCTTGCTTAAGGACGACAGGTGGACCCACGCGTTACTGACTTGCTCAATTTGTGAAGTTCTTTCTCTTGATTAAATCAACCATTTTTTTCTGAGATTGTAATCATTTGCATGTGTGTACATGAACATGACATCCATCGATTTCAGTCCCATTCGGTAATTCCCTCGTTTAAATTGGGAGGGAGCCTTAGGGAACAAATTGAAAATTAAGGAGACCTAAGATCGTAGACCTCCGCAAATTGCCTTTAGATCTGACTAAACTCTCATTGAGTAGCACGTCGGAAGGCGATCAGAATTACTGATACTTTCTACTGCATGTTTTGCAGTTGGTGTAGCGTTGTTAGAAACGGATTCATCATCAGACGGCGAAATTATAGTAAGGAGAGCTCAAGTTCAAATAGTAAATGCAGGTTTCATAGTGATCAACTGCCCAGGCTTTAGAGGGAGAGCACTAAGTCTCTATGGCCGAACGATTTGCCTGTCGTAGCGTTAATCAATTACGTGCACAAATGTCCCTCGTGATTCCGTCAATCTACAGTGTGTTAACTGTAAGACGGCAGAATTGTTAGGGGAGTGCGGGGGAGAGGAGGAAGCAAACATTGGTGGGGCGAGGGGAGGGGAGGGGAGTGGAGGTTGTTGGCGACTCCCGAAATGGGCCAGCAACTGCCTCTTCACTCATTTTGGTAATGTTTAGCAGAACTGCACAATAAAAACACGCAGAACAGTACAGCGCAAAACAATAACGAAGCAGGCGACAATGGCTACCTTGTACAACACAGTCAGCTACGCAATGTTGGCAGCAGTCGAAACTGCGCGCCTACCGAAGCCTCCCGACGTTTACCGACTTTACCGATTCAGGACTAGGGAGATGGTTCAAATGGCCCTGAGCACTATGGGACTTAACATCTGAGGTCATCAGTCCCCTAGAACTTAGAACTATTTAAACCTAAGTAATCTTAGGACATCACACACATTCATGCCCGAGGCAGGATTTGAACCTGCGACCGTAGCGGTCGCGCGGTTCCAAACTGAAGCGCCTAGAACCGCTCGGCCACACCGGCCGGCGGACTAGGGAGAGGCCTGCCATCTAAAAGTTTACACACTGTATTGGTGAAAACCATACCAACGCCCATACATTAGTCCCAAAGATTAACCTTCACATACAGGCACAAAAACGCAGCGACGAACTGTCACCCAAGATCGTGTATAAAATTCTCATGGCTTTACAAGATAAAGGCGATTAATTCCTCACTGTACTATCGTTCTCCCCTACCCACCACCCTGTCATGTTACAGCACGTTAGAAAGGCAAAAATGACATTCAAATGGGCACATTAGTGCGGGACATTAACTACTCATTTACATGCAAGCAGGTCAGTCATTTTCTTGCCGGGGAAAACGGAAGTGCGAACTAAGGAGAACTATAAATAAGGTAAAACGCAGTTGTTTGTTTTAATTCAAACTGGTTTGTATTGACTGACGACTGAAAGTAAGAAACCAGTAATTGCAGCATATGTATTTGAATTTTAGTCATGTATATTTTAATTCTAGCCGTAGAGAATGTTTCGAAAAGATCCCGACTTCGTACAGTTTGGAAGTGATTTTCGTAAATAATCCTAACTTGATATGTAAGACGAGACAGCCGATTACCTCTTCAGCGCAGGTGCACACCTGCCTCTAACTCTTACGTGAATCGGCCAGATGCCGCGAGTAAAGAGGATAATGGGCAAGGAGCACTACATTAGTAGTTTGTGGGTAGCTTGAGAATTTGGGTCCGACGGGAGGCGTGCTAGGGTGGTTGAAGCAGTTGCGGTGACCACTGCCAGGATGGCGCAGTGGCCGGCGCATCTGCCTAGTAAAAGGAGGTCCGGGTTCGAATCCAGATCCGGCACAAATTTTCAACTTTCCCCATTGATTTAAATTAATGCCCACTCGTAGCCAATTCTGTAATTCATTCGTGTTTTCGATATGTCAGTTTGCGTGGCCATCTTCCGCACAAACTGTTATAATTAATTACTATTGGTTTTCTGTGTTATTACGCTTACTGCAACGAAAGTGTGTTTTACACCAGACGTGTTTCGCTTTTATTTACAAAGCATCTTCAGTGGTCATTCTGGAAGTATGGACAGACAATAGTGCTGGACATTTTGGTCTTTATAGGTTAAAGAAACAATATATACTCAATTTATGAAGACCAAAATGTACAGCAACTACGCAACAGCAGTTTTGATGATAGTTATACCGTATTAAAAAGTGCAGCAGATTTTTTTGGTAACTGTAGGAAGATAATGAGATGGTTTAAATTCGCAACTGATATTCCATCACACAACACGGGAACTCAACAACATTCATTCGATGCAAAAGCCTGGAAAATGAACCGTGGTTGAATCTCGTCCTAATAAATTCAACTGGGGAAAGCACACCACAGAACTGCTGAGGCGTCTTAACAAATCTCTATTTGCAATGCGAATTATGTCAGACATAGGGGATAAAAAATGAAAAAGCTGGCAATATGCTTACTTTGATTCCATTATGTCATTTTTTGGGGTAATCCATCAGGCCAAGGTACAGTTTTCCGGGCACAAAAACGTGCAGTAAGTTATATGTGGTGTGAACTCAAGAACATCCTGCAGAAGCCTGTTTAGGGAACTAGGGAAACTAACTACTGCTTCCCACTATATTTATTCTTTAATGAAAAATGTATCACTTTTTCAAACCAACAGCTCAATTCATGGAATCAATACTAGAAATAAAAATAATCTTCACAAGGATTTAATGTCAGTCTTGTACAAAAAGGTGTGCATTATTCAGTAACACACATTTTCGATAACTTGTCAGGAGCCATAAAAAACTTAACAACCAATGAAATTCAGTTTAAGAAAAGCCTAAAGGATTTATTAGTGGCCAACTCCTCCTACTCCATTGATGAATTTCCCAATAGGACCAACCGATTATATATGTAACTTCTGAACAATTTCAGAGCAGTAATGTGTTCGTGTGTGCATGTCATGTATTATTGTTTTTCTGACATGTTCTACATCCTGCAGGACATTCTCACTACGGGATCAATTGGAATGAAAGTAAATCTAATCTAAACTGGCGAAATTATTTTGCTTCTGTTTCCTTGAAACGAACCAAAGCAAGGTTCAGTTCTTAACAATTTAAAACCGCGCGTGTGGTTTTTCATTGTTTCTTTTGCTAGTCTGTCTACATGCTCACTGTGTATGATTTCTATGTGGCCGTTACCAACTTCATTTATACAGTTTTCGGCATGATATTGGACGATTGCAATGACTGAGGTATGCTTTTTCTATCAGATACGAAATTACAAGCTTCTTAGGTGAGACTGGTCTTTCATATATCGCTGATTCTCGAATGCTGTATGGTTTTCGTAGATGAGAGACACGTTTCTCTGAGAAGAAGGAAGATAATGGTTGTATTCGATGCTTCAGCGGACAATGACAACTTACATTACTCTGTTCGGTAACTTTGCTGAGTCAGTATACATTTCGTGGAAGTCGTCGCACTTTGCTTCATTGACATTCCACTGTTGTCCTGGAGTCTTGTCTTTGTGGCGGACACGCAATGTTCACCTGGAGATTAGCGTCGAGTGCAGATGCTCGCACATCGTATTCCAGTGAGTAGACTGCAAGTAGCTTGCCACGGTTGGTAGTAATACATCCAGGGTGTTTCAAAAATGACCGGTATATTTGAAACGGCAATACAAACTAAACGAGCAGCGATAGAAATACACCGTTTGTTGCAATATGCTTGGGACAACAGTACATTTTCAGGCAGACAGACTTTCGAAATTACAGTAGTTACAATTGTCAACAACAGATGGCGCTGCGGTCTGGGAAACTCTATAGTACGATATTTTCCACATATCCACCATGCGTAGCAATAATATGGCGTAGTCTCTGAATGAAATTACCCGAAACCTTTGACAACGTGTCTGGCGGAATGGCGTCACATGCAGATTGGATGTACTGCTTCAGCTGTTCAATTGTTTCTGGATTCTGGCGGTACACCTGGTCTTTGAAGTGTCCCCACAGAAAGAAGTCACAGGGCTTCATGTCTGGCGAATAGGGAGGTCAATCCACGCCGCCTCCTGTATGTTTCGGATAGCCCAAAGCAATCACACGATCATCGAAATATTCATTCAGGAAATTAAAGACGTCGGCCGTGCGATGTGGCCGGGCACCATCTTGCATAAACCACGAGGTGTTCGCAGTGTCGCCTAAGGCAGTTTGTACCGCCACAAATTCACGAAGAATGTCCAGATAGCGTGATGCAGTAATCGTTTCGGATCTGAAAAATGGGCCAATGATTCCTTTGGAAGAAATGGCGGCCCAGACCAGTACTTTTTGAGGATGCAGGGACGATGGGACTGCAACATGGGGCTTTTCGGTTCCCCATATGCGCCAGTTCGGTTTATTGACGAAGCCGTCCAGGTAAAAATAAGCTTCGTCAGTAAACCAAATGCTGGCCACATGCATATCGCCGTCATCAATCCTGTGCACTATATCGTTAGCGAATGTCTCTCGTGCAGCAAAGGTAGCGGCGCTGAGGGGTTGCCGCGTTTGAATTTTGTATGGATAGAGGTGTAAACTCTGGCGCATGAGACGATACGTGGTCGTTGGCGTCATTTGGACCGCAGCTGCAACACAGCGAACGGAAACCCGAGCCCGCTGTTGGATCACCTGCTGCACTAGCTGCGCGTTGCCCTCTGTGGTTGCCATACGCGGTAACCCTACCATTCCAGCACGTTCATCCGTCACGTTCCCAGTCCGTTGAAATTTTTCAAACAGATCCTTTATTGTATCGCTTTTCGGTCCTTTGGTTACATTAAACCTCCGTTGAAAACTTCGTCTTGTTGCAACAACACTATGTTCTAGACAGTGGAATTCCAACACCAGAAAAATCCTCTGTTCTAAGGAATAAACCATGTTGTCCACAGCACACTTGCACATTGTGAACAGCACACGCTTACAGCAGAAAGACGACGTACAGAATGGCGCACCCACAGACTGCATTGTCTTCTATATCTTGCACATCACTTGCAGCGCCATCTGTTGTTGAAAATTGTAACTACTGTACTTTCGAAAGTTTGTCCACCTGAAAATGTACTGTTGTGCCAAGCATATTGCAACAAGCGGTGTATTTCTATCGCTGCTCGTTTAGTTTTTATTGCCGTTTCGAATATACCGGTCATTTTTGAAACACCCTGTAACACGTGCGCAAAGATATCTTTCTGAAAAGAAGGAGATGGTAGCTAATGCATATCGTCCTACCCAGCTTCCTGGTTTCATCCGGAAGTCGGCGCCTGGTCACTAAAGAAGACTTTTTCCAGCGCATGTTGTGGACATTTTTCGCTATCCACTTTCCGCTCATAGCTGCGTATAACCAATTTTCAACCACTAGTTGAATGTATATTATGGTAATAAAATGCTTCAAATGGCTCTGAGCACTATGGGACTTTACGTCTAAGGTCATCAGTCCCCTCGAACTTAGAACTACTTAAACCTAACCAACCTAAGGACATCACACACATCCATGCCTAAGGCAGGATTCGAACCTGCGATCGTAGCTGCAGCGCGGTTCCGGACTTAAGCGCCTAGAATCGCTCGACCACAGCGGCCGGCCTATTATGGTAAGCAGCAACATTGTTTGCAAAGAAGTAAAATTTCACGGTAACACAAGCGATTTAATTTGGACCCTTCATTCCGAATCGTTCGAATACATTCACATACTGCTATTGTGTTCGTTGTTGATGATGATGATGCGATGCACAAATTACTTCCACATTTTCACTCGTTTGATCTCCTTTCAATGAATTACCTTGGAATACAAGTCTGCTCTACAGGAGGAGGACGTGGTTTCTGGTAAGCCCTTTGCAAAGAGAAGGCCGTGCTAATACGCTGTCTCTACTGCCACTCGTGTTTCGCACTTTTCGAAGGCTTGCACAGCAGTTTGCATGCCGCTGCGACATTCCGTCGATATTTGACATTCCATTATAAGTGACCAACTGTAACTTATTCTGAGCGACCAACTGGTTATAGAAGTAAAAAAAAAATTTATTCTCTCGGCTGATCAAACAGCTTTCGAGGAAAAAACGACTTTTGGCGAAAGCGTGAGTTGGTTAAAGCAATTTACTCGTTTTGTAACTATGTGCCATGTAGGAGTGTCATTCCACAGGTAACGACAGTTCTCGTCGCCATGTTAACACAGAATCTGGGGATGTTTGGATGTTTTGATGATGGAATACTGGACGCCGGAGAGACTGTTTAGCTTTTGGAAGACTTGCGTGATTTTCTACCAAATGTTTTAAGGGCACATTTCATAACATAGTTAATAATGGGTGTCTCATTCCTTGACGAAACTAAAGAATTCAAGCGACTTTGGGTACGTCCCAGTGAAGTATACATAATTATCTTCTCCTGCATCCGCTGAAAAAGCGTTAGCAGTATTGAGGTCTTCAGCTCGAAGACTGGTTTAATGCAGCCCGTACAAATTTCTTTCCTCCCCGATTCTATTCATTGACTCGGTAATAATTATCCCGTCTACGCATATACGTTTCGGCATTTATCTGTAGCACAACATTTCACCACTTCTTTGTGTCTGTAGTTCTCCATTTTTTGTTCTATATATTCCAATCTCTTTGTTCCCCTTAACACATACTTTACAGTTCTGTCGCTTATTCTACAGAGTTTTTTTTCCCACGTGTTTCTTTCCTTGGCGATTGTCCACAGAACCATCTAATTTCGTATTAGTCACCATGCGTGGCACCACAAATTAGACAGTTCGATTCCCTTCCCTTTCCTATGTCCTTACATAATATAGATACGTAAACCATTTTCCAGTGCTAGACGTTGAGTATGTCGCATTTCCGAGGTAATTGACGAAAGAGAGACATTTATTACAACTGATATCCGAAAGGCAATTTCCGTTAGGCTAAAAATAAAATATTGTAAAGTTAAAACGAATTAATGAGAACATTTTTAAAACTAGACCTTTGTGTTACTTCTCTACACCATCACCTTTCACCTTTCCTCATTCATAATGTCTTAACGTGCGAATATCCCTGAGCATAAAATTCAGCCGTCTGAGACTATCTGACCCAGCGATTACAGGAGTCGTGCTGCCCTTATTTTTTTTAAAACTATATAACGCAGAACATTCCTAGATATCTGCCAGATAACTGATTTATGCGGAAACGTCAATTTACACGTTTTCTTGACAGTTTCCTGTACCAGTTCGCTTTCTGACGGACCGTTCCTTCACTAAGTTGTATCATAAAATCGACGATGATAGATCTTGATGTCACACCACGCGGAACAGTGCAACGAACTGTTAAAATTCAGAAGACAATGGGCAAGTGCGTAAGTAACACATGCTGCAACTGATAATTACGTACTACAAGCCAACGAACCTTCCTGTTACTTGATGTAGAGCTAAACTGTTAATCCATGACATGGAGATTATCTCTTGGCCGAAACTGCTTGTCGACAAATAAAGGCACATTGCAGAAGCTTTTGATGGCTTCGTGATGTCGTTTGTCAAGTAAACGACATCATTCATCCATCCGGTCCAGACACAGCCCAAGTTTCGAGATAAATGCCAGTATCTTGGAGAATTTTTGACACTAAAAACCAAATTACAGAAAGGATTTCACATTGGACGAGATTTTATGTTGCAACACTCATTTTAAACGGTTAAAAGAGGAGAACGAGAAGCAATGGACTCTCGTTACGGCATCTCTAAACACACTGACCTACTCGGCTACTTATGGCTACGTTAACACCTGACAACTTCCGGAAGACAAAACCGAATTCGTCAACCTATTTCCGCTGTCGTGTTTACGTGCTAATGTTTTACATGTTAATGCCTAATTCGGTTTTGCTACCTCGGTTAAATATCAATTTTCCCGTCAGCATTTGTTTTACACAAATGCCATCTGAAGCTCAGCTGTTCCAATTTGCAATTTAGTCAGCAGGATGGGTGTTTCTCTTCCGTTAAACACATCAGGTATATTTTCTGTTCACCTGCGCAGAAAGCTACTGCGAACAGATTACCCAGCATTTAAAAAGACGGCACCCGACGATCCAAGAAATTTTTCAGAATCGATTGTGAGTTTAAATGGGAGCGAATATAGATTATGGAGGAGGATATATGGCAGCTAGAAGCGCCATTTCAAAATGAGTACTGGAGTGTTTAAATGACCAATGGGGAGCAGTATTACGAATTCGGTTTACAAAAACCTGATTTAAAAGCCGCCATGTAAATGTAGTAAATATATGCCCCGTACTCTATTTCCCGTGCTACATGAAAATAGTAGTTACTTTCGGGTAGAGCTCGTATAATAATGTTCCATAGTACGAGAGAGCAAGCTAAAGATTAATTTATTGTTCCGACAATTAACTGTTCTCCAAATTCTCTTTCTTCAGCAATAAATGAAACCTGGGAATTCATAGGACATCCAATATAGACTTCTACATTAGCAATGCTTTTTCATCCATAGGTACATATTGAGGAGGTCATCAACGATGTAGAATACATTGAAGCAGGAACAAGCAATAAATATTTTTTAAAAATTGGCGGTAATGTGTGCTGCTGAATACTGGACACCTTTCTGGACCATAGTAACTAACTTTAAATTCCGATGTAAATTATTCTTATTGATTCCATGAGCTAAGTTGCTAAATTGAAAAAAGAATATTTACGACAAATTTGATTCTGAAATTAATATATTGGGAAACAGTCGTCAGTGTCCTCAGTTCCTTAAACAAGCCTCTGAGGGACGGTTTTGACTTCGCTGAACAGATAATTCATATTTAACGCTTTTGGACTTTGAAAACTTCAGATTTACTTGACGAGTTGGGCAACTCTCTCTTATGACTTATAGAACGAAAGGAAGTGATGTATGCTAACTACTTTTATTTCCCTATCACCTATGTGTGACAATGAAGTCATTGAAAAGAGTCATCTATTGTGGCACTTTAGCAGTTATGTGACTGCCCTTCCAAATTTTACTCATTATCAAGTTGTAATCACAATACCTTACTGCTTCCGATCTCTTTTTTTCTATCATATTTTACACACATTCTGGCAGGAAGGCTATTACAAGTTCTGAACTGCAAATAGCACAGCTTTCCAACGTTTACTCACGAAGAAATGTTTAAGAAGCGTTCATTAATGCCTATCCAAATTTCATTAACCGAAATTACGATTAATCTGCTATTTACAGCAATGTTTGTTTCACCTGAAAACAAAACAAACTTGGCATATGGTCTTGTTACTGATAAGTCGTTAATAAAAGGGTACTGACAAATTTTTGCAATACCACACAACAGTAACTCTCAGGAGGCTCATTGTTGCTGTGTTCTGAGAATACTTCACACTTGCGTTGCACTCGCTGTGGCAAGTCAGTGGGCGCAGTCTTTCACTAGCAGGGTTAGTGTGGCATCGTGGTGACGAAGTGATATTGGGGCAGCTTTGCAGTACAACTTCGCGCATGGTTTAAACGTAGACCAGTGCCTTGAAGAAATGACT
This sequence comes from Schistocerca gregaria, assembly GCF_023897955.1. Classification (NCBI taxonomy): domain Eukaryota; kingdom Metazoa; phylum Arthropoda; class Insecta; order Orthoptera; family Acrididae; genus Schistocerca; species Schistocerca gregaria. The sequence goes on along the minus strand of NC_064922.1, from coordinate 176,983,798 downwards.
GGCACTCAGTTGCGTGTCCACATCACATCATAGAACTACATTCTGGAGGTACACATAATGCCAGAGGAAATTTCACTTTGGAGGACGCTGAGAGGGCGGGAGGAATACGATCTCAGTTATGGAGGAAAAACATCGATGCCGTCAGGAAAAAATGCCAGACAAAGGCAAGCGAGTGACGTATAAGCAGATAGAGGACATCTTATGGCTCAAAGCACCAGCAATTTGTTCTATTCTGCATGATCATTTGCAAGTAAAGAAACTTTGTCGTCTCTGTGTGCCGCATAGACTGAAGGAAGAGCAGATGACACGACGTGATACTTGGTGCCGGGAGATGCTGCAGAAGTTTTCCAAGGGACAATCTCAGTATGTGAATAACGTCACGACAGGTGACGAGACTTGGCTGTGCTATTATGACGTGTCGACTAACCCTCAAAACAAAGCTTGGGTCTTTGGAGATGACAACACACCTGTAGCTGTCAGAAAATTCCAATCGTAAAGAAAAAAATGATAGCTGTTTTTTTTTCCAAATCGAGTGGAAGTGTAGAGTTTAGGACTCACGGAAGACAGTGACAGGTAAGTGGTACACTGAGCAGTGCCTGCTCAAAGTTATTCCATCTTTAAAGAACCTGCGACGAAGGAAGAATGGATGCTTCGTCCCTCCATCCCAACGCTCCAGCTCACGACGCCGAAGCACGCACCGAATATTTACGAGGTGGATGAGAAACTTCTTCAGCACCCGCCTTACAGTTGATACCTCGCTCCTTGCGACATTGCACTGTTCCCGCGTGTGAAAACGAAGCTGAAAGGGGTGCAGTTTTCAAGTGATGAGGAGCTGCTGAGGGCTTGGGGCAACGAGTGTTCCTTACTCTCTACAGAAACTTGGGAGATCTGGTTTAGGGTTGGTTTCGGAGGATGGAGAGGTGTATTCAATGTGGCGGACATTATTTCGAAAAAGTTAAATAAATAAAGCTGTATTGCAAAAGTTTCCAAATACCTTTTGCAACGCGATGAAAAATAATGGCTTTAATACGGAACCTTGTGGAACACCACGAGTAAGTAGTACCCATTTGGATGATGACCAACAGCTTAATGCAGGATACTTTTTAGTGACTCCCTGTGTCGTTTCCTGGCGCCTTCATAACGCGGCGTACTACTCCCCACCCCCGCCGCCCCCCGCCTCCCCCCTCCCAGGCAGAGAGGTGTCGCATTCGCTGCCGCGGGGATTCCCCGGCCGCCACTTGTGGCTGTGGCGGTTGTTGTGCTGCTGTTGCGGGCGGCTTCATTAGTCAGCCGCAGACAACTTGTGGGCTCCGCAGCTGCCGCTCTACTGCAGGCCTGCCCGCTCCGTGAAAACTCACGCTCGTAAACTCAGCCCCGCCAGCAACAACGTTTCAAATAACTCCACAGGGAAGTAAGCTGAAAAGCTTGCATTCCTTGCGCTAAAAAATTCACATACCCAACATTAACGAATTGAAGCATACACACCGAAAGGAGTGTTTCATATTACAATGAAGAGCATGCAACGCCAGTCCTGAGACTGGTCTGATGCAGCTCTCCATGCTACCGTATCCTGTGCAAGCTTGTTCATCTCCCAGTACGTACTACAGCCTCCATCCTTCTGAATCTGCTTAGTGTATTCATCTCTTGGTCTCCCTCTACGATTTTTACCTTCCACGCTGCCCTCCAATACTAAATTGGTGATCCTTGATGCCTCAGAATATGTCCTACCAACCGATCCCTTCTTCTAGTCAAGTTCTGCCACAAACTTCTCTTCTCCCCAATTCTACTGAATACCTCCTCATTAGTTATGTGATTTACCCATCTAATCTTCAGCATTCTTCTGTAGCACCACATTTCAAAAGCTTCTATTCTCCTCTTGTCCAAACTATTTATCGTCCACGTTTCTCTTCCATACATGGCTACACTCCATACAAATACTTACAGAAACGACTTCCTGACATTTAAATCTATACCCCATGTTAACAAATTTCTCTTCTTCAAAAAAGCTTTCCTTGCCCTTGCCAGTCTACATTTTATACCCTCTCTACTTCGACCATCATCAGTTATTTTGCTCCCCAAATAGCAAATCTCATTTACTATTTTTATAATTCCCTCAGCGTCACCCAAGGCAACTCGACTACATTCCATTATCCTCGTTTTGCTTTTGTTGATGTTCATCTTACATCCTCCTTTCAAGACACTGTACATTCCGTTCAACTGCTCTTCCAAGTCCTTTGCTGTCTCTGACAGAATTACAGTGTCATCGGTGAACCTCAGTTTTTTTTCTTTTCTCCATGGATTTTAGTTCCTACTCCGAATTTTTCTTTTGTTTCCTTTCCTGCCTGCTCAATATACAGATTGAATAACATCGGGGAGGGGCTACAACCCTGTCTCACTCCCTTCCCAACCACTGCTTCCTTTTCATGCCCATCGATTCTTACAATTGCAATCTGGTTTCTGTACAAATTGTAAATAGCCTTTCGCTCCCTGTATTTTACCCCTGCCACCTTTAGAATTTGAAAGAGAGTGTTCCAGTCATCTTTGTCAAAAGCTTTCTCTGAATCTACAAATGCTAGAAACGTAGGTTTGCCTTTCCTTAATCTTTCTTCTAAGAAAAGCCAAGGTCAGTACTGCCTCACGTGTTCCAACATTTCTACGGAATCCGAACTGATCTTCCCCGAGGTCGGCTTCTACCCGTTTTTCCATACGTCTGTAAAGAATTCGCGTTAGTATTTTGCAGCTGTGACTTATTAAACTGAATTTTCACTTCTGTCAACACCTGCTTTCTTGAAGTCTGAGGGAATTTCGCCTGTCTCATACATCTTGTTCACCAGTTGGTAGAGTTTTGTCAGGACTTGCTCTCCCAAGGCTGTCAGTAGTTCTAATGGAATGTTGTCTACTCCGGGGGCCTTGTTTCGACTCAGGTCTTTCAGTGCTCTGTCGAAGTCTTACCTCAGTATCGTATCTCCCATTTCATCGTCATCTCATCCTCTTCTATTTCCATAATATTGTCCTCATGTACATCGCCTTTGTATAGACCCTCTATATACTCCTTCCATATTTCTGCTTTCCGTTCTTTGCTTAGAACTGGGTTTCCATCTGAGCTCTTGATATTCATGCAACTGGTTCTCTTTTTTCCAAAGGTAGGCAGTATCTATCTTACCCCTAGTGAGATAAGCCTCTACATACTTACATTTGTCCTCTAGCCATCCCTGCTTAGCCATTTTGCACTTCCTGTCGATCTCATTTTTGAGACATTTGTATTCCTTTTTGCCTGCTTCATTTCCTGCATATGTATATTTTCTCCTTTCATCAATTAAATTCAGTATTTCTTCTGCTACCCAAGAATTTCTACTAACTCTCATCTTTTTACCTACTTGATCCTCTGCTGCCTTCACTACTTCATCCCTCAGTGCTATCCATTCTTCTTCTACTGTATTTCTTTCCCCCATTCCTGTCAATTGTTCCCTTATGCTCTCCCTGAAACTCTGTACAACCTCCGGTTCTTTCAGTTTATCCAGGTCCCATCTCCTTCAATTCCCACCTTTTTGCAGTTTCTTCAGTTTTAATCTGCAATTCGTAACAAATAGATTGTGGTCAGAGTCCACATCTGCCCCTGGAAATGTCTTACAATTTGAAACCTGGTTCCTAAATCTCTGTCTTACCATTATATAATCTGATACCTTGTAGTATCTCCAGGATTCTTCCACGTATACAACTTTCTTTCATGATTCTTGAACTAAGTGTTAGCTATGATTAAGTTACGCTTTGTGCAGAATTCTACCAGACGGGTCCCTCTTTCATTTCTTATCCCCATTCCACATTCACCTACTATGTTTCCTTCTCTCCCTTTTCCTACTCTCCAATTCCAGTCACGCATGACTATTAAATTTTCGTCTCCCTTCAACACCTGAATAATTTCTTTTATCTCATCACACATTTCATCAATATCTTCTTCATCTGCAGAGCTAGTTGGCATATAAACTTTTACTACTGTAGTAGGTGTGTTCTTCGTATCTATCTTGGCCACAATAATGCGTTCACTATGCTGTTTGTAGTAGCTTACCCGCATTCCTATTTTCCTATTCATTATCAAACCTACTCCTGCATTACCCCTATTTGATTTTGTGTTTATAACCCTGTAGTCACCTGACCAGAAGTCTTGTTCCTCCTGCCACCGAACTTCACTAATTCCCACTATATCTAACTTTAACCTATCCATTTCCCTTTTTAAATTTTCTAACCTACCTGGCCGATTAAGGGATCGGGCATTCCACGCTCCGACCCGTAGAACGCCAGTTTTCTTTCTCCTGATAACGACATCCTCCTGAGTAGTCCCCGCCCGGAGATCCGAATGGGGGACTATTTTACCTCCGGAATATTTTTCCCAAGAGGATGCCATCATCATTTAACCATACAATAAAGCTGCATGCCCTCGGGAAAAATTACGGCTGCAGTTTCCCCTTACTTTCAGCCGTTCGCAGTACCAAAGCAGCAAGGCCGTTTTGGTTAGTGTTACAAGGCCAGATCAGTGAATCATCCAGACTGCTGCCCTTGCAACTACTGAAAAGGCTGCTGCCCCTCTTCAGGAACCTCTCAACAGATACCCCTCCGTTGTGGTTGCACCTACGGTACAGCCCTCTGTATCCCCACCAACGCAAAGTCCATGGTTCATGTCACCACAATTTATTGGTAATTTAATTTACTTATCAGCCAGTACATTATGACCACCTACCTAACAGCCTGTATGTCCACCTTGGGCACGGTAACAGCTGTTACGTTTCGAGTCATGGAAACAGTGAGACTTGGTAGGCCCTCTGAGGGAGTTCACACCACATCTGCGCGCGCGGGCACACACACACACACACACACACACACACACACACACACACACACACACACACACACACACACACACACCTGAACTCCGGGAAGGTGTCGATGACCTAGGACGCCACTTTCAGTTACATCCCAGATGTGTTCAAATGGCTCCGAGCACTATGGGACTTAACATCTGAGGTCATCAGTCTCCTAGAACTTAGAACTACTTAAACCTAACCAACCTGAAGACATAACACTCATCCATGCCCGAGGCAAGATTCGAACCTGCGACCGCAGTGGTCGCGCGGTTCCAGACTGAAGCGCCTAGAACCGCTCGGCTACACCGGCCGGCCCAGCTGTGTTCCATCGGGTTCAGATCTGGCGGGCTGTGGGGCAGGCACATCACTTTGAACTCGCCACTGTGTTCCTCGAACCACTACATTGTGACGGCCATTGTCTTGTTGAAAAATACCACTGGCGTCGGGAAACATGATCGTAATGAAGGGGTGTACGTGGCCTGCAACCAGTGTACAATACTCTCTGCCCGTCGTAGTGCCTTGCACGACTTCCACTGCACCCATGGATCCCCAAATGGATGTTCCTCTGAGCATGATTGAGCCGCCGCCAGCTTGTGTCCGTTCCGCATACACATGTCAAGGAGCTGTACCACTGGAAGACAACGAATTCGTGTCTTCCCATCGACATGATGAATAAGGTATCGTGATTGATCAGAGCACGCAAAGCTCTGCCACTGCGCCAACGTACGGTGCCAATGGCCAGGTGTCCATTTCAGTCGTAGTTACTGGTGCCGGGGTGTTTAACATTGGCGCATGCATGGGTCGTCGGCTGCGGAGTGTTCGGTGTATTTTGTGTTCTCACACACTTTTACTCCGGCCAGCACTGAAGTCTGATGTTAGTTCCGCCACAGTTCGCCACCTGTCCGGGGTGGCCGAGCGGTTCTAGGCGCTTCAGTCTGGAACAGCGCGTCCGCTACGGCCGCAGGTTCTAATCCTGCCTCGGGCATGGGTGTGTATGATGTCCTTAGGTTGGTTAGGTTTAAGTAGTTCTACGTTCTAGGGGCTGATGACCTCAGAAGTTAAGTCCCACAGTGCTCACAGCCATTTAAGTCACCTGTCCTGTTTTACCAGTCTGCCTAGCCTGCGACGTCCGACATCTGTAATGAGGGTTGACCACACAACGCCACGACGTCTGGACGTGGTTCCACCTCGGTTTCGCCACGAGTTGAAGTCGGTAACCACAGCACTCCTCGAACACCCCGGCAAGTCGTGTGCTCTCTGAAATGCTCGTGCCGAATCTCCCAGCTATCATAGTCTGCCCTCGGTCGAACTCAGGTAGGGCGTGCGCCTTTCTCACTCCACACACGGACAGCAGGCTCACTGTAATTACATGTACCGTGCGTGTGTCTTACTAGCAGGCATTCCTCGCCAGGTGACGCTGCTGTTGCCTGGACATGTTTATACCGGTAAATGAAATGAAATGTCGTGAGGCTAGGGCCCCCCGTCGTGTAGACCGCTCGCCTGGTGCAAGCGAGTTGACACCACTCCGGAGGCTTGCTTGTCGATGGGGATGAGATGACAACAACACGACACCCAGTCCCTGAGCGGAGAAACTCTCCGACCCAGCCGGGAATGGAACCCGGGCCCCTTGGCGTCACATTCCGTCGCGCTGACCACTCAGATACCGGGGCAGACTTTATGTCGGTAGTAGGTCGGCAGTCCTAATGTTCTACATGATCGTTGTATTTTGTCCTCATTAAATAATCTTACGTCGCATTTACACTCAAATAATTCCTCTTCTTTCATTCCTAAACCTGAAATTAACATTTTTCATCTCTGGAAATGGAGTCACTCTCTCTATGTACTACTATAAAATCTCTGACCCAAAAAAAATTTGACAGCACCACATACTTAGCTTTGTACCTAATTATGACGTAACAGCCGAAAACCGGTTTGTGAAATAATAAATAAATACTGTAGAATTCTTCACGAGCGTTGTGTAACTTTCCATTCATAATGTATAAAATATTCTAACAACAACAGATGGTACAGCAAGCCAAGGCAGTAATTGCAGCAGTAAAGGATACGGTTTTCGTAGTCAACTATGCACAAATCCGGTAGCACCGTAATGTGACCCGAGACGGGATCACACAGCATAGCGTTACTGTGGAACTCCGTTTGCATTCAGTGACTCGTACAAGGGGTGCAAGCCAGCGAACTCTTCATCAGTAAATTTATCCGTGTCGCTGTTAACGTACAAGAAACCCAAGACAGGACCGAGTAGTACGGAACGAAAGCCTGGCGGTAACGAGTGAAGTGGACATTACTCTTATCAGCGTCAAGCACCGCGACTGTACGCTTATGTGGCTGCACGGTTAGCGCGGCGGACTGCTGAACAAATGGGCCCGCGTTCGATTCCTGGACAGGTCGGAGATTTTCTCTCGGGGACTAGGTGTTGTGTCGCCCTTACTTTACTATCGTCATAACTGACATTACACTCTTTACACGGCTGCACCGCGAGCGAGTGGAAAACTTCTGAAATTTTCTGGCAGATTAAAACTGTGTGTCGAACCGAGACTCGAACTCTGGGCCTCCGCCTTTCGCGGGCAATTACTCTACCGACTGAGCTACCACAGCACGAGTCGTGACCCGTCCTCACAGCTTCACTTCTGCCAGTGCCTGGTCTCTTACCTTCCAAACTTCACAGAAGCTGTTCTGCAAAACTTGGACGACTAGCACTGCTGGAAGAATGGATACTGCGTGGACATGGCTTAGCCACAGCCTGGGGTATGTTTCCAGGGTGAAGTTCTCACTCTGCAGCGGAGTGTTCTGTTATGAAACTTCCTGGAAGATAAAACTGTGTGCAATGCCGAGAGAGGAACACCAGTAGAGAATATCCCCGCGAAAGAAAGGTCAACAGTTCGAGTCTCGGTCCGTCACACAGTTTTAATCTGCCACGAAGTTTCATAACATTGCACATTCCGCCGCAGAGTGAAAATTTCATTCTGGAACAAGTTTCTTTCCAGACAAGACGGACGACAACTAGCGTCAAGATTTACACCGTTGTGCAGATGTTTTATGTGCAATGCAGATGAAAAGATGACTTGGGGATACGAAATAAACCGACGTGAAAACACACTATAACGAGCCACATGAAACCCCAGGTATCTCATACCAAAATAATCCGAAAATATCGTGGAATAAACTCCGAAATTATTTCGGTGAAATTTACGTGCATCCTACACACATGCATCAACAAAAATAATCCGAAACCTATTGTGCAATGCAATGCAGAAGATTATTTATACTAATGATGTCACGGACTTTCTTGTCCCACTCGCAAATGGGACGAGAGGAAAAAAAATTACCACCTGTTTGCAGTGTTCATCCTCGTAAATGATTGTCATATATAAGACACAAAAAATTTAACCAACCTTGAAATTTGTCGACCTCATACTGTTGTCCGTTGCAGATTTCGTGTACAATGGCGAATACCAGTGACTACACCACCGAATAGCGCATAACTACAAGCACTTAAGTCCACTGAAATTAGAATTATATATTCAGCTGCTGACGGGCGTTGATATTTATCAATGGGGACAGGTGAAAATGTGTACCCCGACTGGGACTCGAACCCTGGATCTCCTGCTTACATAGCTGACGCTCTATCCATCTGAGCCATCGAGGTCACAGAGGATAGTGCCACTGCAGGACTATCTCGCGCGAGACCCACATTCTCATCTTATACGTCCATACAGTACATTCGTAGTGTCCCTACCCAACACACTCATTTCTCGTGAAAGACGTTCTTACTAAGTCCCATAAGAGTTCGGGTAATGCGTGTGCATCCGCACAGAAGTAGGTCATGGCCGGTATTGCCAGAACTATATACTGCTTTCGGACATGTCCGAAAGAACAGACACGATGTCCATACAAGTATATGAGTCCACTGAAGTCCTTTACAATGATGCGTTTGTTTGCATGGCCTAACTTTTAAAATCAGTTAGTATTGGTCATCCGTCTTGAACTTACTGCAATTTAATTAAAGAGAATTACGAAAGATGCGTTTCGCTTTTATTTATAAAGTATCTTCCGTGGTTACTCTGCAGATTGAAAACCTGTGTTTGTACCTTTTTGGCTGTTTTAGCTTAAAAACAGCATTTTGTTTATGAAGTTGGTGTGCAAGTTACTTATGGTCTTTATTTACATATTATGCTTCTTCCATCTTTGCTAGCAGCAGTTGAGGTCGAAAGACCTCGATTCACATCTGCACTTGGCACTTTTTGCCATTTTGCAATATTACTTGCGCTGCATTATTTAAACTTCATTTTTGTAAACTGAACTGCAGCTGTGTGTGTTCTTCACTCTGCACAGTGGCACTGTTTATGTCTGTTCACTGTGCAAAGTGCAGTTCAGTTTACAAAAGTGAAGTGAAAATAATGCAGTACAACAAAAATTGCTAAGTGCACATGTGAATGTAAGTTTTTCGACGTCAACCACTGCTAACAAGGAGGAAAGAAGCACAGTGTGTAAAGAAACATCGTAAGTAACTTCCACACCAATTTTATAAACAAAACGCTGTTTTAAGCTAAAACAACAAAAAATGTACAAACGTATGTATCCAATTTGCAGACTAACCACGGAAGAGGCTTTATAAACAAAAGCGAAACGCGTGTGGTGTAAGTCTCTAATTAAACTGCAGTAAGCTCAAGACGGATATCACTATAACTCACCTTTACAGTGACTTTGTGATGATATTACTATGCTGAAGAACAGTGTCATGCATCTGTGTCACTGAAGTGTAGTGCAGCGTTCAATAAAAGTTACTTGGCCTGCCATAAATAACGTGTAGCTTACTTTACGAAGTCCCTACGTATTACTCAAAAGAGTCACATACCTGATAAACTATCCCGTATGCTCGGATGAGTGTAAACAGTGTACAGTGCGGTCCAGTGTTGACTGCTTTCTGGAAATCGAGAAATAAGAAACCTGCATCTATAGTCCGCGGGGAACCGTCGTGTGCGATAGCCGAATTGTGTTCCGCACGAGTGGATACCTTCTAGACCCACAACGATTTATGGGCAGAAGCTTCTCTCTCGCTAGGGAACTCGCCACACTGGAGTATGTGCTATACTCGACACCCCTGCATCAGATCCACAGTAAGGATACTGGTCTATAAATTCTGCGCATCCCATCTACTGGTTTTCTCTTATAGGGGAGTAAGCTGGCCTTTTATCCAGTATCTTGGAACCGTTCCCAACACCGCTGTGTGCTCCTCCCTGTATCACCAAATTAGGATTCCAACGGGGCCTCGCACCTCATTCGTTTTGAAGCGGTTAAATTTTCTTTTCAGCACCAGGGATGCTTATTGCTGTCGTCCATTTGACAGTTCGTCTGGCGGTCGAATGATGGTACCTCCATACCACTTTCCTGGATGAAAAATTTTCTTAAATGCGAGATTTAAGGGCACCACACCCTGCCTATCTAACCCATGTTAATCTGACCCATTTCTGAAGAAACTATTTGATGCAGGGCCTTAATATTTTTACTGTATGTTACGTGATGATAATACAGTCAACTCTAGTAAAATCTACTTTATAAATTTTATAGTTTTTAAGGAACACTTTTTAAATTTATTAACAAATATTAAGTTTTTCTGCAGAACATATTTTTGTGAACTTCCTAATGGGATAATATTAATGAATGTAGTACCACAGGTGGCTTTTTATGTTATGCAGAGTCTCAGAAAATTTCATTGATTTATCTATGATAGTTTCTGATATAATGGGGCATATCTATGGAAAATTTTAGTTTGCGGGAAATTGACTTTAAAGAAAAAACTTTCGAAATTTGTTACTTACAGTTAATTAAAACTGTCCTGCTGCATATGATGGCCCTTCTTTGGCGTCTAGCAGCTCTTCCAGCTTCATTTTCACCTTCCTGGATGTTTGTCTTGCTTTCTTGGCCATATTAGATGCAGACCTGTCTGCATTGGCTATCCTCATTTTATCGCAAAGTTGCAGCCCAGTGACCATATTTTCACAAGGATTAATTTCCAGCTTTTTCAGTACCCAGCACTTTCCAGTATTACCACAATTGAATGTAATAACAGCATCATGAACTCCTAGTTTCATTGTATGCATGCCTACAAATAAAGATTTCGGTTCGCGGTTCCAAAATATGCTGTTGAAACATTCATTTGGGTTCTGTTTCTACCCATGCAGACATTTCCTTAGGTCAGAATGAGCCAAGTCTGTGAAAATAGGTTTAAATATTGTAATAACAGCAGTAGGAAGAGAATGCTGCAGAGAATAAGATTCTCCAGTTGCCTGAGCCCTATTGTATTCGCACCACGAATTTTCTCCTGATGGACACAATCCATGACATGGCTTATCATCAGTAGAGGACTTATGGAAGTATATGGCCCAAACAATTCTCTTCATTGCCTCCAGATTTTCTTTATTTCTCCTAATTGCCTGCCCATAGTATAGCTGCAAGTTTTCTATTTCAGTTTTAGTTAACTGACCCCGTCCAGTCATTCTAATTTTCTTCCTCTCATATCAATAGTTAGTTTTCTCAGCCTTGTTCCTAAACGTTTTTGAATATGGCCTACATATTCTGTTTTGCTAATAATGCTATCTCCATATGGCTTAGAGTTGACAGTGGGTGGGTTGACAAAGTGGGCGTGGCACACAAAAAAAATTTTTCAGCAAAATCTACTGAAATATGAAAACCGAAAATCGATTTGTTCGACCTAAATCACGGTGTGATCCCCTTAAGACTTGAATCTTCCTTTTCTGTCTTCTATTTAGCCATCGCACTGTTCGATGAGTGTCTGAAAGTACTCGAACCAATAGCGAACTATCAACATTTATACAACCGTAAGTATATTTCACCTCGTATATTACGCTGTTCTGGTCTCATGTGTCCATATTAAGGGATAGATGGCAAACCATTCAATCATGGCGACGCGGATAGGACAAAACGGTAACGAGACTCGCCACTGCGGGACTGCTTAGTGTGCCCGTTGAAGTCCAGATGGGCAGAGGTCTTCAGTATTCGTTGCCTGACGCAATTTTTCCGCTGTACAGAAAGGGCGCTGTTTGTTGAAGTGATCCTGGGACCAATTATGCGTGTATGTCGAATGCTTGCTAGTCGTAAGAAGAACGTTATTAAGAGGGCGAGTCAAATGAAAACCTTAAATATTTTTTTAAAATATTATTTATTGCTCATAAGTGGTACAAAGCTGTATCACTTTTCAACATAATCTCCCACACGCTCAATGCAGGTCCTCCAGCGCTTACAAAATGCATAAATTCCTTTAGAAAAAAATTCTTTTCGTAGTCTGCGCAACCACTCTTGCACCGCGTGGCGTACCTCTTCATCAGAACGGAACTTCTTTCCTCTCATTGCGTCTTTGAGTGGTCCAAACATATGGAAATCATTTGGGGGCAAGGTCTGGTGAGTATGGTGGATGAGGAAGACACTTAAAATGCAGGTCTGTGATTGTTGCAACTGTTGTACAGGCACTGTGGGGCCTCGCATTGTCATGTTGCAAAAGGACACCTGCTGACAGCAATCCACGTCGCTTTGATTTGACTGCAGGCCGCAGATGATTGTTTAGGAGATCTGTGTATGATGCACTGGTGACAGTGGTCCCTCTAGGTATGTAATGCTCCAAAAAGACGCTTTTTTTGTCCCAAAAGACTCAGCATAACCTTGCTTGATGGTTCTGTTCGAAACTTCTTTGGTTTTGGTGATGAGGAATGGCGCCATTCCTTGCTCGCTCTCTTCGTTTCCGGTTGGTGGAAGAGAACCCAGGTTGCGTCTCCAGTAATGATTTTTGCAAGGAAGCCATCAGTTTCTCGCTGAAAGCGCCGAAGAAGTTATTCACAAGCATCAACACGTTCTCTCATTTCAGTAGTCAGCTGCCGTGGAACCCCTCTTGTAGACACTTCGTGAAACTGGAGCACATCATGCACAGTGTGGTGTGCTCACCCATGACTAATCTGTAAACATGCTGCCATGTCATTCAGCGTCACTCGGCAGTTTTCCTTCACTACGGCATCAACTGCTGCCATGTTCTGTGGAGTCACAACTCGTTGTGCCTGACCTGGACGAGGAGCATCTTCCACTGAACTTCCTACTCCAATCGTAGACTTGCTGCTGTGACAAATATGCATCACCGTACTGAACCTTCACTCGACGATGAATTTCAGTAGGTTTCACACCTTCACTACGCAAAAACCGAACAACAGAACGCTGTTCTTCCCTGGGGCAAGTCGCAAGTGGGGCGGCCATCTTTATACTGATACTGCGACGGTATGTGTGCATCTGCACTATGCTGCCACCTACAGGCCATTCTGCACGCTATTTGTAGCACGCTTAGCAACTTACAGGAGAACGGCGCTAATATTCGAATTGTTGTTACTAATTTAAGGTTTTCTTTTGACTCCCCCTCGTACTTATTGGTGTGGCTTCTTATCGACTACTGCACGCAGTTGTAAATTCTTTAGTAAACGTTAAGTCTTCGAACTGTCGATTTATCAGCTTTATTACTCAAACTTACTTCCGATGTGCTAAGTAAGACAGTGTCACACTTCCTAATTCTTCAACCGCAAACCAGCACGTGTTACGGCGAAGTCAGTGCCGGCACGCCAGTCGGGAACGACAGAGAAGAGAAGGCTGTGAGATGAGGTCAGCCAATAGCACGCTGACCGGCACCTCTCCAGGACGACAACGCGACAGCAGCGGCCCCCACGTGAAGAGGACATAAGCGCCGCGCCCTATTGGTGGCAGCCCACTTCGACAGCAGCTTCAGCGTTAGCCACGTCGTCACCCGGTGCATCGTAGCCTCCATCCTTAGTACTCTCTACGTAGCTCAGTTAAGAGATCAGCAGTAACTGCAGTTCAGTTGAGCGACTTTTGTTAGTAGCGGACCAGAAGAGTGACTCGTGTTTGTCTATTCTGAAGAAGATTGATTATTTTGTATGTCACATTTTGCCTGCGACACATCTGTGTAACTGCACTTGTGGATAATGATGTATAACGGAATACAAGAATTCTCAGATCAAAGTTCATTATTTGTACTTGTCGTATTGCAATAAACCTCATTAACAGAAGTTGTTTCACTGTTTGTCCAGCGATTCCAGGATTCCATGACACGAGAGTAGAAAACCTTTTCGTGCCCCTGCTGCTACATCCAAGCATCAAACACCCCGTGTTCCTTTCGAATATTTTTAAAGTATGGGCACACTTCCGCGAAGTCTTCTACATTTACTTGTTTCGAACACCTATTTCTCAATCGCTTTAAAGTTTTCAAGAAAAAATGTTTTATATATCTTTCTTTTAATTATTATTCTAATGTGTTCTAAATGAGTTGAAATGGATTTAGGCTGCAGTGTTAGGGTAAACGCAGAAGAAAAATTCTTTCCTTTTAAAATCATCCTCGTGTTTACACAAGTTTAGGATTATTTGCCGTAATTTTATAGAAGTTGTCGCTCGACCATTTCTTGCATAACTGAATATTGCATTTCTGGTCCATTACAACATACTTTCCTTGCAGCATGGAATGAAGGCAGCTTTTTTCCGGACGTAAATTACTTGGACGATTATAGAACTACAATGCATTTACTTGGGAGATTTGGGATATATCGTTGCTGCAACAACGTAAAACGTTCCGTACGTTTAGAAATATCACTAAATAACATCAATGCGGGCTGCAATTTATTCTTTAATGTGCAACCACGTTCGGTCAAATATCATTACTCAAGACCTGTTGTAGGATAATGAATCGTCAGACCTAAACCTGTCGCACTTTAAAGAATAAATTAAACAGCGGCTAACGGTGTTGTATAATGTTATTTCTGAAGTTTATCAAAGCTTGAAACAGAAACAACAAAAAATATTTTGCAATTTGCAGTATTCACGTTATGCGCTTTGTATAGAAGGATACTAAGGTGTTTCTTCTCCTTTGTAGAACATAAGACCATTTTGTACGAGTTCTTTGTACCGACATCGTAGCGGCTGCTGCTGTTTCTTTGGATCTGACTCCTTCACACCTATGTAACGAAAAGGCGCGGCAGACGTTCTGCAGTGCTCGCGGCCAACAGCACCGCTACGGGCTATAGTCACGTGTTTCATTTCGTATTTTAACCGCGCATTTAATTTTTATCATTCTTCAATGGCGCCACATTTCAAATACTTGTCCATATTCACAGGAATTCCATCGGGTCCTGCAGATTTGCTCAGTTTTAACGACTTCATCTGTTTCTCAATGCTACTGGTACTAAATAATATCTGTCATTCATCTTCGCAGTAATGCGAAATGCCTTTTAGGTGAGACTTTGCAGATTGGTCTGACTCATTTTTGTGTTGTAATGAGGCATTTGGAGTAACAGTCTTACCCTGCAAGCTAGTCCCACAGGTCAGATGGGAATGAATATAGGCATAAAATACAGAAGGCAGGCAGTACATACATATATTCTTTAACACAGGACCGTCTGAAACCCGATTCCACCATTACTGCTTTCGCTTTGCTACTATCAATTACAGTTCCTGTGTCCATGAGAGTCTGGCCACTAACTTTGGTGCTACGGCGGTCTCTACATGTGACAAGAATTAGCTGGGTTTTGTCAAAGACGTTTCGGTAACGTTCGTCTATGGTAGTCAGTGAAGGCCTTGTTCGTTGCCTTTTTGACAGCCGAACTAGCGTCATTTAGCATCTTCCTTCTTGTAACCATATGTTTTGTTTCACAGCTATTGTGCAGTAGTCGCTATTTCTTTAGAAGGTCATTTCTACATCTACATCTACATCCATACTCCGCAAGCCACCTCACGGTGGGTGGCGGAGGGTACCCTGAGTACCTCTATCGGTTCTCCCTTCTATTCCAGTCTCGTATTGTTCGTGGAAAGAAGGATTGTCGGTATGCTTCTGTGTGGGCTCTTATCTCTCTGATTTTATCCTCATGGTCTCTTCGCGAGATATACGTAGGAGGGAGCAAAATACTGCTTGACTCTTCGGTAAAGGTATGTTCTCAAAACTTTAACAAAAGCCCGTACCGAGCTACTGAGCGTCTCTCCTGCAGTCTTCCACTGGAGTTTATCATCTCCGTAACGCTTTCGCGATTACTAAATGATCCTGTAATGAAGCGCGCTGCTCTCCGTTGGATCTTCTCTATCTGGTGCGGATCCCACACTGCTGAGCAGTATTCAAGCAGTGGGCGAACAAGCGTACTGTAACCTACTTCCTTTGTTGTCGGATTACATTTCCTTAGGATTCTTCCAATGAATCTCAGTCTGGCATCTGCTTTACCGACGATCAACTTTATATGATCATTCCATTTTAAATCACTCCGAATGCGTACTCCCAGATAATTTGAGGAATTAACTGCTTCCAGTTGCTGACCTGCTATTTTGTAGCTAAATGATAAGGGACCTATCTTTCTATGTATTCGCATCACATTACAATTGTCTACATTGAGATTCAATTGCCATTCCGTGCACCATGCGTCAATTCGCTGCAGACCCTCCTGCATTTCATTTCAGTACAATTTTCCATTGTTGCAACCTCTCGATACACCACAGCATCATCTGCAAAAAGCCTCAGTGAACTTCCGATGTCATCCACCAGGTCATTTATGTATATTGTGAAAATTTACCGACAATGCTGCGTTTCTCCGATCACTAACTGTCCTAATACGGACATAGGTGCCCAGTGTACGGTAAACTATTATTTTACACTCTAGGTAAAGTTAATCTATATGCTCCTGCCCAGAGGCAAGTATTATGACTTCCTCGCTGAGACACGACAAGATGTTCATTTTAATCAGCTTAACAAACATGGGAAGATTAGAACTAGTTTCAGTTGCCCTTTGGGTTTTAGCTGCTCCAGGTACCTCAAAGTCACTGACACCAATCTCAATATGACTAACGTCGAAGAGGTCAGGTCTGTTGTCTATTCGTTGGCATTAGATCTAATATATTTCCGTCCAGTGATTAAAAATTAGAGGTCTATTTTCGTCGCTGATAGTTTCTTCATTCGGTTTACAAATTGTTTTACAATACGGTTAACATATGATCCCAGTTGTAGGCTGCTTATTTAAGGCTTCCAGGGATAAAAAAAAGTCATTGCTGAGTATTTCACTGTATTATTGACCAGGAATTTAAAAATTTAAAATTGAGAGGTATAATCTTATGTTAAAGGTTAGACAAAGTACGGCAAGTATTACAGTTAGAAGCCGTGTATGTGTCTAGAGGCAGCATAACTCACGGGGCCCATATTTCAGAGACTACGTCCATGCAGTATTTGAGAAATAAGAGCACTTAGCGACTTGCAACAAACTTTACACAAAACTTCAAACCTATTTGAAATTTTTGTCGCTTACGTGATCAAAGTTTTGTACAGCAATCATAAGTCTGCAGCTGTTTCCTACGTGGGAGGTCGAAGCTAGGATTTACTGGCATACGAATAACTGTGGAAATGATCGTAGACAATCTTACTACAGTGTTCACCAGTGAAGAAATTCATCTCATAATCAGTACTCCCACTAGTGAGAAATGTTTGTTCAAGCAGGTGCTCAGGGACCCAAAAGGTAAAGACGGACGTCTGAGATCCAGTGCACTGAAGGGAGCACCTCCTTTGTGTGCGGGGGAGGGGATGGGGGGGGGGGGGGGGGAGTGTCAAGGGAGGTGGTCAGATGGCGGAGGGAGGGGGCGGGGTAGAGCGCTCCCAGTTGGGATTGTTTGGGAAGAGATTGCCAGCTTTGGAAACCTGTTTCTGAAGGAACATATCCCGAAGAGCTTGCTCAGAACTGGAATTGAAGTTTTATTTATTTCTGTAAGAGTCTGTCTAGGGTGTAGACAACATTCCAGTAGAACTACTGACAGCTTTGGGAGAGCCAGTCCTGACAAAACTCTACCAATTGGTGAGCAAGATGTATGAGACAGGCAAAATACCCTCAGACTTCAAGAAGAATATAACGATTCCAATCCCAAAGAAAGCAGGTGTTGACAGATGTGAAAATTACCTAAGTATCATTTCATTAAGTCACGGCGGCAAAATACTAACGCGAATTCTTTACAGACGAATTGAAAAACTGGTAGAAGCCAACCTCGGGGAAGATCAGATTGGATTCCGTAGAAATATTGGAACACGTAAGGCAATACTGACCCTACGACTTATCTTAGAAAGTAGATTAAGGAAAGGCAAACCTACGTTTCTAGCATTTGTAGACTTGGAGAAAGCTTTTGACAATGTTGCCTGGAATGGTCTCTCTCAAATTCTAAAGGTGGCAGGGGTAAAATACAGGGAGCGAAAGGCTGTTTACAATTTGTACAGAAACCAAATGGCAGTTATTACAATTGAGGGGCATTGAAGGGAAGCAGTGGTGGGGAAGGGAGTGAGACAGGGTTGTAGCCTATCCCCGATGTTATTCAATCTGTGTATTGAGCAAGCAGGAAAGGAAACGAAAGAAAAATTCGGAGTAGGTGTTAAAATCCACGGAGAAGAAATAAAATCTTTGAGGTTCGTCGATGACACTGTAATTGACCTGGAAGAGCAGTTGAATGGAATGGACAGTGTCTTGAAAGGAGGATATAAGATGAACATCATCAAAAGCAAAACGAGGATAATGGAATGTCAAATTAAGTCAGGTGATGTTGAGGGAATTAGATTAGGAAATGAGACGCTTAATGTAGTAAATGAGTTTTTGGTATTTGCGGAGCAAAATAACTGATGTTGGTCGAAGTAGAGAGGATATAAAATACAGACTGGAAATGACAAGGGAAGCGTTTTTGAAGAAGAGAAATTTGTTAACATCGAGAATAGATTTAAGTGTGAGAAAGTCCTTTTTGAAAGTATTTGTATGGAATGTAGCCATGTATGGAAGTGAAACATGGACGATAAATAGTTTGGACAAGAAGCTTTCGAAATGTGGTGCTACAGAAGAATGCTGAAGATTAGATGGTTGGGTACTCAATATAATTGGGGAAAAGAGGAATTTGTGGCAAAACCTGACTAGAAGGGATCGGTTGGTAGGACATGTACTGAGGCATCAAGGGATCACCAATTTAGTACTGGAGGGCAGCATGGAGAGTAAAAATCGTGGAGGGAGGCCAAGAGATGAATACACTAAGCAGGTTCAAAAGGATTTAGATTGCAGTAGTTAGAGATGAAGCTTGCACAGAATAGAGTAGCATGGAGAGCTGCATCAAACCAGTCTCAGGACTGAAGATCACATCAACAATAACAACATGTCCCACGCAAAAACATGGGGATCGGGCACGTTTATGTGATGGAATACAGCAAACTCTTTGACTCTCCCACCTTTTGCAGTGTAGTTTGACAAAGGAGATCGTGGTTGTGCAGGCCTATAGAGTCTGTCCAACCAACTGACAAGCAAATTACGCTTCTTGACTGGGAGACATCCTTAACAAGCGGCCCTCTACGCACGAAGTCTGAGGAGAGACCGTCCGTCCAATTACCTGCCGGTGGAACTCCCCCTAAATCCACGAGAGAACGCGAGCCGCGATATCGATCGGGAATTCTGATGTCGGAGGAGGGACATCATCTTCAGTAGAGAGAGGGAACTCGCAGAACTGTTGTGCTAAAAACAAATCAGGCAACTGAAAGAAACTGGCGGCGGACTCCAGTTTATACTGTAGGCCACACATGATTTCGTAGCGCTCCTTTGAACGCAGACTTTATACTCCACTGAAAAATGCTAAATGATTATTGCTATGAATATGTTATAAAAACACCAAATCCCGACGGGCAATGATATCAGGCAGAACGGACACAGTGCTAAAGCGTCGCGCCGCGAAGTGAACAGGAGCCCCGGAAATACTGAACCTTTCACAACTGTACGTACCTTCGTGATTTAAACATGTAGTGGGTCTCGCTAGCTTCCTATTTTTTCCAAAATGATACCAACTTTCCTTGCCAACAGAGTTCTTAATAACTATTAAAACACTACCACTTTTGAAGCATCAAATTCCATTATCTAATGACATACTTCTTCCCACTTTTATCTGTCATTCATGACGTAACCGAAGGGTCAGTCTTGCGTCCCATTCTCTTCATATTGTACATGAATGACCTCCTTCGGAATATAACAGATGATTTTTCAAAATCCTGTTTCTATGCAGATGATTTCTGTAAGTATGACATCCAATTCTCTCAACAACACTGACTAAACTGCCTTACTCAAAACAGATACACTGCCTGAGTGGCGCCATGACAAATTATCTGTCAATACAGAAAGAACGCCAGAATTAAATATTTCCTACAAAAATAGAACCTTAGAGAATGCAGAGCTACCTATTAAGTTCATTAGCACTGTGTTACAGAATAACCTCAGCTGGCAGGCACATATTACCTCTTTCATGCCCAAAATTTCTAAGGGCCTTCTTATGATTAAAAAGTTGACAACGACAGGAGATGAGATAACCTGCTTTCTGTATTTTATGCCTATATTCATTCCCATCTGATCTATGGGACTAGCTTGCAGGGTAATAACTGTTACTCCAAAGGTCTCTTTAGAGCACAAAAAAAGTCAGACCAATCTGCAAAGTCTCACCTAAAAGGCATTTTAGAACTTTATTCATCAGGTCTAGTGTTACGATATTAACGTGTACGTATATTTATCAGTGCCTTTGTGCCAAGAAAAACTCATCCAATTTTACTGCCATTTCCGATGTACATGGCTATAACAATGCAATTCAATGATATAAAAACAAAATACGGTTTTCATTCTAAAACTCAAAACAGTTGTAATATAACATTAGCTGAGCTGTTCAAACTGCCAAACTCAATTACGGTACTGGAGCTAAAAAAATTTAAGGACACTGCCAAGAATTTGTTAATTCAGAACTGTTTTTATATTCTGGAGGAATTTATAACCGTAAATTTTAAATTTACGTATTTATAATTTTATTGTAGTTTAAATTGCCTGTTTTGGTATGTATTCATATTTTGAAATTGTTTAAGCAATCTTTACATATTTGTAATCTTTACATACGCGCCAATAAAAATAAATAATTAATAAACATATTTGACTTGTAATGGCCCTCCCCTCAGCTTCAAAACGTTGCAACAAATCACATGTTTTTTCTATGCGATTTGTGACCCACCATTAGAGACTACGGGATCCATCTTGCACACACTTTCGTATATTCAACAGGGCGCGTAACGGCATCCACGATTCCTTTGCTGATTGACAGATGTAATGTCGACTACCGCCTGCCTGCGGTGGCCGAGCGGTTCTAGGCGCTTCAGTCCAGAACCGCGCGACTGCTACGGTTGCAGTTTCGAATCCTGCCTCGGGCATAGATGTGTGTGATGTCCTTAGGTTGGTTAGGTTAAAGTGGTTTCAACTTCTAGGGGACTCATGACCTCAGATGTTAAGTCGCACAGTGCTCAAAGCCATTTGAACCATTTTGTCAACTGCCGAGTCGTAATGCTATTGTCCTCGCGAATGGCAACATCAGCTCGCTGCCACATGTCACGTGTGACACCAGTGGATGGTCTCCCCGAGCGCTGCCAATCGTCGCGCTCGGCCGAACCGCCTTCTGATGACCTCTCCCTCCGTGCCGAGCGACTAACTATACTTCTGTCGACAGCATTTTCTCCATAGACTGCACAAGCGTTTGTGAATATTTCCCACAGTTCGTTTCTCTGCAGTGAGAACTTCAACGACGGCACGTTGCTTGTAATGCATATCACCTACAGACGCCATTTTGAAACTGATCTACAGCTACGCTATCTGCGGGAAGTGACGGAAACTTGGCGCACTCGCTCAGGAGACTTCAAAAAATACATACGTAACATTTCGCATTCGTAGCATTGTTTTCGGTTGAGAAAAAACCGCGGTGCATTACCTTATGGACAACCCTCATATGTGCAGTTTGTTTCTGACTTGGTATGTTGAGACCTAGAGTAACGTAATAAATGGTTTTCAACGATAGCTGTTGGACAAATGATAGCTATCGATTTTCATTAGACTGGCTTCCTACGCTGATCATCCAGCCTCCGTTCAAACACGTCATTTAGTGGCAGTTCTTAGAACAACTGGGTACTAGTGAGTGGACAGCGGAAGCTATTCTACCTAGGCTCAAGCTGTCCGCGTCCGTGTCATCTGAGAGAATCGGGATTCAGTGATCTGGAACGATGCCATAACTAAGTGATCGTAGTAAATAACCGCTGTTCGAATGCAGCTTCCGAAAATCCAGAGTTGACGGAAGTGGCAAAAGTTGACACTTGGCGCAGCCGAATAAGCTGGTTGTTTTACGAGGCCTGTTGTGCTGCTTAGGGCGGCCAGCACCAGACTCTGGTACCGCCTGGACAGGCCGCCGCCGTTGCATGTCGAGATAGTACCTTCTGGACAGAGTCACGTACCGCAGTACATTAGTTGTAGTGACGCGCCCAAAATGCACAGCTCCGCAGTGTTTACTGTTGAACTCCAGAGAACGTGTCTGCGCAGTCATCTTTACGGAGCCACGAATTCGTTTCGCACGGACTATTAGCTTTCAAAATAAGGGGAACAATTACGAGGTTCGGACACACAACTGATTTCTACTGCATTCTTAGTTCAAAGGAAAGCAAAGTGAAACTTAAATACCACGTTCTCGTGAGCTTTGCACTGGTGTTGCGATATAACCGGTCGTTGTCGTGACAGAGGCAATTAGTGGTAGCTGCCAAGTTGACAGCGCTCTCCCGTTTGTACGGAAAATGGACTAGTTTGGCGGGTTGTGTATGGCGTGTCGATATATTTTGTACTGGCTGTCAAGTCAGTCGTTGTCAACTTGGCGGGGGGGGGGGGGGGGGGGGGGGCTAGAACGAAAATTGGACACTTGACTGGCGATAATTCTATATTTGCTTCGTTGGTTGTTCTTTCTGTTGGTAACGTGCAAACGACTACGTGATTAAATTTCACAAACATTGGTACCATAGGAAATGACAGCTGAAATCAAAACCACTGACTAAAATTGCACTTCTATTAAGAGTAATTTTAAAAGCCCGAATAAATTTAAAAAGACAAATTGGAAAATACAGGGTGTATAAACACAATCATCCGATTTCGCACATCTATAATTCTGAAAGTACGAAGCGTGCTTTTTAAGTAAGTACCGTTCCGAAATTTAAAAAAAAGACGTGCTAATTTATCTCAATTTTATTTTTACATGAAAGCCTGTACCTTAATCTACTTTTCTACATAGTTTCCGTCAATATTGAGGCATGTCATAACGTTGTACCAGTTTTTGAATACCCTCTTCATAGAAGTCTCCCGCCTGACTTGTGAACCACTGCACCACCACTGTTTTGACTTCGTCATCGTCTTGAAGACGCTGATCGCCCAGGTGTTTCTTCAAGTGCAGGAACAGACGGTAGTCACTGGACGCAAGATCGCGGCTGTACGGAGGATGAGATAGAGTTTCCAGTCGAAAAGATGTGATGAGATCTTTGGTCTGATTCGCCACATGCGGACGGGCATTGTCTTGCAGCAAAACGATGCCCTTGCTTAACTTCCATGAACTGTTCCTTTTATTCTGGTGTGACGTAGGCCACCCATGTTTCATCGGCCGTAACAATTTTGCTTAAGAAATCATCACCGTCGTTGTAGTACTGCTCAAGGAGAGTCAATGCACTGTCTAAACGTTTGGTTTTGTGCACATCCGCCAACATTTACGCTACCCAATGTGCGCACAATTTTCGGTAATTCAAGTGATCGGTCACAATGCCATATAAAACACTACGAGAAAAATTAGAAAAGTCATCCCGCAAGGAGGAAATCGTAAAGCGCCTGTTTTCTCTCACCTTATTGTCCACTTCCTGCACCAAACTTTCATTAACGACCGAAGGACGCCCACTTCGTTGTTCATCACGCACGTTTGTGCGGCCATCTTTAAATGCTCTCACCCACTTTCTTACCATTCCATCGCTCATAACGTTTTCTCCGTAAACTGCACAGATCTCACGATGAATATCGATCGCTTTTAGGCCTTTAGCGCTAAGATATCTTATAACAGCCCATACTTCACAGTCAGCGGGACTCACGATTATCGGAGGCATCTTAAACACTCAGTACACAACGTAAGCAAGGAAAAATCACACTGTAATGGCGTCAGTGGGTAGATTAAGGTACAGGTTTTCATGTAAAAAAAATGAAGATATCGTAGCTTGTCTTTTTTAAATTTCAAAACGGTACTTAAAAAACACGCATCGTAATAAACGTATACAATGAATTTTGTATTTTGATGAACGGGAAACAAAGTTTTTTCATATCTTTTCACAGGTGTTCAATACGCCCTCTTGGCGTGTGTCAATGTGGTATTCGAATTATTCCCATACTGCAACGAGCATGTGTTGACCTTCAGCTTCCACAGCTGTTATGCGAAGTCTCAGTTGATTCACTGTTGGTGACGGAAGCACATAAATGGAAAAACATCCCCCCCCCCCCAAGAAATACAGTAATCATATACAGTCAGCTCCGGTGACCTTTGAGGCCAGTAACGTAACGCTGAATCATTTGGTCCAGTGCGACCAATGTACCGTTCAGTAACCCTTGATTTAAAAATTCAAGAAGTTACAGATGCCAGTATGTCGGTGTCCCGTAGCCTGCTGGTAAATGAAGTAGTCAGAATCAAAGTGTGGGAAAAGAAAGTTCTCAAGCCTATCGAGATATGAACTTTCTGTAACAGTTCTCGGCAAAGAAAAATGGACCACACTCCTTTTCCCGTAAAACTACACAAAACACTTTAAATTTCGGAGAGTTCCCCTCATGTTATACAACTTCATGTGGTTGTTCCGTAGCGCATATTCTCACGTTACAACAGTTCACCTTTTCATGTAAATGGAATGTTGCCTCGTCGCTATACACTGAACGTGGAAGAAAACTCATCCTCCATCCTGCCAAGAACGAAATCACAGAAGTCCACACGTCGTTGTTTGTCACCTTCATGAAAAGCTTGCAGTAGCTGAATGTTGTATGGTTTCATGTGTAAACGTAGACGCCAGACGACCGTTGGGGGCATGTTGAGCTGTCGAGCTGCACGGCGAACGGATTTCTGCAGACTCCTTGTGAAACTATGGCGATGCATTCGATATCTGTTCAAATGGCTCTCACTACTGTGGGACTTAACATCTGAGGTCATCAGTCCCCTAAAACTTAGAACTACTTAAATCTAACTAACCTAAGAGTATCACACAAATCGATGTCCGAGCCAGGATTCGAAACTGCAACCGTAGCGGTCGCGCAGTTCCAGACTGAAGCGCCTAGAAACGCTCGGTCACAGAGGCCGGCTCGATATCTGTGTCAGAAACTCGGGGACAGCCCGACGATTTTTGTTTACACAAACAACCTGTTTCTCGGAACTGTTAAATGCCATCATGTAAAACTGTGCAACAGGAGGATCCACACCATACCTAGTACGAATGTTACGCTGAAAAGGTATTACTGACCCGTACTGCGTAAAACGTAGGTCACAAAACACTTTCTGTTGACACGACACCATTTTTAGTTGAACTGAAGTGGGCGCACACTGCTGCTTCCTAGCGGGAACAATGTAAAACTCTTGAGTTAGCTCTTTCGAACAGTACGTTGTTCACTCACATATCTCAAATAACATATTAGTTCCAGAATGAGAATTCTGGAAACATCCCCCAGGCTGTGGCTACGCCATGTCTCCGCAGTATCCTTTCTTTCAGGAGTGCTAGTTCTGCAAGGTTCGCAGAAGAGCTTCTGTAAAGTTTGGAAGGTAGGAGACGGATACTGGCAGAAGTAAAGCTGTGATTACCGAACGTGAGTCGTGCTTCGGTAGCTCAGTTGGTAGAGCACTTGCCCGCGAAAGGCAAAGGTCCCGAGTTCGAGTCTCGGTCGGGCACACAGTTTTAATCTGCCAGGAAGTTTCTTTAACATATTAGTTGTGATATTTTTTTTAAATCAGATGATTCTTTTTGATACGCCCATATTATGATTTTTTAAAATATCGGATGATTCTTTTTGATACACCCTGAACTACCAAGCCGTACATATTGCTCCCTTAGGGATAGCGAGATAAAGATTAGATTAGATTGATTACAGCAAGCACAGAGACATTTAAACAATCATTCTTCCCATGCTCTATACGTGAATGGAACGAAAAAACGCTTTAGTAACTGGTACTATGGGATGCGATTCACAGAGCTTCACAGGCAGATGTGGAGTATCACGTTGGAAAGAAATAGCACCACTCGGCCCAGGACGGAGAGCAAGCCTTTCCAATTAGACGACTGAACGAGTCCTCGGGGGATCTCCAGTCAAAAAACCGATATCACTCAATTTGCTGCGTGCGCCGGTATCCCGCTCAGTGGCTTGTCAGATACTCTAATGGTGTGACGGACCGTATAATTGAACCCGGGCACTTTCGTTTTGTGGCAAATGCCGTCACCGACTGGGCTACTGACGCGAATTTAAAAATAGCAATTTGTCAAATCTACTTTCCAGTAGTTGACTCCAAGAGTCCGGGTTCGAGTCCCGGTATGGCACTCATTTGTCTGAAAATTTCGTGACAGTATACACATCGCTACAGAGTTATTAGTCCCAGCTTCCGTTTCATTCGCATATTAAGGTGATAGGCTGCCCTAGTCTACGACGTAGTCCAGAAAATGAAAGCTAGGTAGCGCGAGGGTCGGTGTAACAGACTATGCAGGTGCTACGAGGTAATGGCGGCGGATAATGTTAACGTGTGTGGCAGCGCAGGGGCCAGCTGACGGGGAATACGCCGGCGCTGTAAACCTGCGAAACGGCGGGCATTAGCTGCTCAGCCTTTGCCGCCGCTATTGGCTTGGCGCTGCTAACAGCCTGTCCATGCGCCCATAGCAGAGTGCGGCCTAGCTGGAAGCAGGACGTTTAGCGGCTTTGCGCGGCCAGTGCCGGCGGAAACATTTACGTGCAGCAGAATGAAACCGTCATCGTCATACGGAAATCCATCACTCAGCAGAAAAGCGCAAACACGCTTTAGAAGTCAATCTTTATTACACGAAACATTTTAAGAGAGATGAGCGCAGTAGTGTCGAAGAACATTAAAGGTAAGCACTAGTTGGGAAAAGGGGAGAGGAGGTGAAACTATCCCATTCAATCTGTATACTCCATAGATCCTGAGAAATCAGTACCCAGAACAACCACCTCTGGCCGTAATAACGGCCTTGACACGCTTGGCCGGCCGGTGTCGCCATGCGGTTCTAGGCACTTCAGTTTGGAACCGCGTGACCGCTACGGTCGCAGGTTCGAATCCTGCCTCGGGCATGGATGTGTGTGATGTCCTTAGGTTAGTTAGGTTTAAGTAGTCCTAAGTTCTAGGGGACTGATGACCTCAGAAGTTAAGTCCCAAGGTGCTCAGAGCCATTTGAACCATTTGACACGCTTGGACATTAAGTCAAACAGAACTTTGGTGGCGTGTGCAGGTACAGCTGCCCATGCAGCTTCAACACGATACTACAGTTCGTCGAGAGTAGTGACTCGCGTATTGTGACGAGCCAGTTGCTCGGCCCCCATTGACCAGACGTTTTCAGTTGGTGAGACATCTGGAGAATGTGCTGGCCAGGGCAGCATTTTCTGTATCCAGAAAGGCCCGTACAGGACCTGCAACATGCGGCCGTGCATTATCTTGCTGAAATGTAGGGTTTCGCAGGGATCGAATGAAGGGTAGAGCCACGGGTCGTAACACATCTGAAACGTAACGTCCACTGTTCAAAGTGCCGTCAATGCGAACAAGAGGTGACCGAGACGTGTAACCAGTGGCACCCCATATCATCACGCCGGGTGATACGCCAGTATGGCGATGACGAATACACGCTTCCAATGTGCGTTCACCGTGATGTCTCCAAACACGGATGCGACCATCATGATGCTGTAAACTGAATCTGGATTCATCGAAAGAATGACGTTTTGCCATTCGTGCACCCAGGTTCGTCATTGAATACGCCATCGCAGGCGATCCTGTCTGCGATGCAGCGTCGAGGGTAACCGCAGCCACCGTCTCCGAGTTGAGAGTACATGTTGCTGCAAACGACGTCAAAGTGATCATGCAGATGGTTGTTGTCTTGCAAACGTCCATATCTGTTGACTCAGGGATCGAGACGTGGCTGCACGATCCGTTACAGCCATGCGGATAAGATGCCTGAAATCTCGGCTGCTAGTGATAAAGAGGCCGTTGGGATTCAGCACGGCGTTCCGTATTACTCTCCTGAACCCAACGATTCCATATTCTGCTAACAGTCATTGGAACTCGACCAACGCGAGCAGCATTGTCGCGATAGGCTACGCAATCGCAATAGGCTACAATCCGACCTTTATTAAAGTCGGAAACGTGATGGTACTCATTTCTCCTCCTTACACGAGGCATCACAACAACGTTTCACCAGGCGACGCCGGTCAACTGCTGTTTGTGTATGAGAAATAGGTTGAAAACTTTCCTTCTGTCAGCACGTTGTAGGTGTCGCCACTGGCGCCAACGTTGCGTGAATGCTCTGAAAAGCTAATCATTTGCATATCACAGCATCTTCCTCCTGTCAAATTTCGGGTCTGTTGCATGTCATCTTTGTGGTGTAGCAATTTTAATGGCCAGTAGCGTACAATTTTTTTTTGAAGGAGAGCATTTTGCCGTTGAATGTAGACATTATTTATACAGTGTTTCATTTTTTTTTTTTTTCTTTTAACTTTCGCAGTGTCACTTGAAAATAGCCCAAAGGCCGAAATTGGAACTGTGTAAGACAATTCCAACAGCCAATGGCGAACATGATGTACTTCAAAAAAGTTTTACATGACTGTGAATCCCGTCTATGAGAAGTTAAAAACTTATGCTTGCCGATAACATTCTGTAGGAAACGCAAAGGGACTTTGAAGAACTGTTGGACGAGATGGATAGTACCTTGAAAGGAGGTTGTAAGATAAACGTCATCAAAAGTGAATGAAGAATGATGGAAAGCAGTTGGATTAAATCAGAGGTTACTTAGGCGCCTAGACTAGTAACTGATACGTTGAAAGGGGGTATTGTTATTCCGGCAGAAAAATAATTGGCAATGGCCGAAGCCGAAGGGATACAAAATGAGGCTGGCTCTCCGAAAAATAACATTTTCTGAAAAGCACAAATTTAAGTGTTAGGAAGTTTTTTCTGTAGTTAGTGAAGCTTTGTCCAAAAATGAAATGCGAAAGGTAAACATCAAGACAGGAAGATAGTGGCTTTCGAAGTGTTGTAATACAGAAGAATGCTGCAGATCAAATTGGTGGATGACGTAATCAATGAATAGGTACTAAATGGAACTGAGTAAAAAGGGAATGTATGGCACAACTCGACTGAAAGGTGGGACAGGCCTGTAGGACCCACCCTGAGGCATCGAGACATTGACGATTTAGTGCTGTCAGTGCGTATTGAAGCAGGAATCCGATACATCGATAATCAAAGAAATATCGTTACCGGCTCTCGATATATCTGAGAAAAATTATATATCGACGGAAAAAATATCGACGTACCTACCTATAAAAATTTCGGTTGCACAGTGTAAATATACTGCCAGTTTTAGAGCTGAATAAGTATTGATTTATTTATTTATTAGATATTCTGTATATCAACAAGTTAGCAGCCTGCCTATCCCCTTAGAACAAGAATTTAAAGGAAAACCATGCACGTTCACATTTGGCGATAATTACTTTGTTAACGATGGGAAGTACATGTAAGTGGTACAATAAAACGTGTACGATCAGTCCCTCTTTCCATTCGTCGTATATGTCTGGCACAATCCATGTCCACTTCCCTTTCCTTTCTGCCAGCGCCGGCAACCTATTTGTCGTGTCAAAATTGTGTGGTGAAGCCAAACGTTG
This sequence comes from Schistocerca gregaria, assembly GCF_023897955.1. Lineage (NCBI taxonomy): Eukaryota > Metazoa > Arthropoda > Insecta > Orthoptera > Acrididae > Schistocerca > Schistocerca gregaria. Next base: position 176,954,103 of record NC_064922.1, on the reverse strand, counting down.
CAGTTTCTGTCGGTAACGCCGTGTACCGATTACGTCAGCATTTCCTCACACATGTCTCCACACAGAAAACAACATTCTTGTCGTATGGATATTCGTTCATCATCTTCAGCAACTGTCTTTGAAGAATGCCAACGTGAAGCATAGCACCCTAGTTGCATTAATCGTTGTAAGGCTAGCAGTATGCTCTTTCTTTATATGGGACAGACCCTCCAACGTTTAAAGCGTCATCTGCAGTTTCACGGGAAAAGGTATATCGTCCATTTTTCTTTGCCGAGAATACTGTTACAGGAATTCTTGAGAACTTTCTTTTCCCAAAATTGGAGATAGATTCGAACGATTTCATTTACTAACAGGATGGGGCACCGCCATACTAGCATCTGGAAATGCGGGAATTTTTAAATCAAAGGATGATTCAGACTTACATAACTGGCCACCAAGATCACCGGACATGACTATGTGATTATTTATTGTGGCAGTTTATAAAAGACTGTTTATGTGCCCCCGTTACCAGCAACAATGAATGAAGTGAGACATCGCAGAACAGCAGCTGTGGAAGCTAAAGACATGTTCGTTGCAGTGTGGGAACAATTTGAATACCGCATTGACATGCCGTGCATCTCAAGGGGGGCATATTGAACACCTACGAAAATGTACGAACAACTGTTTCCGTTTATCAAAAAACAAAATTCATTGTATATGTTTATTAGTTTCAGAAATAGAGACGTGCCAAATCGGATGATACTTTTTGATACACACTGTACTGCTTCACACAGTCAAAGAGAAAGATTTGATGTCAGGAAAGCTCAAAAAGTAGTAAACACCTTCACACATTGAAAGTAAAATTACTTTCTACTGCTGTTTCAAAAGAAAAACTTCCGATATTTACCGCAAATTGTGAAAAAATAGAAAGTAAAAATATCGGCACTTGGTATTGCCATTTTGATATCGGTGGAGAGTATGTCGCCGACATATACCAGTTTTTCTTGAAAAAAAAAAAAAAAAAAAATCGACATGTCGATATCTTGTAAACAACCCCCGTACATAACGCAATAACTTGACATAAATGAATACACATCTCTCAAACTATGTGCGAAAATCCTCGACCTCAGCGCAAGTTCGTCAGATTTTGAACACTGCTGTTTCAGAGGACGAAACGTGTATCCCGTGCATGGATCTTGCTGCCCGTACGCCACACTGGGGCCTGGCTGATTAAAGCGAAACACCCTGTGTGCTGCTCCCTCCTCACACACTCACAATGCCGGCTGCACCGATCTCATTGTACTGTCATTAACGCCGCCCCAGGCCCTAGCGACACGGCACACAGGCCTCAGTGGAGCGTTTCCAGAGCCCAGTCAGCAGTTTTAAGCTAACATTTTGATTTAGTCCAGTACGGACATCTCCACTACGAAGACAAAATCATTTGCACTTTTAGAACACCGACTGGTCCATGCGAGTGAAGATCAAAGTTGAAAGGTGATCGTAGAGCAAGTTAATATACAGAGGGGTCCAAAAAAAGTGTGTCCACTGTTTAGAAGTCCATAACTTGCAAACTAATCGACGGAGTTGTCTCATTTTTGGTGAAAGTGTAGCTTAAAGTCCAACTTAAAGATATCACTGTAGCTGTTCCAAATGGTCACCATTAACATCCACACACAAATGATGCCGCCGAACTGCAGCACGAACTACTGACTGCAACGTGTTCAGTTGGATATTTGCATATCAATGTACAATAGGTTCTCGAAGTTCATCCATTGTGCGTGGTTTTTGTCGATGAACGACGTCCTTTAGTGTTCCCCACAGGTCAAAGTCCAGAGGAGTTAGGTCTGGGGAACGTGGTTGATACTCCACAGCACCTCTACGGCCTATCCATCTTCCTGGTAGATTTTCGTCGAGATATGCTCTAACACGATTTTGTTAGTGGGCTGGGGAACCATCTTGTTGAACGTAAACTCTTCCGTCTCCATACTAGTCTCGGATGGTTAGTAAAATGGATGTCTGAAGTTTCTTAAGGCACACCTCACCGGTAACTGTGCCGTCAAAGAAGAATGGCCCAATCAAGCTCCTGTAAGGCAACCCACACCACACATTTACTCCTGGAAAATTCACCGCTTTGTCTACATGGACGTTCGGATTTTCGGCGGCCCAGTAGATGCAATTGTGGCGATTTACTGTACCATTGAGTTTGAACTGTGACTTATCAGACTACACAATCATCTCTGCAAACTCTTCATCGTTGCGCACCATGTTAGTAAACCATTCGCAGTACTCCAATTCAACTATCTGGATCGTCCTCGTTCATTGCGTGTAGCAATCATAGAATGTAGCACTTCCACTTTGCTGTCTTCAAAATTCGACGAACACTTGAGCGACTCATTCCAGTTTCACGGGCACACTGACCCTCAGACTTCTTGTGGTGAGCGAGTGAACTGTTTTAACACACGACGGGGGTTAGCTGGACTTGTTACTGTTACAGATCGTCCAGATCGTTGTTTTTGTACATCTTTAAGACAGCCTTCGGCTTCAAATTTGTCTCGAATGCGACGAATCGGTAAACGTGTCTGTGTCTCTGTTTGATACTCATTTCGCCATTGCCGTTGAACCTCATTAATGTTTTTGTACTTACAATACCACTTCAAAACTGACTTCCTTTCATCGAATATAAGCCTTGCGCCACCCATGTTTACTCGAGTAACTAGGTGCAACTGAGAAAAAAATGCTATCTGGCAACTGTCATATGACAAAACAACGCTTGTGTGGCTATTGCCGGGACTACAGACTATTACACTACAAAGACGAGACAACTCCGTCAACTAGTTTGCCAGTTATGGACTTTTAAACAGAGGATACATTTTTATGGACCACTGCATTTAAATATTTAACGTGCAGTATTACAGACGGAGCAAATAATGAAATACAAAATAAGCTGTCTATTTCTGCGTATCTATACACAGAACGTTGGGAGAAAAAGTCCAAACAGATACTATACACAAGATCTATAGAGTTATGCACAAAATATTTGATCAGATAAACATTCGCAGTTGAGGAATATTTTTATAAAATAAAAATCCGCCTCAGTTGCCAATGATTTTCCTAATTTATTTTACGACACGTTTCAAGGCTTAAAGCTTCATCTTTAGGTGCCAGCCGCCTTAGATTAGTTAGGTTCAAGTAGTTCTCAGTTCTAGGAGACTGATGACCTCCGATGTTAAGTCCCATAGTGCTTAGAGCCATTTGAACCATTTCAGGTGCCACCAAGTAACTATGGGTTCACGAAAGTGTGGCGGTCGGGACAGTGAATCATCGGGGAGGGGGGTTTGCACCCACGCCGCGTCAGATGGCTCTAAGCACTTAACAAATGGTTCAAATGGCTCTGAGCACTATGGGACTTAACTGCTGAGGTCATCAGTCCCCTAGCACTTAGAACTACTTAAACCTAACTAACGTAAGGACATCACACACATCAATGCCCGAGGCAGGATTCGAACCTGCGACCGTAGCAGCAGCGCGATTCCGGACTGAAGCGCCTAGAACCGCTCGGCCAGAGATGCTAGCGCCGCGTCAGAGAAACGCATGGTAGCGAGAAGAAACAGGCTGTTTCTATTTACAAAACAAATATTTGTGTGTTTGCTGTGGATGACGTCCACGCAACCAAACCTGTGACATCGTATATGTTTTATTGCAGTAGACCCATGATCGCCATCAGCTGTTCTGCCAACTGGGACACAAGGAAAAATATTTCGTTCGCACAGTCCCGAAAGTAAAACGTACTCGATGCTACTTAACAGGCGTGAATCTGCCATGTTCCACTAGAGAGAGAGAGAGAGAGAGAGAGAGAGAGAGAGAGAGAGAGAGAGAGAGAGAGAGAGAATTCATGGTATTAGATATTTCCTACTGTTCTGTAAATTTCGCTTTCTCTTCTGAGGCCATCTTCAGGTGACAACTGAATGTCGCAGACACAGATAAACATGATGTGCAGCTAACACATAATATTTGTACTTAGATACAAATATGACAGTGTTTACACAGGAAAACATTACATTTCTATCACATAGAAATAAATATATTGACTACAAAAGGAGGTAAACAAAGTTTTTGTGTGGAGATACATTTAACAACTGATGAGAATTAACGAATTCACAGTCTGAATCTACTATCTGCAATTAAAAATTAATTTAACAGAAGGGAAAATGGTTCTTATCATTTAATACTGTGCTACCACTGTGGGTCATATGTTCAGCGTAGACTGGTCAGTCAGGCAATTAGGCTGCTGGATATTATGGAATAAAGATTCAAGCTTTGCTGGTCATCTTTTACCAGAAAACCGTTCAAATTATGTAGAATTTGTTCTACATGTTGTCGAGAAGAAACAGACGATCATACTGGAAAGACTGGAAAACAAGGAATATGTGTCTCAGAATGCCTGCATACTATTAAATGATCACTCAGTTTTGATTTTCTCCTTTGTTAAATCAAGTTTTCCGCACATAGTAATTTCTTTACCCCTATTTTTAGTTAATACAATTATTTGTGTGTGACAAAAATGTAATGTTTTCCTATGTAGGCATTGTCAATTTTGTATCTTCTGCACAAATAATATCTGTGTTTGTGACATTCAGTTGCCACCCGAAGATGACCTGAGAAGCCGAAATAAATACAATTTTGCAGAACATCAGAAAATGTTTTCTTTTAAATATTAGACTTTCCTCTTTGGGGGGAACGAGAGTTGTTAAGTGCTGAACATGACGTAGCAGTAGAGTGGAAAAAGAGCGGCTGCGTAGATTCCGACGCGCGCTAACACACGCACTTTGCGATAATCAAAGCGGCGCGCCGGCTGTTGCCGGCCTAAGACTCTCAGCGCACCCGGTTGGTAAAGTGAAGAGGCGGGGTTTGCACCCGCGACACTCCTACGAGAGCTGCGGCAATAAGGAAGAGCGGCTGCTTTGTTGCGTAACGCGGTGCTGCCATCTGCAATTTCTCACAGCGCGATTTAGGCCGTGGCTTTCCACATGCGGTGGCATTTCTCTTTTCAAGCAGACACACAAGGGAGGCAGCGATGAAAAACTGTCTGTAATAGTCGGCAATGCTAAAAACTCTGTGGAATTATTACTAAAAAAAGCAGGTGTACGCACTATAAAAACATGGCTATTAAAATATTGTAAGAGTGTAGATGGAGTTAACTGCATTTAAGTCACGCTGTTTAATAACATTTCAGATAAATGAGGGTGCCATCGAAGCGAAGGTCAGTTTCAACACAATGTAGTGCACGAGTAGTCTTGATCCAACTGGGGTGATAAATCCTTGCGTTTCTCTGGTGAGAGAGAGAGAGCTCAATTAGACAGTGATAACTGTTCACTTTTACAACGACCAGTTCCCGCTGCGATTTACGCCCATCTTCAGAATTACCAGTAAACAGCCTCTAAACACAGAGCCGTTTGTAATGTCATTGTTTTGCAGCTGGACAAAATTAAAATTATACTTTTCTTTGAAATTAGGTATTTTGCACTATTCACCAACTGTTGTGTGTGACGCTGTAACCTAATTTCTCATGTTGGCACACAGAGGAGACCTCCCTGTTGCCTGAAATCGAACACATACAAGCAACATGTCGGTCGCGATTAGCATTATTATCTAGGAAAATGATCAGAGTGCTGAGATTCGTATCACGGGTCACTTAGCCTCAAACTGAAGAGTACTTTTACTCTGCAGAAGACTAAGTCTGAGACGATTTTTCTTAATCGTTACCGATTTGTGCACCATAACACGAGACCATTAAGTGCCTATATAGATTTTAACACAAATTCTGTACCTCCTCGCCCACACCCAAACCACTCTATGTTCTACGTGTCCACGAACTTTGACTGCAAAAGCCCCATCGCATTTTCAATCCTCATATGTTACCATTATACCAGCACAGCCCACTGACTGCGTTTACATACACACTCCGAATCTTCCATTGCAACTTTAGCAAATCCCTCTCTCCTTCCGCAGGCAATGAAAACGGCGTGACATTTACCGCTCCGATGAGATCATTCGTCCATCCATTCCACAAATCAGGGCGGCCCTTCTTCCTTCTACACAAGCAGGACCTGGCCTCTATCTTAGTCAGTCCTGCCCCAGATAACAGGTGTTCCTGTACTAACACGTCTACATTATCCTCATCACTACGTTCGAACCTACATGACCTGACAGCTCCCTGCACACTATGAACTTCCCCAACCCCCTCCCAATTTTATCCTCTCACATTGCAGGTTTCTCATATCAAGTGCAGTGCAACAAAGAAGCTAAGGAATTTTTACCTACATGTGCTTTTAATACATCTAACATACAACATGTATTCAACAATTTCATAACTTACAAAATCTTTTTAAAGGATGAAATATTCATACCAATAATATTTTTAAGACTCTTCTGGACGAATAGTGGACTATTGCACCGCCGCCAGCACAACCTCGCCGTAGTGATATCTTAGTAAAGAAGCACAATAGAGATTTTAGGTATTTTAACCTCGAATATTTTCCCATTCGCTGTATAAACTTCGTGCGAACTCAGTAGAGTACTTCGGTCTCATAACAGAACCGAAGTCAGACTTCATAGTTAGGCGAGTCAGGAGGTTAGAATACGGCATGAAAATGTCAAATGGTAGACATTTTATAAAAAAACAATGGAAATTATGTTTTTGTACCTCTCCTGACCCGTTCAGTTTTACTTTCACAAGTTACTACGTAGCGTATTCTAATCATCTGATGGCTTATCAGGAAATCGAAACCGGTTACGGTACAGTCTGAGCTTTGAGAAACATAAAAAAAAAACAGTAAGAGGACTGTTTCTGTGTTCCGTTAAGATAGTGTGCCCATTGTCCACCCCCGGTAGCTGAGTGGTCATCGCGACAGACTGTTAATCCTAAGGGCCCGGGTTCGATTCCCGGCTGGGTTGGAAATTTTCTCCGCTGAGGGACTGGGTGTTGTGTTGCCCTAATCATCATCATTTCATCCCCATCGAGGCGCAAGTCGCCGAAGTGGCGTCAAATCGAAAGACTTGCACCAGGCGAGAGGTCTACCCGACGGGAGGCCCTCGTGACACCCCATTATTATTATTATTATTATTAGTATGGCCATTCGGGTGTAACGGAAACCGATTCAGTAAAATATGGCCTAACACTGCTTGCAGTGAACTGAAGACGGTTGTCAAAACTAAGCTCTCGATATGTTCGAAAACAGATGTTTACAATCAGCAAGTGTTGCTAGTTTTGGCTTAGGGAAGTGCGACTGGGGACTTTCAACGAGAAAATCGTTCAAAAATTGAGGGTTGGTACGCAAGAAATATAGACAGAGGTGTTACGGAGTTACTTGGCGAGACGAGAAATAAACAACTGGGGAGAATTGACTGAAGCGGAAGACAATTATTATCGTGACGAAAAATAAAGCGGAGGTGGTGTGACAGACAGCGATCTGACAGGATGGTAGATGGAGCACGGAAGTTGCCTCTTTGATTCCAAGAGATACGAAAAGGCCTATACGAAGACATAATTCTAGAGGTGTCCTGAGAATGATTATACAAAAGTAGTGAAATGCGCATCCTAGAATGAGTAATAAGTAATACTTGTCTGAGACGATGCATCAACACCTAGTAAGCAAACCCGACAGTAACATTACTCTCCCCAGACAACATGTGACACTCCCTCTAGTTTTTCTTAATGGCCTCTGCGAGGAAGAGTCCATAACTGTCTTCAGGTATCCCCTACCCAACTGAAGCCACCCTATAATCTGCAGAGCTACCAAACAGCGGTGCTGAGTGCTACATTTCGCCCGCTGTTCCTAAAGTCCCACATATCTGTGGAAGGCACGTCAGAAGATTTAGCGGAAAAGTCGAGTTTCGATATGATGCTCGAGCGTTCGTCAAACCGTGAACGCATGAACGCAGTCCTGTGAAAACGGCTCAGGTCACCTTGGAAGACGGGTGTTTTCACAGCACACGCCTTGTGAAGATGTAGAACAAAAAGCAACACTTCGTTAACGAGACTGTTGAAATAAATATCCTGATTAATGTTTACGGTAACCTGATACTTTTTATTCAGTGTATGGCATGTCAACAGAATCATAAGGCACATGTAAACTAACTATTTAAAATATAGAGATAGTATATACGATCAGTTAATTTTATTACTAACAGATATTGATACAGGTAATTGCAAATTTGTAAACGTCACGCTGTGAACTACACAAAGATTCAAAAATCACCGAACATTGAAGAGATCAGACAGAGGATGGCAGATATTTGCAAACATGAAAGTAACTTAATCTTATCGCGTATCTACTGAGCTTAATCAGGTGATTGCCGCGTGGGAGGCATCGATGATATCCTTTATGGCTCCTCGGAACTTCCTCGTTGGGCATTTGTGCATGGTGCGCGTTTGTGCTTATTCTTTGGCTCCACAGTCGCACTGTGGTCGCCGGCTTTCTCCACCTATATAATGAAGTTTCTTTTCTTCGAGCGTCTCCGGTTCTGATGCGATTGATGGCACTCCATACATTTCTTGGAGGTTCTTTCCTGGGAGGGGCAGAGTGGGATCCATTTGTATCGTTCGCTCTTGCGCGTGACAGCAGTTCCATTTTTTTTCCATTCAGCTAGTATGTTCAATGCTGTCGGTTGTGCCCTCCTGCTTGAGTGACTGTGCGAGTTCTTAGAACGCCGGCGCTGGCCCCCCAACATCTGTCGGCTAACTTCATAGTTACGTTATTACTGCTTTTCAATTACTTTCACGTGGTCTCCAGGTATTTCTTAGGTGTCGGGTATCTATCTAGGGTTGTTTCCAGATATCTGGGGAAGCGTCTGTGCCGCAGTCTCCTGCGGACCTCGGTGTTACAGGGGTTCATGGAGATCTCCACTTTCTGTCATACTCTTCCTAGTTCTATAGGTCATTGTTAAGTGTTTCTTCCCCTTCTTCAAACGTCCTGTCACGAAATCCTATCGCTAGACCGTCAGCGAAATTGAACTTTTCAGCAGGCTAAAATCACGGTACGAATGACATCAGAGAACCACCACGGGTCTGAACTACGTTGCATTCGACGTCTCCCATCATTTGGCAAGCGGCAAAATCGCAGCTCGTTGGACCACACTACTACACACATCACTCCCGACGTCCATAGCGAGGTCCATCTTTGCAACCACGACCTTGCAACGCGGTACAGATGAGTCCAACAACATGCCGAATGAACTGCTCAGGATTGGCATGACATTTTCTTCACCGATGAGTGTCACACACGCCTTGAACTAGACAATCGACGGCGACATGTTTGGAGGCAACCTGGTCAGGCTGAACGCCTTGGACGCACTGTCCAGCCTATGCAGCAAGGTGGAGGTTCCCTGTAGTTTTGGGGTGGCATTGTGTGGGGCCGACGTACGCCGCTGGTGGTCATGGCAGACACAGTAATGGCTGCACGATACGAGAATGCCATCCTCCGACCGACAGTGCAACCACATCGGCTGTGTGACGGAGTCTTACTACTTTTTGAACTTTCATCACGACCGCTCTTTGACTGTTTGAAAAAAAGCGTAGGTGGTACAAAAAAGTAGCCCGACTGCTCAAAGGGCTGGCGGTGTGAATGGAAAAACAAGATTTCCCATGTGAACCAATAGCACACCACTTGCGCTGAAAAACTTTACCGCAACTACTGTGCAATTTCTTCACACTGGTATTCTTCAAGAAAAGTTGCCAAAAATGATGAGCAAAAATCTAAATGCGGTGGGCGGAGACGTATGAGGGGTAACGCTGAAATGGTGACGTAATCGGCACTCGGCGCTACCAACAGAAACCGCAGCGTTTAGCTTCACCGCGCGGTCTTGAGAGTACAGCTGCTAAGTCCCTGGCGTCCGCAGAAATAAAAAATCGGCAAAGTCGACATGAAGTGTTCTGGACAAGTTCCGTATGTGACGAAACCGAACTATGGACGCATTGTAATGCATATGTGCACTCCCTTCACGTGTTTAAACCAAATATTAAGCATATTTATGAGATAGAAAATGCTCAGCAGCAGCCAGACTACATGTACATTTAACAATTAAGCGTCAGCAAGGAGCATTAGTGATGAAATCGCAACGTTGTGCAACCTTAGTAGGGACAAGATGCGATCTGAATGCCCATTGGCTGAAGGTTTGGAGATATATATAATTTGTGTGTGTGTGTGTGTGTGTGTGTGTGTGTGTGTGTGTGTGTGTGTGTGTGTGTGTGTAGGAAACGAGAGAAGTGTCACTGGCTGTGAGAGAAAGGTGCGGTGGTCTCTCTCGTCCTTCGGGAAGACAGGGAGAGTTAGTCGCGAGGAGCCACTCAAAACGCGCGATCGAGTAACCGGGGCGGCTCCAAAAGAACGGTCGCGAGTGCATATTTCAGATTTTAAATAAGATAAGTGAAGTTATTAGTTATAACAACGCCACGTGTCGTGGGCAGTGTCTATCATTATGTGAAGTCAGAAAACTGTTAGTGTGTGAAAAGAGTCGAACATATCGCCGTAGTCCGGAGCCGCCATATTGCAAATACCGATTCTGTGACGTGTGTGACAAAGCAATATCTGCATTAAAACAAGTATAGTTCGAACGTTGTTGACAATCAACAACTGGCATCCCTAAACACTCCACTTCAGCAGGATCACCACCTACATGGAAACTGGCGACTGAGCGCTACATCTGTGCGACGAGGGACTTACCGAAGGAGCTAGACACCAGGTTAGTGATACCGCCCAGAGAAGCACTTCCTTCTCGCTTCAATGCCAGTGAGGCTGTTCCGTAGCATCGGGCACCTTTTATTGTGCCACTTACATGCAGTTACCATTCTTAGCAAATTGGTTATTGTCAAGCGTGAAAGTACGTTGTTCTTTCAGTTCTTGCTGTAAGAAGGACAAGTAGGTTAACGGCTTCTTGTTGTACATTATATCCAATAATAAATCAAAAAACCTTCCTGGAAGATTAAAACTGTGCCCGACCGAGACTCGAACTCGGGACCTTTGCCTTTCGCGGGAAAGTGCTCTACCATCTGAGCTACCGAAGCACAAATCACGCCCCCTTACAGCTTTACTTCTGCTAGTAACTCGTCTCCTACGATCCAAACTTTACAGTAGCTCTCCTGCGAACCGTAGAGCACTTGCCCGCGAAAGGCCAAGGTCCCGAGTTCGAGCCTCGGTTGGGCACACAGTCTTAATCTGCCAGGAAGTCTCAGCGCACACTCCGCTGTAGAGTGAAAATCTCATTCTGAATAAATCAATACTTAAATATAAAGCTCTGAAATCGGCACCAAATTTACAACGTGCAGTTAACATTTAGGCCGAGGCGTTTCTCGATATATGGAGGTCCGATAATGATTTTTTTTTAAATATCGATATATCCGATTTCAGACATTTTAAAAAATAACAGACCTAGCTTAGGCAATGAAACGATTTCCGAAGCGCGATCTCGCTGGGGGCACGTGCGGCGGCTATTCGCGTGCCCCTGGATCTTTTTACGGCCCTGTTCTTACGCCACGTTACACTGCTACATTGGTACTCGATTCCTTGCAGACACGCTCGCACAGTCCGCGTTAATACACCGATACATCGGGTGACACGTGTCACTGCTTCCGACTTCAAGGTACCGCCCTCCTGTTTTAGCAGTTCATCGATAACGTGACCTTTTTGGGTGACCTGCCTGAAAATGGCTTTGACCTGCAGCGTTTAAGTAAGGCGGGACAGACTTACGCAACCGCCTGTGGCTCCCGTTCTCTTCAGTCCGCAGTACGATACGGATCTGATATCCGGAAGCATCAAAAGCTACATTCTGCATATCAGCTCCATATCCACGCATAGGACTTTTTTTTTTAACTCGTGTTAAATTTACATTCCCTCCCAAACGCACGAGACAGGACATGACAAAGATTGTATGGTTCTGCGAGAGTTTTCATATTCCGATCTACAAAATACCGAATGGAGAGACTAACAAAGAAGAGAATAAGGCGTAGTCTTTAATTCTCCCGTAAACTGCGTCTTTAAATTTTATACACTACTGGCCATTAAAATTGCTACACCAAAAAAGAAATGCAGATGATAAACGGGCATTCATTGGACAAATATATTACACTACAACTGACATGTTGTTACATTTTCACGCAATTTGGGTGCATTGATCCTGAGAAAACAGTACCCAGAACCACCACCTCTGGCCGTAATAACGGCCTTGATACGCCTGGGCATTGAGTCGAACAGAGCTTGGATGGCGTGTACAGGTACAGATGCCCATGCAGCTTCAACACGATACCACAGTTCATCAAGAGTAGTGACTGGCGTATTGTGACGAGCCAGTTGCTCGGCCACCATTAATCAGACGTTTCCAATTTGTGAGAGATCTGGAGAATGTTCTGGCCAGGGCAGCAGCCGAACATTTTCTGTATCCAGAAAGGCCCGTACAGAACCTGCAACATGCGGTCGTGCATTATCCTGCTGAAATGTAGGGCTTCGGAGGGATCGAATGAAGGGTAGAGCCACGGGTCGTAACACATCTGAAATGAAACGTCTACTGTTCAAAGTGCCGTCAATGCGAACAAGAGGTGACCGAGACGTCTAAACAATGGCACCCCATACCATCACGCCGGGTGATACGCCAGTATGGCGATGACGAATACACGCTTCCAATGTGCGTTCACCGTCATGTCGCCAAACACAGATGCGATCATCATGATGCTGTAAACAGAACCTGGATTCATCCGAAAAAATTACGTTTTGCCATTCGTTCATCCAGGTTCGTCGTTCAGTACACCATCGCAGGCGCTCCTGTCTGTGTTGCAGCGTCAAGGGTAACCGCAGAGCAGCTATGGTCTCCGAGCTAATAGTCCATGCTGCTGCAAACGTCGTCGAACTGTTCGTGCAGATGGTTGTCGTCTTGCAAACGTCCCCATCTGTTGACTCAGGGATCGAGACGTAGCTGCACGATCCGTTACAGCCATGCGTATAAGATGTCTGTCGTCTCGACTGCTAGTGATACGAGGCCATTGTGATCCAGCACGGCGTTTCGTATTGCCCTCATGAACCCACCGACTCCATACTGTGCTAACATTCATTGGATCTCGACCAACGCGAGCAGCAATGTCGCGACACGATAAACCGCAATCGCGAGAGGCTACAATCCGACCTTTATCAAAGTCGGAAACGTGATGGTACAAATTTTTCCTCCTCATACGAAGCGTTGCAACAACGTTTCATCAGGTAACGCCGGTCAACAGCTGTTTGTGTATGAGAAACCGGTTGGAAACTTTCCTCATGTCAGCACGTTGTAGGTGTCTCCACCGGCGCCAGCCTTGTGTGAATGCTCTGAAAAGCTCATCGTTTGCATATCACAGCATCCTTTTCTGTCGGCTAAATTTCACGTCTGTAGCACGTCATCTTCGTGGTGTAGCAATTTTAATGGCCAGTAGTGTATTTAGGTAGCTACATAAGTTCGTAGCTTTTTTGTTTTGCATGGAATTCCGGTTGCTATGGGCTTATTTATAATTTGTCTTTTTTATTTGTGGTTCACTGTTGCTATTTGAATTTACATACTGTCATCTTGTCATCTGGCGTTATTGAGTGGGGCTGCGGACGCTAGAAAATGGAGTGCCAAGTGGAGAAATTGAACATTTCCGACGTATTCTTGTGTCTTGAGTTCAGTGGAGGGGTGGCACCAGCGGAAGCAGCCAGAAACATTTGCGACATGTATGGGGATAATGCGACTGGGCAGACCACACGGCGAGAAAATAATTTAAGGAATATGGTTTTGATATTTGTAGCTCTCCACGTTCAAGAAGACCTTCGGAGTTTGGTGAAAATCGTTTAAACACATTAATCCACTATGATCCACGTCAGTGTACTCGAGAACTGGAAAATGCGATGAACTGTGACCATTCCACCATCGTGCTACATGTGCATGCAAGGGGGAAGATTCAAAAATCGGATTACGGGTACAGCATGCGCGAAGCCAAAATCACACAAATAAGCGGTTGGTCATATCTGTGTCACTGTCGTCAACTAGCTCGTGAACAATATCGACCATTCCTATCCTGTATCGTTACTTGTGACCAAGAAAGCTGTCTTTATGCTAACGTAAGGAAAAGAAAGGAAAGGTTGAGCTGAAACAAAACAGTAGCTTCCCTGCGCGCATCCACAATAGGTGTTATCCATTTGGTGGGACGGCGGAGTAGTGCTGTACTAGGAATTGTTTCCCCAAGGTGTAACAGTCAGTACTGACAGTAGCTGTCAACCATTTAGACGTCCTGCAGACGCAAATCGCATACAACGACCAGGAAGCGGTGCTACTTCACGGTAACTCCCGCCGGCATTCTGCTAGACTGACAAAAAACACTATACAGGTGCCATTCCGCACCCAGCTTGTTCACCTGATCTTGCGCCTTCAGATTTTCACGTTTTCCGCTCTATTAAATAACCTTCAAGGAACTTCTTTTCCGAATGAAAATGCACTCCGAATACGGCTCGACTGCACATGTATTAAAGTTACCCCTGCGTTGGCTGACTTGTAAATACAGAAGGATAATGTATTATTGAAGACCAAACTACGTTATGTGTATCTGTCGTGTTTATTAAATTTATGGAAAAATGAGACGAACTTATGCACCTACCCAAGAAAACCTGCGCGTTCTTCACGGTTTTGTTTAGCCAATGAGACGGCATCACTGACAAACCAATGTGAGACACTACAACAAAGCTGCTATGCATCATTCTCAGTTTATTGTGAGAGCCGATGTTCTGGTGTAACGACCAAGACAGAAAACTTAGAAATATTCTGTTTATACATAGCGGTGTCCGCAGCTTGTGGTCTTGCGGTAGCGTTCTCACTTCCCGCGCGCACGGGGTCCCGTGTTCGATTCCCGCCGGGGTCAGCGATTTTTCCTGCCTCGAGATGATTGGGCGTTGGGTCGCCTTCATCATCATCATCATCATCATCATCATCATCATCATCATCATCATCATCATCAATCCCCCTTACGGTCGGAGGAACCACCTCCACTAGGACCTCGCCTAGTAAGTCGGTGCGGGTCTCCCGCATCGTCCCCTACGCTCCTCGGAGTATAGCACCTCATCATCACACAGCGGTAACAACAGGAGCTGTTCTCTCGAACACGGCAGCGACAGGGACGAGGTTTTGATTAGGGGGCTAGAGTAGCATACATATCTACAGCTCAAGAACTGGAAGGAACTTAGGAGTATTGGCTGCAATAGCGATTAACGTCCTACAAACACAGCTGAAACCCAAATGGGTGCTTTACATTTCAACACTGACAGGCCAGTCGTAACCTCAACGTTCCATGGCAAAGAATACAATTGTATGCTACAATACAGTCACAATATTTAGGTGTCGCACTTGATCGCATCTTTACAAACATGCCGCACTGCCATAATACAACACAGAAAGCAGAAGTCACAAATAATATAAGAAATGTTCATATGTATGTGAAATCTTATGGGACTTAACTACTAAGGTCATCAGTCCCTAAGCTTAAACACTACTTAACCTAAATTATCCTAAGGGCAAACACACACACGCCCATGCCCGAGGGAGGACTCGAACCTCCGCCGGGACCAGCCGCGCATTCCATGACTGCAGCGCCTGAGACCGCTCGGCTAATCCCGCGCGGCAGAAATAGTATCCTTGGGAAGATAAGTGATAGTATACCGGGATCTCGGGCAGAAACTACGGACGGCATTATATTTGCTACTCCGTGGCACAATACACTTACCCTTTAATGCTATCATCCGCCCACAACAAAGACTTTGACAAGACAAAGAATGAAACGTGGAGGGTTAATACTGGATCTCTGTGGTCTGCGCCACTTACTAATTACTTCTTTTATGTATTTGCTGACACTGACGTTTCATGGTTCAAATGGCTCCGAGCACTATGGGACTTAACTTCTGAGGTCATCAGTTCCCTAGAACTTAGAACTACTTAAACCTAACTAACCTAAGGACATCACACACATTCACACCAAAGCAGGATTCGAACCTGCGACCGTAGCAGCAGCGCAGTTCCAGACTATAGCGCCTAGAACCACTTGGGCACATCGGCCGGCCTGACGTTTCATCTGCTACCTATCTAGGCACTATTGCAAAGAGCTATACCTCTATTAGTACAGGTTTTAATCAATTTTGCATGTATCATGCTCAACAAAGTGAGAGTACTATCCAGCTAAGTTGTGTTAACGTCATAGCAAACACGTAAGTGCCTTAAGGTGACATGTCAGTGGGTTAGTACATCATAACTAAGCATTATCATATAATCTAAATCAATGTTCCTAAAATCATTGCGGGAAATGACAACAATATGAATACTCAAGATGGCGCATAGAATCTATGAGACTGGAGACATTCCATCAGGACTTTTGGAAAAATATCATCCACAGAACCCCGAAGATAGGAAGAACAGCACGTAGGAGCACCATCTCACAAGCAGCTTAACGGCTCATGCATCCATGTTGCTGACAAGAAGAGCAACATACAGAATAATGGAAAGACAACAGAACTTGATAGGTAATCACTAGTTTGGCTTTAGGAGAGGTACAGGTACCAGGGAGGTAGTTAACATTGCTACCGATAATAAAGCAAGACTTGAGAAAAATCATGACACTTTCAACAGATTCTGTCCATCAAGGAAACGTGTAAAATGGTGCAAGATGATTGAAAGTGAGGGGAAAAATACAAGTAAGGAAATACAGATAAGGTACAATATGTACAAGAAGCAAGAGGGGAAAAATAAATTTGGAAAACAACGAAGTGGTCGGATTAAAAAGGGTGTAAAACAGGGATGCAGTCTTTCGTCGCCATCGTTCAATCTACACATCAAAAAGCTTAGGAAATAAAAGAAACTTTTACGAATGAGATTAAAATTCAAAGTGAAAGGAAATCAATGATAAGATTACTGACGTCCGCGGAAGAGAATAATTACAGGACGTGATGAATGGAATGGATATCCTAATGAGTAAAGAATATGGGTTGAAAAACTGTGGAAGGTCGACGAGTAATGTGGAGCAGCAGAAATGAGACTAGAGATAAACTTATCAAAACTGGTTGCCACGAAGTAGACGAACTGGATGGCTTCTACTGCCTTGGAAGCAAGATAGCACACCGAGGACGAAGCAAGGACATGAACACCAGATTAGCACAGGCAGAGCCAGCCGAGAAAAGGAGCCAGCCGAGAAAAGGAGCCAGCCGAGAAAAGGAGCCAGCCGAGAAAAGGAGCCAGCCGAGAAAAGGAGCCAGCCGAGAAAAGGAGCCAGCCGAGAAAAGGAGCCAGCCGAGAAAAGGAGCCAGCCGAGAAAAGGAGCCAGCCGAGAAAAGGAGTCAGCCACAAATAAACATAGGCCTTAATTTGAGGAAGTAGTTTGTGAGAACGTGGACAGCATTGTCTGGTAGTGAAACATGGACTGTAGAAAAACCGAAGAAGAACGCAATCGAACCTTTAGTATGAGGTGCTATAAAAGGATGTAGAAAACTTGGTCAATTGACAAGAAATGAGTTTCTCCACAGGAAAAAAGGAACGAATGGCAAAAATTGACAAAGAGCCAGGATGATAGGAGACATGTTGAGATATCTGGAGACAGCTTATATCGAATTTGAGGGACGTGTGGAGGATAAAAACCGTAGGAGGAAGTCAGAGATTGGAATACATGCAACGAATAATTTAGGACGTTAGTTTCAAGTGCTAGTTTGGCATGAGTATGTTGGGAGAACAGGAATTCGTGGTGGGCCTGATCAAACTAGTCAGAAGACTGATGACCGGAAACAAAGAATGTTAATATACTGGTGATTAAATGGTCTTTGTTCAGTCATTCAGGTTTGACAATTCAGGAACATTTAGTGTCTAATATTACAGTGTCAAATTACTCTATGCGACAATGCATCCTGCACGCGAGAGCCATAAAAAGATGTGCAAACGCTTCCGCGACTGTAAATCAGATTGAGTCCAGACCTTGGTGACACGGACCCAGTCTCTGACCCTTGGAGCCAGAGCACGTTGTGTTGTTGCATTGGTGTGTGAGGAGATCTCACAAAGATGAGCACACCAGGGGCAGAGCCACCAATCTCCGTGCACACCTTCTTTCCTCGCCTCATTTCACTGCCGGTTCGCCCCAAGCTGCTTCCTTTTGTTTGCCGTCCCTTTAGGCGTCGAGGACAGAATCGGCGGAATTATCGTTCTGCAGAATTCCACGACCATCAAGAGCCGGAGCTCGAGAGGACCAAGAACTTCAGGTCTTGTAGCTCTAGTTAGAGCCATGGCTGTGTAGCGTCCTTGCAGTGGCAAGCGTTCGAATTTCTTTCCCCAGTCGCACATTGTTATCCTCAGAGCACAACACTGCACGCCTCGCACCGAAGTATTCATGCTGTTACTTCTACGAGAGGATATGTGCGAAGCAGCGCAAAGCTTCACACTTCTCTCTGAACGGTATTCGTATTTCGCTCATGGTATTGCTCTGACAACAAACCTGCAGCATTCTGAATAGGGATCTGTGGTCCTCCAATCAAGAATGATTGAGGTTGCAATGTCACCCTAGGCACGCAGCTGTAACAGACTTTTCGCTGAAATCTGTGTAGATATAAGGGTGTGGGGTCCATTCCCAGAGATGATTCAGACGTGTGGGCGCTAACTGCTTCAGTCTACTTTACTCAATATTTAGCAGAAGTCTAAGCACCCTAGGGCCTGCGCACGTTTCCGCCCATATAATATGTTGCCATTGCTTGTGCACTGATCTCTGCATTGCATCTCTACTATCCAGTGACAGTTCGACTGCAGCCCATACTATCTGCCATGTCTGTGACGGAGGTCGCGATAGTGCTCGAAGCTCGGAGGTAAACCGGTTTGAATCCTGGTGGTGGGAGACATATTCACTGCCAGTATTATGGCCGGCATGGGGAAGAGAGGTGGTGTAAAATTTCTGATCAGCAGTCTTTGTGCCAACGTCATGGTTTAAATATAAAACCTCCCCCAGTGTTACGTGAAGTGAGACCATGGGACACTGTTGATAGTGCTCTTCGAGAAGACTAGGCGATGTGCCGAAGCCGGGTTTCACCCTCTCCCTTCTCTCACCGTCTGCAACACGGACACTACGCTATACACACCTATTACAGTCACCTACACCGACGCATACACGCAGGTAGTTTTCATACTTCGCAAGAGAAAGATGCCTGCGGGCGCGAAGGATACGGGAAACCGTTCCAATTCAGTGGCTGAAACTGCCCTTCGGTTGGTTGGAAAAGGGACCAAACTACCGATAAAATCCCACATTAAAAGAAGGAACTACAACATCGATAAAATTATAAACTATTGACAGGGAAGGAAGGAAGAGAACAGAAGAAGAGGTGAGGGAAAGAAAGTGACTGATGACAGGGGCATGAAGGAAGAAGCACAGGAGACAAGACATGCTCAGGACATAACAGACCCCATGAGGAAAGGAGTGGGAAGGCAGATGGCCGGGGTGAACCACCAAGCCCAATTGAAGCCAATCCAGTCGGGACGAAGGGGGGGAGCATGAAAGCCTGCCAACCCCTCCGCTCACCGATAAGGTGGAAGGCCTCTCCCTTAAATAAAGGGAAAAAAAACTCCCATCACGAATAAAACGTAAAACGAGATCCGCCGCTGAGGCATCGTCAGCCAACACCAAGGGTAGCGATTCTAGAAAGTCCGTCGTAGGATGGCTAAGTTGGGGCAGTCCAATAAGATGTGAGCCACAGTCAACATCGGTCCACAACGACAGAGATGGGGTCCTCACGACGGAGGAGACGGCCGTGAGTCAATCAAGTATGGCCGATGCGGAGCCCACAGACGACGACAGAGGCCTTACGAGAGGCCTGTAAGGAGGACCGTCTTGGAGTTGTAGAATCCTTAATTGCCGTGGGGTTGTTCGGCGAGGAAAGGGTGCTCTATTCTGCATCCCAAAGGCCCAAAAGCTTACGACGTAATGCCGAGTGAAGGTCTATTTCCGGAATGCCAATAGCGAGAGATGGTATGGTAGTAGCTAATTTAACCAGTCGATCGGCAAGTTCATTGCCAGGAATCCCAACATGGCCTGGGGTCCAAATGAAAACCACCGAGCATCCACGTTGAGCGAGGAGAGAAAGGGAGTCCTGGATAGCGATGACCAAGGGGTGGCGAAGGAAGCACTGGCCGATAGCGTGCAAACCGCTCAATGAGTCACTACAGAAAGTGAAGGATAGTCCTGAGTAGGAGCGGATATGGTCCAGTGCGCGCAAGATGGCTACCAATTCTGCAGTAAAAACACTACAGCCTTATGGCAAGGAACGAAGTTCCGTGCGTCGCGCATAAGTGTAAGCAAAACCAGTGCGGCCAGCAACCATGGAGCCATCAGTATAGATCACTTCTGCACCCTGAAAGGAACTGAGGAGACAGGAGAACTGGTGGCGCAGAGCCATCGGAAGGACAGAATCCTTGGAATCAATTGAGATATCAAGAAACTGCCCTTCGGGGTGTCCCCAAGTCATTTCTGCCATACGACTTTTTTTTGTAGCCCGTACTCATTCCATATTTCATTCCACAGCCAGTAAATAGCTCCTCTTTGGAATGTGCAGATCTGTAGGGTAAATTCCTAAGATTACTAGTAGAGACATTTTTTGGCGTTGACGTATACACAGCTGGTAGTCTTGCCCTCTGCATTCTTCTTGCTGTGTCGTCCGAAGAAGACACAGCCAGAGCAAAAGCACCGCAGGCGCAAAGGTGCGAGCTAGCGCCGATGCCATAGAGATCGCCACTTGCGCGGGTTCGACCAGCGGAATGGTAGGCGCTGAGGAAGATACTGACTTCACCTCGGCTAATTGCCGGCCGAGCACAATCCGCCAATGAACGGACGGTAGCGGACAGAAGCCTTTTCGGAAGATAGAAGAGCAGCTCTCGCCCATTTGATTATAGATCATCGTCCAGGGCTGACTTAGACAGGGAACATCGTTTAGTGAGCTCTTAGAAGTGAACAGACAGTATTTGTACATTGCATTTGTTATGTACTGTGAAGTTTACCAACGATTATTTGCACTTAGTCATTGAGAGCCTTTTTGTGTTATATTACATGCAGTCTTGTAGACCTTTTTTGACTCATTTGTGTGACTTTATTACTAGTTTGTTGGAGTGTTGTAGAACCTTCCTTCTCCTATGCTGTTACCTGACCTGTGGCATAGCTGTGTAACTGTGGCAGCGAGAAATTGTCTTAGCGGTGTACTGCACCAGAAGCCGTTTCACGAACTCATAAACTCGGCCTACCGTAACAACAGTGGAAACTGTCTCTGCAGCAGTAGCGACGAGCTCTTATACGAAACTGGGGGGGGAGGATTTACAAAACTTTTCACCTACGGTATTTCATCTGACAGGTATTGCTAACACAGATATCAGTCTTGCACAAGCGTATAAAGAACGTACGCGGTCACCACGTCCACCCACCCACACGAGGCATCGCCTCCATCGACCAAGGCCTGAATGAGCACTGTGCTTCTTGGATGGTATACGGAGGTTTAACATCGGCTTTATCCTTGTTACGTTGAACAACAGACGTCCAACCGGGCTTAGAGTAATTCCAGTGTTGTTGAGTACTATGCACAAGCTACTAACCTCGGTGTTTTTTTCTTTGCTTTTCTTTTCTTTCCTACTGCTTGTGACTCCTTATTGACGAAGTTTGAATTCTGTGTGTCTTTCAGATTCATAGGGTACAGCGTCCCGGGGCCATTTCTCTTTGAGTTACTTTCATTTTGTGTGTTAGAAGCTAAGCGTTTGTTGTTGTGATACCTGGGAATATTTGAGTGTGTAGTCACGCTACAGTAATTCCAGCCATTTCAATTAATTTACCATTCAGCTTTAAATGGCTCAAATTTTCGGTAAGATTAGTGTACAGTGGGGGGTAACAACAAAGCGTAAGGGCAAGACTTTCACGGTCGCTGCGTGAACAGAATCGCGTTCTGACACAGACGAGTATAAGTAGCACGTTGGATAACCACAAAACTTATTCGTCTTTGCACCGGAATGCAAAACACCAAGTGGGGTCTTTACAACATTATACTTTCAGTAGGCTAGAGGCCAAAGTTACATGACTAACTGCACAGTTTTTCCCATTCAGAAAACAATGGAATAAAAGCTCACGTGGCGCAGGTTCTTTTCAGCTAGTAATTTAATAGTAGTCGAGGCAGAAAAAATTATAAAACTACCGTAGACTACAGTAAGTAAGCGTAGACTACGGTAGCTTTTCTAGTAATTTTAGTCAGTTAAGCTCGTAACTGCGTTATCTGTATATTATGTGTGTTGCATATCTACCAGGCATTACCTCATTGCGAGCTTTTCGTTTGCGTATGTCATCATTGTCTCACTACTGTATAGAGTCACCTAGGAACCAGAAGCAATGAACCGTCTACACACTGAATGTGGATATGCAAAAAGCCGCATAACCTCCGTAACATTTTTGTTCTAAACAGTTATGCCCCTGTCTGTTACTTAAAAATAAACAGCATTTTTAGCGAAATTTAAACTATCATTGTCTAATTCAGGTTTTTTTTATTCCTAACGTGGTTCACACGGGTTTTATAGTAGAAATAAGAACAAAATACATTCATCATTTTCATTGGTCGTCAGTCTGCTGACTGGTTTGATGTATCCAGCCACGAATTCCTCTCCTGTGTAAATCTCTTCACCTCATAGTAGCACTTGCAACCTACGTCCTCTATTATTTGCTGGATGTATTCCAATCTCTGTCTTCCTCTACAGTTTTTGCCCTCTACAGCTCCCTCTAGTACGATGGAAGTCATTCCCTTGTCTCGTAACAGATGTCCAATCATCAAATAGCGGTAGAAAACGCAATTACCTAAAGAAATGGTAAAATTTAAAAAATGCAAAACAAAAATATACCGCCGACCGGAGTGGCCGAGCGGTTGTAGACGCTACAGTCGGGAATCACGCGGCCGCTACGTCGCAGTTTTTGAATCCTGCCTCGGTCATGGATGTGTGTGATGTCCTTAGGTTAGTTAGGTTTAATTAGTTCTAAGTTCTAGGGGACTGATGATCTCAGCAGTTCAGTCCCATAGTGCTCAGAGCCATTTGAACCAGAAATATACCAAACATCGCTTCAATACTTTGTCGAGCTTATACAAAAAATGTTTCTGTTATTGCTAAACAACTTTCGCACTTATCAATTGTAACAGGGAACTCTTGTCTTTGAACATGATGAACGTTCTGTTGGGTGCATAATAGCAATTATTATATAGATTTCGTGTGTTTCTACATGTAAATAGTACGTGCAGCAGAAATAATTGTTTTAGTTACATAAAAGCGCAGACATTATGCTTTTTTTTAGTTATAAATTGCAACTGATATTTGGTAAATATATAAAATACACAGTGGACTAAAACTGAATGATGTGCGGTTCTAATTATGTATAATACAAACAAACCAGAAACAGTTCCTCTCTCACACATTCATTTACGTTACGTTCCTTTCCCTACCAATGCAGCCAACACTACCGGTAATCCTTCCATTTACTGGAAACCAATGACGGTTTTTCCAGCGAGGTTTTCGCAGTATGTCGCGGTACGATACTCAGAAAAGTCTTCTGTCAACTGATCATGGCCGCGGAAGTCTATGCGATTATATTACCTAACCGCAGTGCGGTTGAGCGCAACTCTGGT
The DNA here is from genome assembly GCF_023897955.1 of Schistocerca gregaria. Classification (NCBI taxonomy): domain Eukaryota; kingdom Metazoa; phylum Arthropoda; class Insecta; order Orthoptera; family Acrididae; genus Schistocerca; species Schistocerca gregaria. Next base: position 176,930,425 of record NC_064922.1, on the reverse strand, counting down.
CATTTCTTGCTGACGCGTGCGTTGACACAAGCAAGCGAAGTTTAGGAACCTCACGACACTTTCGCATGACGCGGAAGACGAGGTATTTACGTAAGGGTACCGGAAGTGGATACCCCTGGAGCGACCGGTTCGCGCCGCCGTCCCCGTATGGCCGAATGCGTGCCACCCAAACCGGACATCGCCACAGTTGCATCACAGATCGTGTCGGCCGGCTTTCACCGGCGTTCTGCCCGTTTTGTCGCTGCTGCCTCCTTCCTTCCTGTCCCGTTATGCAGATCGGTCGCGGAGAGACTTCCGACTTTCTAGGGCGAAATCTAAGCACGGATGGCAAGATCTGCGTGTTATAATATACCTGTTGAGTGAGAGTGAACTGCCTGAAGCCCGTTTCACACGAGCGACTTTCTGGTCAAAATCGAGTACTCTGAAGTGCGTGCCCCTTTCGTCGCTGCGTGTAAATCAGCAACCAAACACGATACGAGCGAGTGTATGACAACGATCTATGGATTGTGCCTAGTGTGGAATTTTAAATTACGGAGTATGCTAAACGCTGCCCACGCGCACACCAAAGGACTCTGGCGACGTCTGCTACGATCGTAAATCATAACCTATTCTGGTTGAGCTCACTTTTGTTATAAAAATTGATTTTGAGCTTCCGTATCATCTTAATCGTTTTTATGTTTGCTTTGTTTTCACGGGCACGTTGAACAGTTGCCTAAGATCATGGTTTTACATTTGTGTTCTCCCACGGGCGAGGCGAAATACACTGAAGCGCCAAAGAAATTGGTATAGGCATCTGTATTCAAATGCAGTGACATGAAAACGGGCAGAATATGGCACTGCCGTCGGCAACGCCTATATAACACAACAAGTGTCTGGCGCAGTTATTAGATCGATTACTGCTGCTACAGTAGCAGGTTATCAAGATTTCACTGAGTTTGAACGTGATGTTATAGTCGGCGCACGAGCGATGGTACACAGCGTCTCCGAGGTAGCAATTAAGTGGGGATTTTCTAGCCCCACCATATCACAAGTGTACCACGAACAATAGGAATCAGGTAAAACATTAAGTGTCCGAAATCGCTACGGCCGGAAAAAGATCCTGCAAGAACGGGACCAACGACGACTGAAGAGAATGTTTCAACGTGACATAAGTGCAACTCTTCCGCAAATTGCTGCAGATTTCAGTGCTGTGCCATCAACAAGTGTCAGCGTGCGAACCGTTCTGCGAATCATCATTGTAATGAGCTTTCCGAGCCAAAGGGCCATTCGTGTACTCTTGGTGACTGCACGACACAAAGCTTTAGGACTCGCCTGGGCCCGTCAAACCCGACCGACATTGGATTGTTGATGACTGGAAACATGTTGCCTGTTCGTATGAGACTCGTTTCAAATTGTATGGAGAGGATGCAAGTGTACGGGTATGGAGACAACCTCATGAATCCATGGAACCTGCATGTCAGCAGGGGACTGTTCAAACTGGTGAAGGTTCTGTAATGGTGTGGGACATATGTAGTTGGGGTGATATTGGACATCTGATATGTCTAGACACGACTGTGGCATATGGGACGTACGTAAGCATCCATTCATGTCTGTTGTGCATTCAGACGGACTTGGGCAATTCCAGCAGGACAATGCGACACCCCACACGTAAAGAATTCCTACAGAGTGGCTGCAGGAACACTTCTGAGCAAACACTTCGGCTGGCCATCAGACTCCCCAGAAATGAACATTATTGAGCACATCTGGGCTGCCTTGTTACGTGCTGTTCAGAAGAGATCTCCATCCCTCGTTCTCTTACACATTTATGGGCAGCACTGCAGGATTCGTGGTATCGGTTCCCTCCAGCACTACTTCACACATTAGTCGAGTCCATGCCGCGTCGTGTTGCGGCACTCCTTGTACCGGTTCGTTTAGATCTTCAGTGTACATGAAAGCAAGAAGTGGCCCTTCACATCTTACTGAGAAAAACAGTTGTACTGTGCTAAAATAAGAATGTAAACTGATAAACGCGATTTAATGAAAATTATTTCAATAGTGAAAAAGATTTACAGGACGAGAAAACAATTTTCGTTGTTATTTAGTACTTTGAAAGAAAACGAGATAGAAAGGATAAAGCAGAACGGACTATTTACCGAGTTCTACATATTGTTTGATGTGTCTGCTATTACATATTTTCCCGAGTAAATAGATGCATACTTTCTGAAATGTTTGGATCACACTTTTCATATTCTGTCAGTTCTCAGGAGTGTAGATAATTTGGCACACGACCGTTGACAAGAACTTCCACAATAAAATCTGTTTTGGTCAATAGTAACGCTATTGTCATTGCCCGTCACTAATATTTTTAACTGTATTTCGATTTTTCCGTATAAAGGGTAGCCCCTCACAACCGCACTTTCACCATCCAGACGCCCAACTACACAGCAGACAGCTCTCCCAACACCGGCAATTTTGGCGCTGACGCGTAAACGAAAATCACCACTCAAAACAGACGAAACTCAGTACGAGAATCGAACGCCAGGAACGCTTAGCAATGAGCTGAGACAAGAAAGTCAATCACGTAAAAGAGGCTTTCACCACTCGGGCTATTGTCGACGTTTTACAGGAGTTAGCCGGAGAGTACATATAGAAAGCGCTAATAATAAATATTCTGATGGTTCCTAGCTGATTATTTAGCAGTATCACCCCACAGCCGATTCGTTAAAGAATCGAACATTTGCGCTCCGCCTTAAGGAAAGCTAATTTTTCATGAAGCTTTATGTTTATGACGTTGTATCTCCGGAACTATGAGCCATTTAATGATATAATTTTACAGTTGTTTTCAGTGGTATATGTAGATACTGTCTGCAAAGTCCTTTGCGAATAGAGGTAGTACTACAGAGGCAATAAATTAAAACCTTGTGCCTGAACGTTGAAAATTTAATAAGCGGTAAACTCATTTCCTTTCTTTATTTTTTAGAGCCGTGTCAGCGAGAGCAGTTTTCGCAATGGTTTGAAATCACGTGTAAACTTTTGTGGAAATCGCTTACTGCTCTCACTCTCGAATACTGCATGAATATTTTCCGGCTAATTTTCGCGCCTGAGGCATATATACGGTTTCTAATTTTAATAATTGTCCTATTGTGTTAAACTTTTAACGTGAGTGTGTCTCATTTGAAGAGTTTATTACGGTAAATTTCAAATTTTTAAGTTCGCTCAACAATTAAGTGAAGCACTGGAAGATCCAAGTCGTTAGATAGGAAACCTGCAACTGGGATTGAGCGCCCGTCTGCCTGTTTAATAATATAGCTGACAAACCCGGTGCCCGGGTGTTGATTTTGCCAATTTTAAATTATAAACGAAAATAAAAAGTTAACTGTGTTTGTAGAGTAATAGCCGCACCGTTTCTATAATGCGATTATGTGGACGTCTCTATGGCAGCTCCTCTCCATACCTCTATAGACAGCTACGATTTTCACCTATAGGTCGTTCGCGCTTCCTATTTGGAACCTGTCAGAATCGCTGCAACGTGTCTGGGATTTTCTTAAGTTGACTGAAGTGTAGAAAAGCCTTACGCAGTAAAGGATAACTGTATTACAACAACCTGCAAGATGCGCCATTTTTTCAGGCATCTTGGTCTTTATGACGTCATGTCGCTTTCAGTATGTGTCGTACAATGATTTATTTGTGTAAGTACATTCAGCGGTATGTGTGGATACTGTCTGCAACTACACTACTGGCCATTAAAATTGGTACACCAAGAAGAAATGCAGATAAAAGGGTATTCATTGGACATATTTTACTAGAACTGACACGTGACTACATTTTCACGCAATTTGGGTGCATAGATCCTGAGAAATCAGTACCCAGAACAACCACCTCTGGCCGTAATAACGACCTTGATACGCCTGGGCATTGAGTCAAACAGATCTTGGATGGCGTGTACAGGTACAGCTGCCCATGCAGCTTCAACACGATAGCACAGTTCATCCAAAGTAGTGATTGGCGTATTGTGACGAGCCAGTTGCTCGTCACCAATGACCAGACGTTTACAATTGGTGGGAGATCTGGAGAATGTGCTGGCCAGGGCAGCGGTCGAACATTTACTGTACCCAGAAAGGCCTGTACAGGACCTGCAACATGCGGTCGTGCATTAGCCTACTGAAATGAAGGGTTTCGCGGAGATAGAATGAAGGGAAGAGCCACGGGTCGTAACACATCTGAAATGTAACGTCCACTGTTCAAAGTGCCGTCATTGCGAACAAGAGGTGACAGAGGCGTGTAATCAATGGCACCCCATACCATCACACCGGGTGATACGCCAGTATGGCGATGACGATTACACGCTTCCAATGTGCGTTCACCGCGATGTCGCCGAACACGGATGCGACCATCAAGATGCTGTAAACAAAACCTGGATTCATCCGAAAAAAATGACGTTTTGCCATTCGTGCACCCAGGTTCGTCGTAGATTACACCATCGCAGGCGCTCCTGTCTGTGATGCAGCTTCAAGGGTAACCGCAGCTATGGTCTCCGAGCTGATAGTCCATGCTGCTGGAAACGACGTCTAACTGTTCGTGCAGATGGTTCTTGTCTTGCTAACGTCCCCATCTGTTGACTCAGGGATCGAGACGTGGCTGCACGATCCGTTACAGCCATGCGAATAAGATGCCTGTCATCTCGACTGCTAGTGATACGAGGCCGTTGGAATCCAGCACGGCGTTCCGTATTACCCTCCTGAACCCACCGATTCCACATTCTGCTAACAGTCAATGGATCTCGACGAACGCGAGCAGCAATGTCGCGATACGATAAACCGCAATCGCGATAGGCTACAATCCGACCTTTATCAAAAGTCGAAAACGCGATGGTACGCATTTCTCGTCCTTACACGAGGAATCACAACAACGTTTCACCAGGCAACGCCGGTCAACTGCTGTTTTTGTATGAGAAATCGGTTGGAAACTTTCCTCATGTCAGCAGGTTGTAGGTGTCGCCACCGGCGCCAACATTGTGTGAATGCTCTGAAAAGCTAATAATTTGCATATCACAGCATCTTCTTCCCGTCGGTTAAATTTCGCGTCTGTAGCACGTCATCCTCGTGGTGTAGCAATTTTAATGGCCAGTAGTGTACTTACATGGGGAGGCCCTGACGTTGGGATTACAGATTTACTTCACGCCTTTAGTGGACCCTGATAATAATGTACAAGTAGTCAGCTGTACGACTCTGGCAGTTCCGAGAAAATCGTAAGAGAAGTTTTACGCGTCTATTGCGTAACCGATGTATCTGTGGGTAGGTGCCGAACGTTAGAGTTAATGGTAGTGAAGTGCTTAGCGTTCGAGCTTTAAGACGAACGTGTACGAGACGATGGTTCGACTTTCCCTCCAACCTTAATTTTTGTAGTACAAGTGCCAAAAAATTTGCACCTGCACTATTCGTTCTTGCTGTATTAGCAACGTCTCTCCGCTAGGCAGGCTAACGGCCAAATGGGGCCTGCCTCTGTGTCTTCAGCTCGGAGCGTCGAGGTGCATAGCCCGCCCCCCGGTAGCTGAGTGGTCAGCGCGGTTCCCGGCTGGGTCGGTGATTTTCTCCGCTCAGGGACTGGGTGTTCTGTTGTCCTAAATATCATCACATCATTGCCGGCACGGTAGGCCAGCGTGTTCGGTCAGAGAGCGGCGTGCTCTCTGTAATAAATAAAAACGCTGAGTCAAGGTATCAACTATCAACTTGAACGGATGTCTTGTGAGGTCCGCCCAGACCAAACGCAACGAACTATATCGAACAAAAAAAAAGCAATGTAGTTCCGGTACTTTACCAGACTGCATGGATAAGGGATTTCGCAGATCACGACAGGCATACATTTTCATTTAAACTATGCGTTTCTTCATTTACTTGCCGATACTTATAAATATGTTTGTTCTAATAATTAAACTTAATTAAATATAGTGGATAGTGAAATAACATGAAATTCACTAATACCTCATGTGAATAGAAGTGGTTTTCCATATTCTATTACCTCTCAAATGTAAATTAATATGATTAGTGACAAAAAAATAAGTTTCAGAGGGAGTCGAACCGTCGGCTCAAACATGTTCGTCTAACGTAGCATTCTTTTTTTTCTTTTTTTTCATTTTGTTCGTTGTATTTTGTCGTAGCGCAAGTCATATGACATCCGTTGAAATTATTCGTTGCTCACTTCACTCAGTGGTGTTGTGTGTGTGTGTGTGTGTGTGTGTGTGTGTGTGTGTGTGTGTGTGTGTGTGTGTGTGTGTGTGTGTGTGAGAGAGAGAGAGAGAGAGAGAGAGAGAGAGAGAGAGAGATTAGCCAGCTCTGACCGAACACGCTTTTTTTGCTGATTTCATTTTGTTCGTTTTTGTCAGTTCTAGTTGTTCAGGGCCGACGTCGCACGATGCTTGTTCATTAACTCAGGTTGTTTTTAAATATTATTATTACAGAGCGCAGCTAGCTCCGACTGAACACGCTGAGCTACCGTGGCGGCCGGTTGGTCAAAAGCTAACCACTTCACCACCATCAACTCTAATGCCCAACATCTACGCACAGAAACATCAGGTGCATAACAGACGCATTAAACTCGTCTTGCGATTTTCTCGGAATTTCCAGAGTAGTGCACCTTACTACTTGCATGTTGTGATCTATCAGTGGTCTACTAAACGTGTACTAAGTTCGATGTAGATTTGTGATAAAAACGTAGTGGCCACCCCTTGTTAGTAGCAAAGAAATAATATATTTAAATGTCATGCATAATGAAACAGTTTTTGATGCATCTCATTGCGTATCACAATGTACCTGGGAAACTGACAACTGTTGGAAAATACTGACAACAGTTTCAAAGTCCTGTCAACACCTGTTCGGCGTTTATTTTTTGTTACACAAAAGCATTGGAAATGGATTCTGAGTCTGAAGATTTGCCATTTCTTATGGTGGGAAATGATGCTTTTGCTCTTTCAGAGTACATATTGAAACCATAAGCAAGATGGCAAGAGAAAGGCAGGCAGGAAAGAATGTGTAATTACCGAATATCTCGCGCAAGAAAAACTGTGGAGAATTTTTTTTTGAATATTGTAAGCAGTTTTTCGGTGTATTAAAACAACTAGGCACTGAAGTCCTGAAAAAGCAACATTAGTGACTCCTGCAACTGCGCCCTTGCACAGTTTTCTTGGAAGTAGTAAAGGAAGCGCCACATTCACTCACCACCTGACACTTTTGATGTGGAAGATCCAGAAAGAGGCAGGGTTTCGGATGGCAGTTGGAGGATTTCTCCGCAAGATAAATCTCTTCAGCGAAAGGGAGGCAACGCAGGAAGAACCGCAAAAAATATAAGGGATGAATTTGCTATCTACTTTGTATCGAATGTTGGTGACGTGAAAGTATGAATAAATAAATATCGAGTGTAAAGACAAATGTAATTAAAAACTTCCGAACTAAACCCTTATAGCTTCAGTTATTAACAACTTGCAAACTAGTTTGTATCATATGTGATCGGGGGCTTTCCCGGTGTATGTGTTGTTTGCACGGCCCTCGGGTGTCCAGCTCGATGCGATCGTAGAAAGTCCCCGATATTTCGGCGAATAACCTTTCCGCCATCATCAGGTGGTTCTGATGGAATGGTCTGTCTGTTCATTGTCGGTGTTATTTATGTCCGTCAGTCGGACTTCGGTCTCTGCGCCGACGCTTCGATTGCGGCCGTCGACATTCCCATTGCGAGCGCCGACCCAGGACCGCGCAGTCCCCGGCGTCGCGCCGGGTGGTGGAAGATGCAAAACCCCATTGAGTGTCCCTGACGGCCGTCGTGGAAGGATCTGTGTTCGCTTGAGGCGTGACTCCTTGATGGAGCAAAGTAAGGGTTTCGATGGCTGGCTCGGCTGAAAACCTGTGTCTCGGTTTGTGAGATTGTCCGTTACGCGTATTTCAATGGCCTCCTTTAAGATACTGTCCCAGTAGATGCTGGTAGAGACCAGAATCTTGGTCTCTTCGTATTTCGCGTTGTGTCCAGTTTCCAAGCAGTGTTCTGCGAGTGCCGATTTGTTGGGCTGGCCTAGGCGCGTGTGGCGTTGGTGTTCTTTGCAGCGATCTTCGACTGTTCGGATCGTTTGACCGTTGTAGGATATGCCGCAACCACGTTGAATATTGCATACGTCCGCTTTCCTTAGGCCAAATCCGTCTTTCACCGTCCCGTGTAAGGCGCGTATCTTGGACGGTAGTCGGCAGACCGTGTCAATTTAGTGTTTGTATCAGATGTTGACAAAATGATATGACAAGAAAAATAAATGAATTGCTGGTGAAAATACAGTTATAACTAAAAAATTTCCGACCAAAAGTCTCAGAGCTTCTGTTACGCTAGTAAATGACATTTTACTTCCGATTCTAAACATTTTTCTCCTTGGTTTGTTCACGCCTTCCAATTACTTAATATGATCCATTTCAGAACGTAGGCCTAGATCTCAGTTGTCCCAGACCCACTCTTAGTTTTGACCGTTTTACAATGCTCACGATTGTACTATGTTTTCATATTTGTCCAATTTCTTTCACACTCCACGAGCGGTAGACCAGTTTTATCCGGAAGTTCTTTCAACAAATCTTTCCTTTGATATCTGTTTTCATATGCAGAATCAGAAAGTCCTACAGAGGTTTCCTGATTTCATTTTTTTTAACAAAAACTGTACTGTTGGATCTATCGGCGACTCGTGAGTTGTCATTGCCGAAAGAAAAACAGCAGACGACACGCAAATGCGCTTGCGGAAATCACACAACTCCGCCTTATTTTTGTTCGCCGACCATAAACTAAAAACTCGATACAAAACTTCCCTCAACTAGTTTTTCAGAATCGCGACTTCAAACAACTGTTGAGACAAGCTGGAAACTAAGTGTAACTTCAAGTTGAAAACAGTTGTCAACTGAGTTTGTTGCAGTTTGTTCTCTGTGTCACCTTTACACCCAAGCGATTGTTACCTAACAGTAGGGGATGTTGTTGTTGTTGTTGTCTTCAGTCCTGAGATTGGTTTGATGCATGTTACTCTATCCTGTGCAAGCTGCTTCATCTCCCAGTACTTACTGCAACCTACATCCTTCTCAATCTGTATAGTGTATTCATCTACTGGTCTCCCTCTACGCTTTTTGCCCTCCACGCTGCCCTTCAACAGTAAATTTGTGATCCCTTGATGCCTCCGAATATGCCCTACCAACCGATCCATTCTTCTAGTCAAGTTCTGTCACAAACTTCTCTTCTCTCCAATTCTATTCAATACCTCCTGATTGGTTATATGATCTACCCACGTAACCTTCAGCGTTCTTCCGTCCCACATCTCGAAACTTTTATTCTCTTCTTGTCCAAACTATTTATCGTCCATGTTTCACTTCCATACATGGCTACACGCCATACAAATACTTTCAGAAACGACTTCCTGAAACGTAAATCTATAGTCGCTGTTAAATTTCTCTTCTTCAGAAACGCTTTCCTTGCCATTGGCAGTCTACATTTTATATCCTCTCTATTTCGACCATCAGTTATTTTGCTCCCCAAATAGCAAAACTCCTCTACTACTTTAAGTGTCATTTCCTAATCTAATTCCCTCAGCATCAACCGACTTTCTTCGACTGCATTCCATTATCCTAGTTTTGCTTTTGTTGATGTTCATCTTATATCCTCCTTTCAAGACACTGTCCATTCCGTTCAACTGCTCTTCCAATTTTTTTGCTCTCTCCGACAGAATTACAATGTCATCGGCGAACCTCAAAGTATTTATTTCTTCTCCGTGGATTTTAATACCTACTCCGAACTTTACTTTTGTTTCCTTTATTGCTTGCTCAATATATAAATTGAACAACATCGGGTATAGGCTACAACGCTGTCTCACTCCCTTCCGAACTACTGCTTCCCTTTCATGCCCCTCGACTCTTATAACTGCCATCTGGTTTCTGTACAAACTGTAAATAGCCTTTCGCTCCCTTCCAATGTTTTGTTCTGTTCTTTATATCGGTTGATGTACTGCACATCAGGCGTATTAGACACTCGATTTTCCCATCTTCGCTGGCGAAATTTGCAACTCTCTGCCTCTACAGGACTCCGAATTGTAACGTCTAACATGGCGGCGTGTACTGTAACTACGTGTGTGAGTGAGAAAGAGCGGGCTGTAATCGCGTTTGCAACCGCCCAAAAAATTTGTCCACACACGGCACACCCTCTCCTGCAACATGACAATCCCTGACCACCCACGAGCGCTTTTTGTTGTTTTTGTTTTGTGATTTTATGCCGCACAACTACAGTGGTCATTAGCGCCCAGACTAAGTTATGAATGCACTGCGAGGCACAATGTTAAAACAGCAACTAAAAAGGACAACACTATAAAAGGCATGTTAACAGGCAAGGGATTAAAAGAAAACAGCATAATCAAATGTCCTTAGACAGGTTCGTCAAGTGGATAAAAGGAAGAACGCGAGCAGCTGCTCCTGGGTCATCCGCTACAATTTCATCCAGAGTACACGGCAGGCCAAGATCAACGCGCAGTGGACTAAAATTCGGACAGGACGTTAAAATGTGGCGTACCGTCAGCAATTGCCCACATGGGCAGAACGGCGCCGGCTCAGTCGTCAGCAGATGGCTGAACCGGCAGTGTCCAATCCGTAACCGGGTCAAAACGACCTCCTCCCGCCGAGAAGGGCGTGAAGAGTTCGTCCAAGCCGTGGGGAGAGGCTTCAAGGCCCGAAGCTTGTTTTCAGTAAGTGTAGACCAATCGGCATGCCACAGCGATAAAATGCGCTCACAAATGACCCTGCTAAAATCAGATGAAGGCACACAACAAGAAGCTGTCAGAGGCTGGAGGATCGCAGCCTTGGCCGCGGAATCTGCAGCTTCGTTCCCACGGATACCGACATGGCCAGGAACCCACATAAAGGTAACCGGAGAACCGCCGTCCGCCAACTGCTGAAGAGAGCACCCACGAGAGCTGCGACATTTGCAACAATCCGACGCCGGAGGTTCGCCGTCATCGATTATCCTCCATCCACTCCCGACTTGGCCCCGTCCAATTTTCATCTATTTCCAGAACGCCATGAACACATTCGAGGGCTTCACTTTGATAGTGATTAAGCTGTGTAAGCACGGGAGAGATTGTGGCGCCGTCAACAAAGTCAAACATTATACAGTGACGCTATCTCTTATTTTAAAATAGGAACCCACATTTTTTTATTACATATTCGTGCAGGGCGTAAAGAAATATGAATGTTTTAGTTTGACCACTTTTTCGCTTTGTAATAGATGGCACCATAATAGCCACAAACGCATAAGTACGTAGTATCACGTAACATTCCGCCAATGGGGCACTATTTGCTTCGTGACACATTATCCGAGTTAAAATGGACCGTTTACCAATTGCAGATGGTCGATATCGTGTTGATGTATGGCTATTGTGATCAAAATTCCCAACAGGCGTGTGCTATGTATGCTGCTCGGTATCCTGGACATCATCTAAGTGTCCGGACCGTTCGCCGGATAGTAACGTTGTTAAGGAAACATGAAGTGTTCAGTAACATGTGACACGTCAACCACGACCTGCAACAAATGATGATGTCCAAGTACGTGTTTTAGCTCCTGTCGCGGCTAATCCGCACATTAATAGCAGACAAATTGCGCGAGAATCGGGACTCTCAAAAACGTCGGGTTTGAGAATGCTACATCAACATCGATTGAACCCGTATCTTATTTCTATGCACCAGGAATTGCATGGCGACGACTTTGAACGTCGTTTACAGTTCTGCCACTGGGCACAAGAGAAATTACGAGACGATGACAGATTTTTTTCACGCGCTTTATTTACCGACGAAACGTCATTTACCAACAGCGGTAACGTAAATAATATTGGGCAACGGAAAATCCACGATGGCTGCCACAAGTGGAACATCAGCGACGATGGCGGGTTCATGTATGGTGCGGCATTATGGGATAAATGGTCCCCCATTTTATCGATGGCAATGTAAATGGTGCAATGTATGCTGATTTCATACGTAATGTTCTACCGATGTTACTACAAGATGTTTTTCACTGCACGACAGAATGGCGATGAACTTACAACATGATGGATGTCCGGCACATAGCTCGCGTGCGGTTGAAGCGGTATTGACTAGCATATTTCATGACTGGATTGGTCATCGAAACACGATATCATGGCCCGCACGATCACCGGATCTGACGTCCTTGGATTTCTTTCTGTGGGGAAAGTTGAAGGATATTTGCTATCGTGATCCACCGACAACGCCTGACAACATGCGTCAGCGCATTGTCAATGCATGTGCGAACATTACGGAAGCCGAACTATTCGCTGTTGAGAGGAATGTCCTTACACGAATTGTCAAATGCATTGAGGTTGACGGGCATCATTTTGAGCATTTATAGCATTAATGTGGTATTTAAAGGTTATCACGCTGTAACAGCATGCGTTCTCAGAAAATAAGTTCACAAAGGTACATGTATCAACCATACTGGAACAACCGAAATAAAATGTTCAAACGTATCTACGTTCTGTATTTTAATTTAAAAAACCTACCTGTTACCAACTGTTCGTCTCCAATTGTGAGCCATATGTTTGTGACTATTACAGCGCCATCTATCACGAAGCGAAAAAAGTGGTCCAACTAAAACAGTCATATTTCTTTACGTATTACACGAATATGTAATAAAAATGGGGGTTCCCATTTAAAAAATTGCAGTTGATATCCCTTGACCTATGGCAGCGCCATTTATCGGGCCAACCATAGCGCCATCCGATTTCCCCTTCAAGCTAGACAAGTTTCGTTCTTTGTAATATATATATTTTGTGAAACGTAATGAAGCTTTAACTCCCCGAGGGCACCCTGGATTTACTTTTATGCCTGACGACTTCTCTCCTTAGAAAATAATATGCCGTGTTTGGTTTGCTAGAAATCCATTAGTCATGCAGCGCTCTGATCTGAACGTAGTTACTCCAACGAAGTAACCACTGCTCACTCTCGCCCCCACAAGAATAGAATAAAATCATATCGCAAACCGAGGCGTTTAGGTGTTTCCCTCTGAGTGGAATATCGGCTAACATTAGTACGCTTTATTCTTCTTGTCTACATATTTATCTGTCGACATAGTCTCCACTGCGGCGAACATATTTTTCCCAATGAGAGATCAGTTTGTTCACACTGTCTCTGTAGAATGTTTAACTTCGTTGACGGAGCTACAGCGTCACCTCTGCTTGCACAGCTTCTTCACTATCGAAGTGCAGTCCTCGAAGGCGTTCTGTACGTCTTGGAAACATGTGAAAATCGGATGGGACTAAGTCGGGACTGTACAGCGGATGATCGGTGGCATTGACCCCAAGGCGTCGGATTGTTACAGATGTCGCAGTGCCAGTGTGTGGTCTAGCACAGTCATGCTGAAGAAGAGGCCGGCCCGTGTGTGCAACGAACCATTCGAATTCGAAACTATTACAGCACGCCTTTTCTCACTCGCCAACAGTTACGTTGCACACCGCAATGTTGCACGCTATAATTTGGAGCCTTCTAGCGGCTACAACTGTGTCGACACAAGTGAAGATGAAGAATGTTAGTAACATTTCATGTATTTAAAAAGCTTCAAGAGTTTTCGCATAAAAAAATTCTAAGGCATTACTTTTCAACACTACCTCATAAATATCGAGAACCTTTCTCGCTAATAATGGAGTCTGTAGACTTATGACTCATCTACGATAGATTTCAAACATTAAGCGCGGTATTCACAGAGCTCGTCATAACTGGCAAGTTGAAATGTGTTTTGAAAGAATGAGGAAAGATTGTTTCTAGTTGATTCTGAGTGGGTCCGTGAAGTGTGACTGATAGAATTACTGGTTGCGCTTTGACCGCAAAATGGCGTAACTGAATTCTAACCCCACACCTGCAAACGATCGTATCTTGTCAAAGAATTTCTAACATTCTTTGCCGTCTTGTGGGAAACGCCTTCACAGCTTCAGTCCTGGGTGCCTTTCTCCTATATTCCAAATAATAGAAAAATTATTGCTCAAATTCCCAACAAGAAGCAGTAATTCAGTCGGTAGCGGCTCCGTTAATAACACGTAGTTTTTGTTATCTACAGCAGCTTGGGGCACGACAACGTTAAATCTCGTAGGAAGATGGCAATGCTGGGACAAAACTTCCGTACCGTCACACTCCACATCACTGTACGGTTACTGGCGGTAAACCAAGTGCGAATAAGGCCCTTCTGCAAACAGATCCTCAACTGGATTGCGTACGTAGCGATGAGAAAACGCTATTCTAGGACAGTGGAATACACCCGTACGAAGCATTTTTTCGTATCCAAACTATCTCCAGTGTGTTGTATATCTTTTTTTGGGATTATCCGTGAAATTTTACCTTCAATTTTTCCTTATTCTGAGACGTTCTGCAATGCAAGCACATATTGTTGCCGGACAACTACAAAAGCGTCACTTCCCTACATAGCAAAGCGCAACTTTCCTGTAGTTGTAAGCCATGATATAAATATTTTTTTAAACTCATAAGAAACACTTGGGTAAATTTGTGATTTCATTAGTCACAAAAACCAGTACTTCAACTCCTGACACAAATATTATCGATCACCTGTTAAAATAATTCTGACACTCAGCCCAGAGTTGGGTTCGTGCATCCCGGTCGAATACGAAAGCGTGGATGAAATTTATGGTTATCGCCGGTATCCGTTACTTACGTCCGCAAAAGTGCATGTCGTCATCAGTTTTCCCAGGTCAAAGCGCTTCACTGTTTTCCAACACACAGCAACTAAAATACTTACGTAATCTATTCGTCACATTATATGGATCACAAACACAGGATAATGGGAGGTTTTTTTTCCAATTCTTCCCTCCTCGTCAAATTCCTGTATCTATATCATTTATTTGACTTATCATCTGAAGGGGGATTTGATACCCATTTCCGAACTGTACATTAAAAACAAAACCATGAATCACAGGGAAAACTTTTCTACCGATCAAAACCCAGAACGGCAAAAACCTGCCACACTTCCACATAATATTCTTTGTGTGAAGTCACATATTGCAAAATGACTTATCAAAATATTGCGGGAATTACCTACCCGAATTTTAGAGGGGTGAAAAATTTTTTCTTTTTCGAAACGACAAAATTCGCGACGCTTTTTTTCGAACAGTATTACAACACAGTTCTCGACGAATACAACCGAATTTTGCGTTTATTTCTGAAACGACGAACAGTTTATGATGATATTTGCAAATTTATCAGATTGAGGACAAACATCTAGCGGGAAACTTTAACAAAACTTTAATTTCAAGTTCATTGTAATACCTCACCAGCTACTCAGTCTTGTTCCTGAAAGTGCTTCTGAGGCACTGCCCAGTTATTTGTTTTGACATGTCAAAACAGCTGACAGTTCGGCGACATATTACTGCAAATCATCATGGCTGGAAGTATTCTTCAATATTTGTGAGCTTTATCTGTTGCTTTAATCATGAAAAAATAGACGTTATAGGACGATCTCAAAAACGCACATACAGAGATAAACATTGACAAAATTGTGTGCTGTAGGGCTCTTTGGCAGCAGTCAACCATCTGTGGCAACGAGAGCCAAGAAGTTAAGTCTGAGACACGGTCAGCTGGACAGACGTAATGCCATAAAGGTACGTTTTGGGGTAAACAACGGCAGCGTACGAGTTTTCTTTTGGAGACAGATGACCCATTACGAACCAACATGAGATCAATGCAAGGTATTTATTTAGTTTTGCGTGATATCTATTTACCAGTTACTTGAACGCAGGTTACATACTCAAAGTAATTGTCGCAAGCGTCTCGCTTACTAGCGAATGTTCGTATTGTATTTTAATGCGTCATGAACCGCCGGATTTCAACACGACTGGTATGATACTTTATTAACTACCACGCTTCGTTCAGGAGTTACACAATCTTAATGAATCTTCGATCTATATGAAATTTACGACAGCTCTCACAATAAAATTTTAGTTTTCCCAAGAAACATTTTATGTCGAATGATAAATTTTAAGTAACAATTCACACATTAACGCTACCAAACTGTTCAGGTCGTAGAAATTGCTTTAGATTAAGATACAACCAGCGACTCCCAAAACTGACATACGAACTAATAATTTGCACACAATCAAAAATTTGCCTTTTTAAGTCTTTGTAAACAGATTATACCGTATTTCAATTCCAGCGGAAGTAACAGTCAAGTGAGATTGTGACGCAAGCAGTGTTAGTAATACTCAATACCTTTATTAATATGGCCCTCAGAGAAAACTGCTGGACTGATTTTGCGAATAGCTTGCAGTCTTGAGATCCAGAGAAGCGCGCCATCAAAGTGATGGCCCTGCAAACCTACACAGGTAGCTTTGACGACAAAATCGCATCAAGTCCGCTGTTACATTCATTCCCAGAAGGATGGCACTTCTAATGCGATTAATTCTGTCATTTGTACCGTGATTCAACAAAGGTACGGTATGTAGCAGCAATACGCAACTGCTATTAATGCACGTTGTTGCTGCTGCTGCAACTTAATGCAGGTTCACTTTATTCTAAAATGTTCCCTTCCTAGAAGTATTACACACAAACTTGGTGGGAAAACAATTTTAGTCAAGACAGGTGATGCACGTGATCAAAGTTGCGACGCGCAGATATGTTCGAAAATACTGGATCTGCGTTAGTGATATGGACATTTACTGCTTTCTCTATAACTTATAAACGCAAACTTGAGAAGGGCGCTAATAAGACATAAGGGGACCGTACTACCTCATTCGACGAATAGCCGGAAGCCTCTTCCGATTTGTCGCAGAACAATAATTTAATTTAACTGGTTGATCAACGAAAAAGAAAACAATTTTTCCATGTAAACGATTGTTGTACTAACAGTAACAAAATATAAGGCTTTCAGGGAGGAAGCTGGTTCTTAAATATTTACCTTAATTTTGTCGTACGTTGTTGACAGTTCGAGGCGGTGTACAAATGGATTTAACAGATCTTCTGCATTCGGCAGATGTTCTGCCGCATGTAGCTTTCCATTCATCATGGTGAGATGAAGACGCGAACAATAACAAATAATCACGATCAGTCCATTACTTCACTTAACGCGCGGACACCACAATCACACGTTCACTCACTAGATCAAATCGACCGGCTACTTGCGCTCCGGAACTGTCTGCGGGCAGCGAATGAGCTGGGGAAAGCAGACCCCTCGTAGTTTGTCTGTCGCCCACTAGAGTCGCTCCAGTACGCAAATAATCACCGCTGCACAACAGTGACAACAGTGTTGACAACATTGACATGATTTCATGGATTTGACTGTAATAAAATGACCATCTATTCTGACTCGAATGAAAGAAAAGCATGTTGCTCATGTTCCGGATGCAGCTCGATAGATGCTGTTGTTCATTGTAGTGCCAATACAATTATGGAAAGTTTTCCCTCGCCTTAAGATTTAGCTCACATGAAACACAGTATCTACAAAGCCAGCTATAGAGACAATTTTAAACCGGATATTCCATTTAATCATAAAATAAGAAACTTCTCGCTCATTTTCATTTATCCTACCAGCTAGATACTTTCTCTCGTGATCCAGTCTTTCAATGATATTACGTTGCAGTACCTGTTGTTTACAAATATAACCATGCCTAATAACAAAGGTTATGTAAATGTGTTACCGCGAATTTTCATTCATTAGTTTCTTAACGAACGGAAACCTAATGCCGCAGAGATCCACCGAAAACTATTGCAATGGATAGACTGGAAACCGTATTACGTTCTTTCTACAAATACTTCAGTTCGTATCCGGCTAAATGGAGAGACGTATTACAAGATTATAGCGAATGCTCTACGGCACTGTGTAACGAAATTGAACAGCTTCAGTTAATAAAGAGGTAATAGGAACACTTTTTTACATTACATATGAAGTTTACGAGAAGTGCCTCATGATTTTTGTCGTAAAGTTTATTATTTAAAGCATTGGGTATATTCTTATATAGATTCTATTTCTTGGTTTGTACTTATTGACGCTTTAGACTTATATATATGGAAATAATGTGAATTGGTTGCTATCTCCTTAGTGATACTAAGTTTGGCAGTAAGAAGACGTTGCATAAGTTTGGAATTTGCCTTTAAAATATGAGAAGTGGTTGGCAACTGGTATTTTAACTCATGTTATTTAACTCCTAGACCATGACCTGCACTTCAAATAGTTGGTTACGCATGTCTTTAAAAGAAAACAAATCAAATCACTGTTTCCTCGAGTGCCAGTTTGCAGAAGATGGGATTAGTTATTCATACACATGGTACCCGTAATTTAAATATATTTGCCTTTTGAAACGCCCCATTGAATAATTATGGGATATTTTATACTTCCATTGCTACTTTAATCGTTAAATCAGAAGTCTCAACAGACTCAAGATGTAGGCCTATGTGTATTATGTTGCTAACATAATTGATTTGATTGATTGATTTGCCGAAGTACATAGTAATGGCTTCACTATTCCGATTGATGTAATTACTGTTTGACCAATTTTTGATGGCTCTGAGGACATCATCGACATTAAAGACATTTTCATGTAAGTTAATACATCTCATTTACAGCAACATTGATGTATTTCACTTTGAACACACATGTAAAATTAGCAGTAGAAACATTGATATGCCAAAATACGCACTATCTGCATTTAAATATATTCTGCAAAATTAGAATTATTATTTATTTATTCATCCATAGACCATACAGTAGTGAAGGACATACCAGATACATTACAGAAGTAATATGAATAGTATGTACATACTTACAACATTTACACAGTAGTATAAGATTAGGCATCACTTCCAATATCATCATATCTGGTAGCGCACTTCGGACTTCAAACCAATCTGTAGGTTGATCACAGTTTTACTTATGAGCCAACAAAGTCACTGTAAATGTAAAGAAAAGTGTGAAGAAGAAGTATATTTACTTATCTCTTCATCTATATTTATCTTCCAAGGTTTAGATGTAAACTGTCAGCGCATTGAAAAGTAAGATTCTTACATAGCTTACATGTGTCTGTGTTCATGTGCTTTATATTATTTTCACTTTGGAGAATGCTGCATTTGCATTCACAGTGCTTGTGTACACTTTCAATTTTTTTTAGAACCATTATTTCTAAAACCATTGATAAATAATGACTCTGAACAGAAGTCTGTTGCTAAGGCAGTAAATTCAAAATTTCTGGGATGATCTGCTGAAATGTTTGAGTTCAGCTACCTATGCTATTACAGTTATTGCAAATTTTGGTGAAAAACATGTGAGTAAATTAGCCTACTATGCCTGTTATCATTCCTTGTTTTCATATGACATCATATTTTGGGGTAATTCATCATTAAGAGAAAGAGTATTTATTGCAGCTGGAGCCCACCTGAATCACCTAGCAGATGTTAATTTAAGGAATTAGGGATATTCACAATAGCTACACAACATGTATATTCACTAATGAAATTTGTTATTAATAATCTCTCCCAATTCAAAAATACTGGCAAAGTGATATTGTGTGAAGAAACCTTATGTTGAAGTGACACGTTCCACATCATTACAAAATGTTGTAGTCATGATCTAATAATCTACAGAACATGTATTATCATAATGTAATATAATACCATTGTGCTCAAAGTTGCTAGAAGGATAGTTGCACATTTTACAAGTTAGGAGATATGTATGTATATGGAGTACGGCTAAAAATCATCTTCAGAAATTAACATTGTAAGCTTGTAGAGGACAGCAATGCAAAAGGTATTGGTTAGTCAGTATCATCTTCCGTGGATCACTTGTACAATTAATCATACTTTTGTGGAACATGTCGTTTTATATTCACATTACACATTCATACGTAAATATGGCTAGATGATGACCATTTGCATGTTTCATTTTCTTTATTTTTTTTTTTATACAGGTCTTTGTTAATATTTTCATCCCCCCCCCCCCTCCTTCCAGCATCTACACATAACAAAAATATAAATTCTTCTATAGAAGAGAAGGAGTTTTCTGGGAAAAACTTTTCAGTTTTTATATCGTTGGGTAATTGGTCAGAAATTTTGGTGGCAACTTTTTGTGCTAAAGATGATCTTAAATGTGGAGTAACGAATTTCATTTTTCTTTTGGTATTGTAGTTATGTACATCTTTGTTCCTCTTGAAGTGCAGTGAATTATTTACAACAAATTCCACGATGAGATAAATATGCTATGAAACAGTAGCCAGAATGCCCAGCTTCTCAAACAGATTTCTGTCATCATGGATGAACACCACATGTTATTCACACAGCACATTCTTGAGCAATGAAGATTTTTCTTTCTCCAAAATGAGTAACCCCAGGACACTATTGTTGCAAAGTTATATGGAATGGAATGAGCATGTAAGTAGTGTAGTAGGAAAGGCAAATGTCGACTCTCGCTTAGTGTGAGACTTTTAGCAAATTGTGGTTCACCTGGAAAGGAGACTGCATATAGGACACTAGGATGATCCATTCATAAGTGCTGCTTGAGTTTTTGGGATCTGCACCAGATTGGATTAAATGAAGACATCGAGGCAATTCAGAGGCAGACAACTAGATTGGTTACAGATAGGTTCGAATAGGATTGGGGAGAAGTGAAGTTTGTGGCACAACTTGACCAGAAGAAGGGATCGGTTGGTAGGACATGTTCTGAGGCATCAAGGGATCACCAATTTAGTATTGGAGGGCAGCGTGGAGGGTAAAAATCGTAGAGGGAGACCATGAGATGAATACACTAAGCAGATTCAGAAGGATGTAGGTTGTAGTAGGTACTGGGAGATGAAGAAGCTTGCACAGGATAGAGTAGCATGGAGAGCTGCATCAAACCAGTCTCAGGACTGAAGACAACAACAACAGGTTCGAATAACACACAAGTATTACGCAGATGCTTCAGGAACTCGACTGGCAATCCCTAGAGGGAAACTGACATTCTTTTCAAGAAACAGTATTGAGAAAAATGTAGAGAACCAGCATTTGAAGCTGACTGCAGAATGATTTTACTGCTGCCAATGTACATGTTGCCTAATGGCCAAGAAGATAAGATAAGTGAAATCATGGCTCTTATAGAGGCATAGAGGCAGCTGTTTTTCCTTTGGTCTAGTTGTGAGTGGAACTGGAATGGTACACTGTATCCTTCGTAACACACCATACAATGGCTTGTGAAGTATGTATGTATGTATGTATGTATGTAGATGTAGATTATTCATATGCACATTTTCATTCAATAATGTCAAAGTATGTCAACTTACTTATTTGTCTGTCTCCAAGATTTGCAAGTATACAGTCAATTGCAAGATTATAAGAAATCTGAAACAGTGTAGGGCTAAAATGAAAGTGGCATCGCTATGGCAGAGGATTGCCAATTGTTATTCAGTCATATCCTGCCAGTTGTACCCAAGTTAAAATGGAAAGCTACTGGAACAGAGTAAGTATATGTAGCTCTAACAAACCAGTTTTCCATTATGATTACCACGGTTCTGCTGATGATAAAAAAAAAACGTATAGTAGATAGTATTGAATCCGCAAATATTCTCAATAATCATATATGTATAATCTGTATTTGTATCTTTCATAAAATGCACTAATTTTAAACAAATAATTCTGTCAATATAGATTATACTGAGACAGAGAATTCTATAAGTTAGCAATTGCGGAAATATGTTCAAATTTATTGTCATGTAATCCATTACATTTTTAAATTTATTTCATTATTTAAATTAGCTTTTCTGTGTTGGTTCATTATATAACTATATATTTTGGGTTACAGTGTTCCCACAGAACAAGAAGTTGAAATTGATGTGATTAATTATTACTCAGATCATTAATCAATGGTTTGTTATTTCAGTGTTGGGGACAAAAAATTGAAGATACTGGAAATCCCTCTGTTGAAGCAAAATTTGCTGGGGAAGATATATGCAGCTATTGAGACGGAGGTACAACTTCTTAATAAATTAGTGTATGTATCTTTCCTGCTTTCATAGTATAGCGTATAAAACTTGCTGATGGATATAGAGCCAGACCATTTTTATTTCCATAAGAATAGACTTACAACTTAGTCTCACAACTGTTTGGAGGAAAACAGTGATGAGCTTATTTTGAATTGATATTTGGATCACATAATAATGAACAATGAACATCAGCAAAAGCTAAATAGTAATAATGGAATTTAATTGAATTAAGTCAGCTGGTGCCGAGGGAATTAGATTAGGAAATGAGATGCTTTAGAGTAGTAGATGGGTTTTACTATCTGGGCAGCAAAATAACTGATTGCAGTAGCCACCAGAAAGATTGCGGGAGGCGCACGTCTGCACAACGCTACACGCGAGGGCACGCGAGAATTCGGCCACGACCTCTGCCAGCGGAACAACAACAACAACTCGGGCAGCATGGGTCTTGCCCAGTCAGTTCACATCGGGCATGCCTAGGAGACTATGTGAAGTGTGACGGAAAACGTGAACCGTGTTACTACACTGATGATGGCTGAAGTAGAGAGGATATCAAAAGTTCTGTTTATTTATTTATTGTCCTCTGAATCAATATTGTACATGTCATGCACATGGTGATGCACAAACATACATTTGATGTTGGACATTATGATAATTTTCTGGTATGAAGTAATATGACGAAAGTTTACACAAACATGAATTTACACACACAAATTTATGAACACACAAATTACATACATGTTTTTAGATATACTTATTTAAATTACATACTTCCTCTCACACATTTACAGAACAGTACCTGGTTGGATATTCTTTCTGCACTTAATTTGCTTAGTAGCAGATGATATAGATGCAAGATTTTTGCACACACTTGCATTAATGTTCTACTCTTTACAAAATTCTTTGCAGCATTATTTTCATGTTTCTTTCCACCCATATGAAGCAGAAATTCACTTGCACTGTAGAAACAATCACCAAGTTGAAATTATTTTAATTTTGTATTAAATACAGTCAGGGACTTACTGTTTTTTAGTTGCCTAGGGAATGTAGACTGGCAGAGTCCAGAAAAGCATTTCTAAAGAAGAGAAATTTGTTAGCTACAAATATAGATTTGAGTGTAAGGATGTCTTTTTCCGAAAGTATTTGTATGGAGTGTAACCATATATGAAAGTGAAACATGGACAATAAACAGTTTACGCAAGAAGTGATTAGAAACTTTTGAAATACGGTGCTACAGAAGAATGGCTGAAGATTAGATGGGTGGCTGGTGAACTAGTGAGGTAGGACTGAATAGAACTGAGGAGAAAAGAAATTTTTGGTGCAACCTGACTAGCAGAAGGGATTGGTGATTCTGACACATCAAGGGATCCCCCCGGGGGACACTCTGCTCTTTGGCAGGTTCATGTGTGGCTACCACGGGCCCCCAGCCTTTGCAGCACCTTTTCCCTTATGTGCTGCATGTCCATCCTGTTGCTATGTTTTTTCGCTTCCCTCGGGGACCATGTCTGGGGTGATTTTGGGAATGTGTTCCACAGCGTCAGTAGCTGACATTAGAACAGTCTCACCACTGTTTTCTGTTCCTTTTTTCCTTTCTCCGCTTACCTTCTCCTATCCTTCCTCCGCTCTGGTGTTCGTGTTCGAGGCTCCTCTTTTTCTTCTTTCTCCCTGTGCGCTCCTGAAGGCCAGCTCACACATCTGATGTGCAACAGGTAACTAGGTGATATGTAATTCCCAGCCCTAGGTCGAGGGGTAGGATTCGTTCGTACACTCTGGTATAGGCCAGGCCCAGGGAGGAGGATTCCCTGAGCTGATACCTTCCCAAATTGCCGATTGGTCCCTCTGTTAGGTGTTCAAGAGGTGTGACCTGAGTTGTGATCAATCGCTTAAAGTGGGTGAGCCCCCCTATGAGCGGGGACAGTTGGGACGAGCATGCCATTGGAGACACTGGTAGTCATGGCGGATTTTCTCGCAATGAGCCAATCATCATCTTTGCAATCCATGTCTACCAAATGTAAATGGAATGAGGCTCCCGATCCAAAGACCCTCTGAGCTGCACCACATTCCCTCATGGTTTCAAATATTGAAGACGGTCAGTCCTTTGCAACGGTAAATCCGTATCTTATTCAGAAAAGTGTTGATGCATTGCCAGTCCTCTGAAGTCCTGCTCTTGTTTACACAATAGCATTTTGCTTGTGGAGGTTACTTGTGATTCTCAAGCGCAATAACTGCATGCTGTTTCGCTTTCTCCAGGTCTGTTCTGTTCGTGTCAAGACCCAAAGAAACTGAATTCATCCCATGGTATTATTTATGCTAGGCTGCTCGATGGTTTGACAGAGACAGATATCCATACGTACCACTCTGATCAGGATGCCATTGCCGTCTGTCGGGTGATGAAAAAGATAGATGCATCCTTAGTGCCCACACACAGTCTTTTTTTCACCTTTGATAGAGTGGTGTTTTCGTCCAAGATCAAAGCAGGCTATGAAGTTACCACAGTCCTGTTCCGGGGTCACGTCAAGTGCCGGCATGTTGGGTGAGAACTGAAGAGCAGAGAGGGCTGTGAAACGATATCAGCCAATAGTATGGTGATGAAACCCTCTCTAGGATGACGCTGAGGCAGGAGCAGCCTCTACACAAAGAGAATATAAGCACCACACCATCCAGCCAAGGACCGAGTGGAAGGCAAGCTGTCGTACGAATGCTACAGCAGCCACTTATGAAATGTATTGTTTTGCTTGTATTGGATTTGTATATATTTAAGGACATTGATTATTTGCATGTCATCATTTGCTTGTGACACACCTTTGTGAATATGCCAAGTTAAGTATTATCATTTATTTTACTATAATAAACTTGATTAATACAATTTGCTTGAATTGTTGACTAACGATCCGAGAAAGCAGTTTCCTAGACACCCTATATTGGATGTGTGGGCAGAGCACAAGAAGTCCAACCATACATTCTGAACTTGATGCGCTGCTACCAGTGTCATTGTTTCAACCACACTCAAATGTCTTGTCGACACACAAATGTGTAACCTGTGTCCCCCTGCTGTATCAATTGGAATGGTGACCATGCTGCCTTTTTTCGAGATTGTACCATGTATCTCGATGAGTGGGCTATCAGGGAGATCCAGATAAAGAAAAAGTGCCTTACCCAGTCTCTCGCAAGTTATTGGCTAGTTGCAAATCCTGTGTTCTACCATCTAGCACTTAAAGTACTGTTCTTGCTACATTTCGCTCCACGAAGACAGACGAGCGACCTCAAATTCAGCATTGCAGTTTTTAAATTGCCCAGTGTCATGATAGGATCGCTCTCTCATTGTCCATCTCTGTAACAAGCTACCAGACATTCACCTCCCGGGATGAAGTCACCTGCTACACAACCAGCAAGCCGGAAGGGACAGAAGGCATACTCTTGCAAAGACTTCCTATGTCTCTCCAACCAGCAAACATCTGAGTCTTCCTCTGCTAACTGTAAAGACTCCACATAGTAAAACAAATGGAAACGGTCTTGTCCTTCGCCGACTCGGAGATGCTCTTCAACAGTGTCGCCACATGATACCTTCACCCTGCTGACCTTCATGTTGCTGGTGCGCACCACCAACCATTTTTCTGCTCTGGACTGCACAGATGAACAGAGGGAGAATGCCAATGTCTCTGTAGATCTCATGGAGCAGGATCCTCCAGCCTCTGCACCATGTTGCTGTGAGTCTTGAAGGCCGCCATTCGGCAGCCTCCTAGGTGACACATCTTCATTTTTGCCCTGTCCTTTCCTCAGTATGACTCTCTTTCAGTGGAACTTTCGTGGCCTTTGATCAAACAAAGAGGATTTATGGCTACTCTTAAAATCGCGTCATCTGCATGTTTGAGCTCTCACAGTTCTTCCTGGCTTGTTTTGACCCCCCCCCCCCCCCCCCCCCCCAATGAGGATGGCGTTCCATCTCATGGGGGAGTCAAGCTGCCCATACGGAATGACATTCATACTCAACGCATCTCCCTGTCTTCAAGCTGTTGCAGTTCACCGTTTGCTTCCTAACTTGACCTTTTCCATTTGTACTGTTTACGTCGCTCTGTCATTTGATGTCACCAGAGCAGACATCGTTCAGGTTATTGGGCAGCTACTTCACCCCTTTCTGCTGCTCGGTGACTTTAATGTGCACCATCACCTTTGGGGTTCTCTCAGAACCTGTCCAAGAGCTGCTCCCTTGGTTGACATACCAAATCAACTTAACCTCCTTTGCCTCAACACAGGAGCACCCATGTCCCTTTTAGACTCCATGCACACCTATTCGCATTTGTACTTATCCTTCTGCACTGCCCAGCTTGCCCATCATCTTGAGTAGCAGGATGGTGGTATTAACTGAAGTGTACTGAACAGCCTAAAAAAACTAAAGTTGAACAAAAATATGTCACCTATAAATATAGATATTACTAAAGAAGTCACTACCAATATGAAAATAGGGATA
This sequence comes from Schistocerca gregaria, assembly GCF_023897955.1. Taxonomy (NCBI): domain Eukaryota; kingdom Metazoa; phylum Arthropoda; class Insecta; order Orthoptera; family Acrididae; genus Schistocerca; species Schistocerca gregaria. Next base: position 176,903,978 of record NC_064922.1, on the reverse strand, counting down.
ATGATGCATTTTTGTGAATACCAGAACACAGTGACACCTTTCATAATGGCACACTGAACAGCTTAGACAAACAATCAGTGAACTTAGGGGAAATCCTAAATGATAGACTTTCTTACCATCAATTGCCGAACTTAATTAATGAAAAAGTGAGAAACCTCTGGAAGAAGCCATGGGGTTGAACCAAGACGTCAAAATCAGCACATTTCTGCCAGCTACAACCTAAAATAGCTTCATATCAGTGGTTTTGCTGTTGGGTACATAACTTAATAGCTAAAGCACTGTTTAACTAAACAGTAATGAAACAAACTGTCAATGTATCACTCTGTTGCCATGGACAGATGTTACTCCACAGTGACTACCCACTTGAAGCATTGAACAGTACAGTTGCATCAGAACCCAGCCAACTGCTTATTCGATTACTAATTATCTTGTAGCCAAGTGCCTTGTCATTGGATTGTTCCTTTAGCTTGTACTCTGGATAATTTTCTTGATCAGAATGTAATTTTTTTCTCACCAATGCTCACTGTTTATTTTGAATTACTGCTGCTCACTTGGACATATGACAACACACTGTGTTAGCTGAAGCAAGAATGAAGGAATAGGTATGGGCTCACTATTGTGAAACAACAATGGAACAGTGCAAAACAATTTTATTTGCTGTTGACACACATTTTATACACAGGCACGCCTGTTTGAGGGTTAAAAAAAGCAGACAAAAATTCGCTTGATACCTTCCTAAGAGATAGTCTCCATTCCTTTCAAACTACATCTACATAGATACTCCGCAAGCCACCGTACTGTGCATTGCGGAGGGTACCCTGTACCACTACTTGTCATAGCCCCTCCTGCTCGACTCGAATAGAGCAAGGAAAAAATGACTGTCTGTATGCCTCCGTATGAACTCTAATCTCTTGTATCTAATGTTTGTGTCCTTACGTGTGATATATGTTAGCTGCAGTGGAATTGTTTGGCAGTTAGCTTCAAAAAATGGTTCTCTAAATTTTCTCAATAGTGTTTCTCAAAAAGAACATTGTTTTCCCTTCATGGATTCCCATTTGAGTTCCCGAAGCATCTCTGCAACACTTACATGTTGTTTGAACCTAGCAGTAACAAATCTAGCTGCTCGCCTCTGTATTTCTTCAATGTCTTCCTTCAGTGTTATCTGGTGCAGATCACAAACACTTTAGCAGTACTCAAGAATAGGTCACACCAGCATCCTATATGTGACCTCCTTTACAAGTGAATCACTCTTTCGTAAAATTCTCCCAGCAAACTGAAGTCAACCATTTGCCTTCCCTACCACAGTTTTCACGTGCTTGTTCACCTCATATCGCTTTGCAACATTACACTCAGGTATTTAAATGACTTGACTATTTCAAACAGGACACTAGTAATACTGTATCTGAACATTGCATGTGAGTTCTTCCTACTCATCCACATTAACTTACATTTTCCCACATTTAGAGCTAACTGCCATTGATCGCACCAACGTGAAATTTTGTCCAAGTCGTCTTGTACCTTCCTACAGTCGCTTAACTTCAACACCTTACCGTACACCACAGCATCATCAGCAGACAACCACAGATTGCTGCCTACCCTGTCCACAAAATAATTTGTGTATGTAGAGAACAACAGCAGTTCTATCACACTTTTCTGGGGCATGCCTGATGATACCCTTGTCTCTGATGAACACTTCCCGTCGAGGACAACATATTGGGTCCTATTATTTAAGAAGTCATTGAGCCACTCACATATCTGTGCATATTGCATATGCTCATACGTTTGTTAACAACCTGGAATGAGGCACTGTGTCAAATGCTTTCCAGAAATCTTGAAATGTGGGCTCTGCCTGTTGCCTTTCATCCCTCATTCTCAGTATATCTTTAGAAAAGGGCAAGCCGAGTTTCGAATGAGTGATGCATTCTAAAATCATGCTGATTCATGGCCATCAGCATCTTAGTCTCAAGAAAGTTTATTATATTCGATCTCAGAATATGTTCAAGGATTCTACAGCAAACAGAAGTTAGGAATAGTGGTCTGTACTTTAGCGGGTCTTTTCTTTTACCTTTCATATGTACTGGAGTCACCTGCTCTTTTTACCAGTCTCATGGGACTTTGCGCTGGATGAGAGATTCACCATAATTGCAAGCTAGGTAAGGGGTCAATGCTGTAGTGTACTCTTTGTAAAATCAAACTGGAATTTCATCCGGACATGGTGATTTACCTGTTTTAAAATCTTTCAGTTGTTCTCTATGCCATTGCACTGTAAGTGTCGACCAAGTGTGGCGTAAGTTCAAAGTAGGATTATTGATAAAGTGCAAAGAGATTTTGGTTGTGTGTAATGTACACCAGTGACAAGACACAATCAATACCTGCACTCTGTGATAGTGCTGATAATGTTACCAGTAACAGTACCACTAAAGTTGAGTTACTAAATGTGGCTTTCTGATATTCCTTCAACAAATAAGATGAAGTTAATATTCCAGACTCGAATTAAGGACCGATGCCAACATGAGTAACTGAGAAGTAGATATACCTGAGTGTAGCAAAGCAGCTCAGATCACTTAATAAAGACAAGACTTCTGGTCCAGATGGTGTAGCAGTTACATTCCTTTCAGAATATTCTTTTTAATAGTTCCATACTTAGCAATAACGTACAACTGCTTGCTCAGTAAAAGATCCTTACCTAAAGATTGGAAAGTTCCACAAGTCATACCAGTGCTCAAGAAAGGAAAAAGTAGTAATTTGATGAATTACAGACCTATAGCAAAAACAATCTGTTGACACACAGTCATCATGGATTCAGAAACTATCATTCTTGTGCAACACAACTAGCTCTTTATTCTCATGAAGTAATGAGAGCTATCACATTGATTTTATATTTCTAGATTTTCAGAAGGTTTTGGATACAGTTCCTCACAAGTGGCTTCCAATCAAATTGCAAGTGGCTTCCAATCAAATTGTGTGCATACTTAGTAGCATCTTGGCTGTGTGACTGGATTTGTGATTTCCTGTCAGAAAGCTCACAGTTGTTAGTAATTGATGTAAACTTATTGAGTAAAACAGAAGTGGTACCTGGTGTTCCACAAGGAAGTGTTATAGGCCTTCTGCTGTTCCTAATCTATGTTATAAAAGACAATCTGAATAGCCATTTAGATTGTTTGCAGGTGATGCTGTCATTTACCATCTACTGAAGTCATCAGGAGATCAGAACCTATTTCAACATGATGTAGGCAAGATATTTGTATGGTGTGAAAAGTGGCAATTGACTCTACATAATGGAATGTGTGAGGACATCCACATGTGTAGTAAAAGGAACATGTGTCATTTTGGTTACACAAAAAAAAAAAAAATCATACAAATCTGAGGGCTGTCAATTCAACAGTTATGAACAACTTAAAATGGAATGGTCACATAGATAATTTTGTGGGGAAGGCAAACTAAAGACTGTTTTATTAGCAGAATACGTAGAAGATGCAATAAATCCACTGCTTACATTAAGCTGGTCTATCCTCTACCGGAGTACTACTGTGCAGTATGAAGATTCTTTCCAGATAGGATTGCTGGAGAACATTGAAAAAGTTCAGATAAGGACAGCTCATTTCATATTATCATGAAATAGGAGAGATAGTTACACAGATATGATATGGGAGTTGTGTTGGTAGTTATTAAAACAGAGATGGTTTTTGTTGCGGCATGATCTTTTCATGAAATTTCAATCTCTAACTTTCTTTTATGAATGCAAAAATACTTTTTATGCCTGTCTACATAAGGAGGAATTACCATTGTAATGAAATAAGAGAAATCAGAGCTCGTGCAGAAAGATGTAAGTGTTCATTTCTTTTTGCACACATTATTCGAGAGTGGGGTGATACAGAAATAGTGTGAAAGTGGTCTGATGAACCCTTTGCCAGGAAGCTCAGTGTGAATTGTAGAATAGTCATGTAGATGCAGTGGAGAAAATGTATGAACCATTTACTGTTTTCATATACCTGGCACAGACCACAATTATTTAGAGAAAAAAAGAATGTTGATCATAATCCCAGAAGTTCACAAGATATTTGCCTTAACAATAAAACATGATGTTATTGTGATTTTCAGTCCAAATTCTGCTTTGATGCTACTTTTCATGCTAGTGTGTCCTTTCCAATTCTTTTCATTTCTGCATAACTACAGCAATCTACATCATTTTCAATCTGCTTACAGTACCTCTTCATTACTTGCCATATCTACCCATCTAATTCTCAGAATTCTTCTGTAGCACCAAATTTCAAAAGCTTCTTTTCTCTTCCTATCTGAATTGTTCGTTAGTCCATGCTTCATTTCCATATAACATTATGCCTCAGACCAATATCTTTAGAAAAGACTTCCTAATACTGAAATTTATGTTAAATGTTAACAAATTTCTGTTTTTTAGGAAGCGTATTCTTGTTATTGCCAATCAGGGTATTATATCCCCTCTTCTTCAGCCATTGTCAGTTATTTTGCTATCCAAATAGCAAAACTCACCAACTACTCATATTACCTCAATTACTTCAGCATCACCTGATTTAATTTATGTGTGCTTCATTACCTTTGTTTTTATATTGGTCATATTATTCTTATAACGTCTTTTCCGATACAACAATCCCCTTATTCAACTGATGTTCCATGTACTTTGCCATCTCTGACAAAATTACAATGGAATCACCAAATTGCAAAGTATTTTTTTCTTCTCCTACTTTAATCCATTTCAAAATTTCTGCTTGATTTCCTTTAGCACTTGCTCACTGTACAGTTTGAATAACGTCTATGATAAGCTACAGTCCTGTCTCATTCCCTTCTCACCTCTATCCTTTCATATCCTTTGATTCTTATAACTACAGTCTAATTTTTGTGCAAGCTTTAGCTGGTTCCTATAACTGGAATCTGGCTTTTTGTACAAGTTGTAGATAACCTGAATTTTATCCATGCTACCTTCTCCAGAGTTTGAAAGAATGTAATGTAGTCAACTTTGTAAAAAACTTTCTGTAAATTTATAAAGGCCTTTCCTCAGTCAAAAAAATCGTCATGTCAGTATTGCCAAAATAGTTCCCATATTTCTCGGAACCCAAACTGATAGTTTGTTAATTTTCATCTTATATCCCCCTTTCAAAAACTGTAAACTGTGCTTCCACGTCCATTGCTATCTCTGGCAGAATTAAAGGGCCATCGGCAAACTGCATAGCTTTTCATTTCTTCTCCTTGAACTTTAATTTCCTTTCCAAATGTCTCTTTGCTTTCTGCACAGCTTGCTTAATTTACATATTGAATAACATTAGAGATAGGTTATAACCCTCTCTCACTCTCTTCTCCAACCACTTCTCAACCCTTCCGCTCTTCCAACAGCCATCTGGTTACTGTACAAGTTGTAAACAAGCTTTCACTCCTTGTGTTTTACCCATGGTACCTTCAGAAATTTAATGAGTGTATTCCAGTCAACGTTGTCAAAAGCTTTCTCCAAATCTACAAATACTGTACACTAAGGTGACAAGTCATGGGACAGAAATATGCACATATACAGATGGCAGTAGTGTCATGTTCAGAAGGTGTAAAAGGGCAGTACATTGGTGAAGCTGTCATTTGTAATCAGATGATTCATGTGGAGAGGTGTCCGACGTGATTATGGCCACACAACAGGATTCAACAGACTTTGAATGCAGAATGGTAGTTGGAGCTAGACACATGGAACATTCATTTTCAGATATTGTTAGGGAATTCATTATTCAGAGATCCACAGTGTCAACAATTTGCTGAGAATACCAAATTTCAGGCATTAGCTCTCACCACAGACAACACAGTCACCAATGGCCTTTACTTAACGACCGAGTGCAGTGGTGTTTGCATAGAGCTGTCAGTGCTAACAGACAAGGAGCACTGCGTGAAGTAACTGCAGCAATCAATGTGGGGCATGTGATGAACATACTCATTGAGACAGTGCATCAAAATTTGGTGTTAAGGGACTGTGGCAGCACTGACTGACAAGAGTGCCTTTGGTAACAGTATGACATCACCTGCAGTGCCTCTCCTGGGCTCGTGACCTTATCGATTGGACTCTTGATGACTGGAAAACTGTGGCCTGTTCAGATGGGCCCTGATTTCAGGTGGTAAGATCTGACAGTAGGGTTTTAGTGTACTGCAGATACCATGAAACCATGGACCCAACTTGTCAACAAGCCATTGTGCTGAAACTTCCTGGCAGATGAAAACTGTGTGCTGGACCAAGACTCAAACTCGGGTCTCGGTTCGGCACACAGTTTTAATCTGCCAGGAAGTTTCATATCAGCGCACACTCCGCTGTAGAGTGAAAATCACATCCTGGAAACATCTCCCAGGCTGTGGCTAAGTCATGTCTCCGCAATATCCTTTCTTTCAGGAATGCTAGTTCTGCAAGTTTCACAGGAGAGCTTCTGTAAAGTTTGGAAGGTAAGAGACGAGGTACTGGCAGAAGTAAAGTTGTGAGGACGGGCCGTGAGTCATGCTTGGGTAGCTCATATGGTAGAGCACTTGCCCACGAAAAGCAAAGGTCCCAAGTTCGAGTCTTGGTCCGGCACACAGTTTTAATCTGCCAGGAAGTTTCATATCAGTGCACACTCTACTACAGAGTGAAAATCTCATTCTGGAAGCCATTGTGCTAGTTGGTTGTGGCTCCATAATGGGTGTGGACTGTGTTTACATGGAATGAACTGAGTCCTCTGGTCCAATTGAACCAATCATTGTCTGGAAATAGTTACCTTCAGCTATTTAGAGACCATTTGCAGCCATTCATGAACTTCATGTTCCCAAACAACAATGGAATTGTTTTGGATGACAGTGCATCATGTTACCAGGCCACAATTGTTTGCGATTGGTTTGAAGAACATTCTGGACAGTTTGAGCAAATGATTTGGCCATCCAAATTGTCCAATATGGGATATAATCGAGAGGTCAGTTCATGCATAAAATCCTGCACCGGCAACACTTTCACAATTATGAATGGCTATAGTATGGTCCAGTATCTCTGCAGGGGACTTCCAATGACTTGTTGAGTTTGTCACATGGAGTTGCTGCACTACTATGGACAAGAGGAGGTCCAACATGATACCCATGACTTTTGTCACCTCAGTGTAATTGTAGGTTTGCCTTTTGTTAACCAATCTTTTGAGGTAAGTTGTAGCGTTAGTATTGCCTCGCGTGTTCCAACATTTTTCTGGAACCCAAACTGATCGTCCTCAAGGTAAGCTTCAAGCAATTTCTCTATTCTTCTGTAAATAAGTCACACCAGCACCGTGTAATAGTGATTTACTGAACGTATAGTTCAGTAATATTCAGATGTGTCAGAACTAGTTTCCTTTGGTACTGGAATTATTACATTCTTCTTGAAGCCTGAGGGTGTTTCCCTCATCTTGTATGTCTGCACACCACTTGGAATAGTTTGCTCGTGTCTGTCTCCCCCAGCGGTATCAGCAGTCATGAGGGAATGTCACCTATTGTTTCAGCTTAGGTCTTTCAGTGTTCTGTCAAATTCCTCTCATAGTATCATATCTCTCACCTCATCTTCAGCTACTTCCTCTTCTGTTTCTTTAATATTACCTTCAAGATCATTTCCTTTACTTAGCTCCTCTATACATTCCTTCCATCTTTCCCGTCTCTGATTAGTACTAGTTTTCCATCAGAGCTTTTGATATTCCTATAACTGCACCTTTTTCTCCAAAGACCTCTCTAATTTTCCTGTAGGTAGTAGCTATTGTTCCCCTAATTATACATGCTTCTAAAATTTGTCCTCTTAGCCACTACCACTTTGCCATTTTGAGTCTCACGTCACTCTCATTTTTAGATGGTTTTCATTCTCGTTCCCTTGCTTCACTTGTGATATTTTTATATTTGCTCCTTAAATTCAATGTCTCCTGTGATATTCAAGGACTAGTACAAGGTCTCGTCTTTTTACGTATTTGATTCTCTGCTGCCTTCAGTATTCCATCTTTCAAAGCTATGCATTCATCATATACTGTATTCCTTTCCCCTGTTTAGTCAGTTGCTATCTAATGCCCCTTTTGAAACTCGCAACAACTTGTGGTTCTTTCAACTTATCGCGGTCTCATCTCCTTAATTTACTACCTTTTTTTTTTACACTTACAGTAGTTGTAATCTACCCCTTTCAGATCAATCCCCATGCTTCCCCTTAAACCGGGTATGGAAATTGAGAAATTAGTGGGTTTTTGTAACAAAAATATTCATAGAATGGTTTACTAATTGGTATGAAATTTTGTGTTTTTCATTTTCACAAAAATTTAGGACCTACACAGTTGTACGGGTCAGGAGTATCTTTCTTACTTAAGTCATTTCTTACAGTGTTATTCATGAAAACAGTTACTGTTTTTTCACAGTTGAGATGAATATTACACTTCACACCAATTGTTCTTTTCCCCTTCTCTTAATAATTGTGGTTGAAGCAAGGAGCAGAATGCAAATAATCAACAGTAGGCCAGTGCTGACATCCATTAAACTTTTTCTCATCACATAGTGTATTTGCTGGTGTATGCATTTTGTTTGGTGGCTCTTTCTCAGATGCACTTCTGTGTTCTTCACCTGAAGGTGAAAGAAATTAGTGCTTCTCCATTCACCTACCAGAAATCCACTGAAATTTTACACCTTCAGTTCATGTAATAAAGCTAGAACTTCCTCATCAGCAAAAGCACTAAAAAGTAAATAAATAAAACTGATTTACTGTGACAGTTATATAAAAAAACTGATGGTAATATGACATATCTATTACATAATCTACTCCAATTCCTAACATCAGATATTGACTGACGTGAGCATATGCGTGTAATATATACCCAACATGCACAATTTTTTGGTGGACCAATTTCAAATTGCTCTGTAGACATTTCAGATTATGAAACACATTATTTTAAATGTCAAGTAATGCACAATTAAGACTTATGTCACTGCAGGTGCTCCCAATCTGCCATCCTGAAAATTTACAAATTATAAAACACAATATTTCACAACTGCAGCGAGATACAGATACACTTCAGGTTGTATACAAGATAGCGGTTCCTGCACAGTCATTTCACCCAGGACACAACTATGTAGCACAACAACATGATGCTGCAACGCACATAAACTGCACCCACACAACTGTGCATGCTGCCTCTGAAAGGCCTACAGTTTATAACCAATATACAGGGTGATTCATGAAGATATGCAAATATTTTGATATGTTAGTCTAAAAGTAAAACTAAAGAAAAAAGTTCATATAAACGTAGATCTGCAAATGTTTAGTTAAGGAGTTATGGCTAATAAAAGATTTTGCCTGAAATTTAGCAACTTCGCTAATATGAAGCCATCGCAAAACTGTACGAGGTCAAAGTAAAGCATGATTTCCATTTATTTTGTTGTTGTTGATCTGGTGAATCTAGTAAAGCATGTCCCAGACATGTACCTGCAGTTGTTTTCCAGAACATCCAGAGTAGCAAAGATGCAATTTCATAAAAATTTTAATTTATTAACTAATTGCCCCAAATTGTTTTTTAAATTCCAGACAATTGCACAAAGTTTTCAACAGAAGTTGTAGAGAATGAACCCTCTGCCAAGCACTTAAGTGTGAATTGCAGAGTAATCATGTAGATGTAGATGTAATTTTGGAAAAATGATGGTAATAACATTAACTGAAACTGTATGAATGTGTCAGATAATCTGCTTTTATTGATATTATAGCACACATGAATTTATGTTGAACCGGAAAAAAACAAAGCTCAGTGTTAAGGAAATTGTACAGTGTACATACAATTTCACAATACATTCACAGTAACTGTTCGGAAATGTCTCCATCTAGTTCAATGCATTTAGCTGCACATGTCTGAACAGATTTTGTTGCTCGTTTCAGTTTCACAGAGTTGTTCTTAATTTCGTCTATTGGATTCATAATGCAAGCAAGTAATGCCTCGTCTCTATTGACTTTGTCCTCATAAACCATGTCCTTCCTCCATCCCCATACATAAAAATCCATTGGTATTAAATCGGGCAGTCTTGGTGGCCACAGATGTGTAGCACCGCAACCAGTCCATTGCTGGGGAAAATGTTCATTTAAATGTGTAGTAACGACATTGGTGAAATGTAGAGGCGTGTCATCATGTTGAAAATACATTTGAAATCATGTTGCAAGTGAAACATCTTTAAGTAAGTAAGGCACTTCTTCTTGAAGGAATTGTAAGTATGTCTTGCCAGTTAGACATCCTGGGAAAATGAACGGTCCAGTAAAGTGTGTGTTGATTATACCACATCATGCATTTATGCTAAATTGCTGCTGGAAACTGTGTTGCAGAGTTGCATTTGGTTTTGCTCCAGACCACACATGCTCATTATGTATATTGTGTATACCATCTCGAGTAAACTGTGCCTCATCAGTAAATAAAATGTATTTGTGTAACTGCTGATTAGTATTTTAACAGTTGCACATCTCCAAGTGAAGGGCAGGATCTCCTGGATGTAAATGATGCCCTTTTTATTTATGGTTAGGATACAGATTAAGGTATGGTGTCGACTGTAGTACAATAGATTGTGAAACGCCTAATTGTTGAGAGATACGTCATGTACTGGTACTTGGGCTATGTTGAACAGCATCCACAATATCCTCATCATCCCTTTTACATAATGAGTGCTCGTACTGACTATGAATGCTAGGTATAGAGCCTGTCTCCCGTAACATTTGAAATACTCCGCTAATGGTTCGTGCATTCGGAATTCTCTGAGTTGGATAACGTTCGCAATATTTGTTAACTGCAGCCATAGAATTACCATCACATTTTCCATAAATAAACACCATATTGGCATATTCCTCTGTCGTAAATTTGAAAGGCATCCCTGTTTCATAAATAATGTACAAACTACAACATTACAACAGTTACTATGTGGTTTCACTTAAATACACTACTGTTATTATGTTGTGTCACTGAACAATACAGAAAACTAACTCATTCCAAGGCCAGGAAATGACTGAAACAACTCACTAAAAGTTGCCAACAATGACATAAATGTTTCTTCATTCTTAATGGAAAGTAAACAAATTTACTTGTATAATAATCTTTGCTTCGCTGAATGTTCTGGAAAACTACTGCAGATACATGTCTGGGACATGTTTTACTAGATTCACCAGACCAATAACAACAAAATAAATGGAAATCACGCTTTACTTTAACCTCATACAGTTTTGCGATGGCTTCATATTAGTGAAGTTACTAAATTTCAGGCAAAATCTTAGCAGCTGTAACTCTGCAACTAAACATTTGTGGACCTACATGTATATGAACTTTTTTTTCTTTAGTTGTACTTGTAGAATAACATATTAAAATATTTGCATATCTTTGTGAATCACCCTGTATTATGGTCAGAGTCCACATCTGCCCCTGAAAACATCTTACAGTTTAAAATGTAGTTCCAAAATCTCTGAGTTGCCATTATATAATCAGTCAGAAAGCTTCCGGTGTCTCAAAGTCTCTTCATGTATAGAACCTTCTTTCACAATTCTTAAACTAAGTGTTACAGACGATTAAATTAAGCTCTTTCAAAATGCTACCAGGTGGCTTCCTATTTCATTTCTTTCCTCCAGTCCGTATTAATCTACTGTTTTTCCTTGTCTTCCTCTTGCTACAGTTACATTCCAGTCACCCATCACAGTTAACTTTTTGTCTTCTTTAACTGTGTGAATAATTTCTTTTATCTCATCATACATTTCTTCAGTCTCTTCATCATCTGCAGAGCTACGTGGTATTTTGTGGTGGGTGCTGACTTTGTGTCTATTTTGGCTATGATAATACATTTTGCACCATGTTGCTCATAGTAGGTTACCTGCTTTCCTATTTTCTTATTCATTATTAGACCTACCCCTGGATTACTTCTATTTGATGTTGTATTTATAATCCTGTACTCAACCAGCACATGTAGTCTAGGAGTTAGTGTCTTTGACTACCAATCAAAACGTCCTTGGTCCTAGTTTTGAACCCCACCACCATTTAAATTTTGAATAAAATTCATCACCATTAGCTGCTGGAGTCTTCCAGTGTAAGACGTCACCCTCATTCTGCCAACGGCCTTGTCATAGAGGGTAAAGGATCAGATAGATGTTCAGGGCACTCTGTTGCCCATGAGGTGGCAAAGTGCCCCTAAAGATCGAAGAATCAGCAATGATTAATGACATGGGGATGCAGAAAACAATGGAAACTACTGCATTAAAGATACACAGTGTGTACCCATGGGATATGTGGGCCATAATTGAGAAACTGTCATGGTGATGTCTCCATTGGCAAAAGATTCTGGTATAGTCCCTAATTTGGATCTCCGGGAGGGGAATAGCAAGGGGGAGGTGACCATAAGAAAAAGATTGAATAACCGACCTTAACATTCTATGAATTGACATATGCAATGTCAGTAGTGACAGGTAAGCTAGTAAACCTGAGAATGGAAATGCAAAGGCTCAATCTAGATTTAATGGGGGTCAGCAAATTGAATTAGAAAGAAGACAAAGATCCTTCATCAGATTAGTATAGCGTAATGTCAACAGCAGCAGGAAATGGTATAACAGGAATAGAATTTGATTTGAATAGGACGGTAAGGCAGAGAGTGTGTTACTGTGAACCGTTCAGTAATAGGGTTATTCTCATCAGAATTGAGAGAAAATCAACACTAACAGTGATAGTGCATGTATACATGCTGACATCACAAGCTGAAGATGAAGACATAGAGAAAGTATATGAGGTTATTGAATGGGTAATTCAGTATGTAAAGGGAGATGGAAATCTTATAGTTATGGGGGATTGGAATGCATTTTTAGGGGAAGGAGTAAAAGAAAGAGTGATGGAAGAATATGAGCTTGGTTCCTAGGAATAAGAAAGAGAAAGACTGATTGAGTTTTGCAGTAAATTTCAGTCAGTAATAGTGAATACTCTGTTCAAGAATCACAGGAGGAGGAGGTATACTTGCAAAGGGCCGGGAGATATGGGAAGATTTCATTTAGATTACATCATGGTCAGGTAGAGATTCCCAAATCAGATACTGGGTTGTAAGGCAAACCAAGGAGCAGATACAGACTCAGATCACAATTTAGCAGTGATGAAGAGTTGGCTGATGTTTAAGGGATAATCAGGAAGAATGTATACACAAATAAGCCGGATATGGAAGTACTAAGGAATGAAGAGATACATTGAAGTTCTCTAAGGCTCTAGATACTGCAATAAGCAATAGCTCAGTAGGCAGCTCAGTTGAAGAGGAATGGACATCTTTAAAAAAGGGCAGTCACAGAAATTGGAAATGAAGACATAGATACAAAGAAGGTAATTGTAAAGAAACAATGCGTAACAGAAGAAATACTTCAGCTGATTGATGATAGAAGGAAGTACAAAAATGTCCCAGAATACTCAGGAATACAGAAATATAAGTGACTTGGGAATGAAACAAATAGGAAATGCGAGGAAGCTAAGGCAAAACGGCTGCATGAAAAATGTGAAGAAATCAAAAAAGAAATGATTTTCGGAAGGACTGATTCAGCATACAGAAAAGTCGAAACAACCTTTGGTGAAATTAAAAGCAAGGGTGGTAACATTAAGAGTGCAATGGCAATTCCACTGTTAAATACAAAGGAAAAGCAGATATATGGAAAGAGTACATTCAAACCTTCTATGAGGGAGAAGACTTGTCTGATGTGATGGAAAAGAAACAGAAATCAATATAGAAGAGATAGGGGCTCCAGCATTAGAATCAGAATTTAAAAGAGCTTTGGAAGGCTTAAGATCAAATAAGGCAGAAGGGACTGATAACATTCCATCATAATCTCTAAAATCGTTAGGGAAGTGGCATCAAAATGACTATTCATGTTGGTGTGTGGAATGCACGAGCCTAGAGATATATCATCTGATTTTCATAGAAATATCGTCCACACAATTTAGAAGGTTAAAAGAGCTGACAAGGGCAAGAATTGTCGTACAAATGGCTTAACAGGTCATGCATCCAAGTTGCTGACAAGAATAATATACAGAAGAATGGAGAAGAAAATCGAGGATGTGTTAGATGGTGATGTGAGTGGCTTCGGGAAAGTAAATGGCACCACAGAGGCAGTTCTGACATTGTGGTTGATAATGGAAGCAAGACTAAAGTAAAATTAAGACATGTTCATATGATTTATTGACATGGAAAAAGCATTTGACAATGTCAAATGGTGCAAGATGTTTGAAATTCTGAGGAAAATAGGCATAAGCTATAGGGAGAGGCGGCTAATATACAACATGTACAAGAACCAAGAGGGAATAATAATAGTGGAAGACCAAGAACGAAGTACTCAAATTAAGAAGGTCTGTCATCCCTACTGTTAAATCTATACATTGAAGAAGCAATGAGGAGATAACAGAAAGATTCAAGAGTGGACTTAAAAGTCAAGATGAAATAATATAAATGATAAGATTTGCTGAATACATTGCTATCCTCAGTGAAAGTGAAGAAGAATTACAGGATCTGCTGAATGGAATAAATAGTCTGATGAGTGCAGAATAAGGACTGAGAATAAATAGAAGAAAGACGGAAGTAGTGAGAAGTAACAGAAATGAGAACAGTGAGAAACCTTAACATCAGGACTGGTGATCACAAAGTAGATGAAGTTAATGAATTCTGCTACCTAGGCAGCAAAATAACCCATGATGGATGCAGCAAAGAGGGCATTAAAAGCAGACTAGCACTGATAAAAAGGGCATTCCTGGCTAAGAGAAGTCTATCAGTATGAAACATAGGTTTTAATTTGAGGAAGAAATTTCTAAGAATGTGTGCTTGGAGGACAGCATTGTGTGGAGTGAAACATGGATTGTGGGGAAACCAGAACAGAAGAGATTTGAAGCATTTGATATGTGGCACTACAGGTGAGTGTTGAAAATTAGGCAGAGTAATAAGGTAAGGAATGAGGAAGTTTTACACAAAATCAGAGGAGTAGGAATATATGGAAAACAGTGACAAGAACAAGGGACAAGATGATACATATTTTAAGACATCGTGGAATAACTTCTTTAGTACTAGAGGGAGCTGTAGAGGGTAAAAGGTGTAGAGGAAGACAGAGATTGAAATACATCCAGCAGATAATTGAGAATGTAGGTCGCTAATGCTACTCTGGGATGAAGAGGTTGGCACAGGACAGGAATTCATTGTGGACTGCATCAAACTAGTCAGAAGACTGATGACTCAAAAACCTCACTCACCAGAGGTCCTGTTCATCCTACTATCTAACTTCACTGATCCCCACTATATCTAACATCAGCCTGTACATAAAAGTGAGTATATTACAATGAAACTTTCTGGTAAATTAAAACTGTGTCAGACTGGGACTTGAATCCAGAACCTATACCTTTTGGTGTCAATTTCTCTGTCAACTGAGCTACTCAAGCACAACTTACAATCCATTCTCACAGCTTTACTTCTTCCCATACCTTGTCTCCTCTATATTACAATGAACCATTTGCAAGTCAGGGACAAAATTATACGTTGGTGTAATGATTGTGGAGCACCACTTTGTCTGGAATTCACAGATTTTTGGGAAATTTTATGATTAGTTTCTCACAAAACCTGTACTATCCATTGAGAAAAGAGGCACAGGTCCAACCTGTGTTAGTATGATAAAGAATGTGTGTGACATTGCTCTAGCTTCCATTAGACTTCTTCAGAATAGTGATAAGCCCAAGGCAGAGAGAGGAGGCAAGCAAGAGATTTTACTGCACTTAAATTAGTCTCGGCTGCACTAGTGAAAATCTTCAGATCTTTAAAGGAAAAAAGGTGAAACATTTTTTGTTTTTCTAATTGCACTGTTTGCCTCTATTCCATATAAACTTTAATAAGAACTGAAAGAACTTAATAGAATCAATTTTAAAAATAGGCCTACAGATCACCTATAATAAGACTACAGTAATATGCCATAAACACATAAAAGAGAAATAGTATAAATTAATAATGAAGGCATTAAACCAGTTGAAGAGTTTTTGTTGTTTGGGCAGTTTAAGATAATGACCGGATAGGGCAGCAAAACAAATAAATAGAAGAGTGAATCACTCACCAAAAAGCAGAAGTGTTGAGTCATCGAAAGGGACACACAAAAAGAAGGATGATTTACATTGTACTAGAACATTCCTACAACAAATACAAGAGTAAAATTGACCTGGAGTGGCTTTGATAAACTAAACAGGGATTTTAAAAATGGACCTCCTATGTTTCTGGAATGAAAAGTTTACAATAAATGAATATTATCAGTTTCAGTTATGGTGATGATGCAAAGACTTCTAATGCGGAACCTGTTTCAAAACTACTGATTGCAACAGAGAGATCTGAGGAAACAAACAACAACAATATTATGAAAAGGATAGTTTGCTGCAATTAAACGATTGTTATGCATTAGAGCTTTCGCCCAAAAGGCCTTCTTCTCAACTAGAAAACACACACACACACACACACACACACACACACACACACACACACACACACACACACACACGACCACTGTCTCTAACTGCTGAGGTCAGACTGTGTCCAGCAACTGCGCCTCATGGGAAAAACAAACTGTGGGTGGTGGTGGTGAGGAGAAGGCTGGGATGTCGCCCTAACCGCCGTCTGCTTCACGTCTGCTGTGCAGCGAGCTACCTTAATTTAAGTATTAACTGTATTTTTCTTACTTGACACTCCTTCTTCCGTGTGTTTTTGCTTTTAGGAAGCTTTAATTGTCGAGTGCTATTAATAGTGTTCCGTAGATTTCGTGTTTGTTTTGAATACAGTCAGAGAGAGTCCCTTTAGTCAACCATAGTGCTAGTGCCAGTAGTGCTAGTCTTTATTTTCAATACAGTCCAGAGACAGGTAGTGCTATTTTCATTGTTTTCTACAAGAAGTGGCTAGCAATCACAGTTTAGTCAATAATCAGCCGCCTTTAGTGAATTAGCAGTCTAGTTAAAAGTTGATTAAGTCTCTTCAGTAAATTGATTCCTTAGGATGGATAGGATGTGTGACTGCTGTGTACGGACGCAGGAGGAGCTGGCCACTCTTCGCGAACAGCTGAGCGTGTTGATGGCCGCGGTCAGCCGTCTTCAGGCTGCTGCCTCGAAGTGTAGCGGCAGTGGGGAGTCTGGTGCGTCGCAAGGTACAACCCAGGTGTTACATGCGTCACCCACTGTCCCTGCTGTCGAGACATCTTCGCGGGTACCGGGCGCGGTTGGGCCACCCTCTCCCCAAGGGGAGTGGCAGGTTCAGCGGCGTTCGCGGCGCACGAGGCAGAGGGTAAATGTGGAGGCTGGCCGTGTGGCATCGCCCGCTCTGCCTGTGAGTGGACATGGGGCTGCTCCTTCAGCAAGGTCCGAGCAGGCACATGGGGGGAGGGGTTTATTAGTTATTGGGAGCTCCAACGTTAGGCGGGTGATGGGGCCCCTTAGGGAAATAGCGCAAAGGTCGGGGAAGAAGGCCAGTGTTCACTCTGTATGCTTGCCGGGGGGTCTCATCCGAGATGTGGAGGAGGCTCTACCGGCGGCAATAGAAGGCACTGGGTGCACCCGACTGCAAATTGTTGCTCATGTCGGCACCAATGACTCCTGCCGTCTGGGTTCAGAGGTCATCCTCAGTTCGTACAGGTGGTTGGCGGAATTGGTGAAGGCGGAAAGCCTCCCTCTCGGGGTAGAATCAGAGCTAACTATTTGTAGTGTCATTCCCAGAACCGATCGCGGTCCTCTGGTTTGGAGCCGAGTGGAAGGCTTAAACCAGAGGCTCAGACGATTCTGCGGAGAGCTGGGGTGCAAATTTCTCGACCTCCGCTATCGGGTGGAGAAATGTAGGGTCCCCCTGAATAGGTCAGGCATGCACTACACGCCGGAAGCGGCTACAAGGGTAGCGGAGTACGTGTGGAGTGCACATGGGGGTTTTTTAGGTTGGAGAATTCCCTCCCTAGGCCCGACAAGACACGTCCTGAGACGCAGCAAGGTAGGAGCAGGCAAAACGCAACAGGCAATGACAATATTAATGTCCTAATAGTAAACTGCAGGAGCGTCTATAGAAAGGTCCCAGAACTGCTCTCATTAATAAATGGTCACAACGCCCATATAGTACTAGGGACAGAAAGTTGGCTGAAACCAGACGTAAACAGTAATGAAATCCTAAACTCAGATTGGAATGTATACCGCAGAGAGAGGCTGGACAGTGAAGGGGGAGGCGTGTTTATAGCGATAAGAAGTGCAATAGTATCGAAGGAAATTGACGGAGATCCGAATTGTGAAATGATTTGGGTGAAGGTCACGGTTAAAGCAGGCTCAGACATGGTAATTGGATGTCTCTATAGGCCCCCGGGCTCAGCAGCTGTTGTGACTGAGCACCTGAAGAATAATTTGGAAAATATTTCGAGTATATTTCCCCACCATGTTATAGTTCTGGGTGGAGATGTTAATTTGCCGAATATAGACTGGGAGACTCAAACGTTCATAACAGGCGGCAGGGAAAAAGAATCCAGTGAAATTTTTTTAAGTGCTTTATCTGAAAATTACCTTGAGCAGTTAAACAGAGAACCGACTAACATATTAGACCTTCTGGTGACAAACAGACCCAAACTATTTGAATCAGTTAATGCAGAACAGGGAATCAGCGATCATAAAGCGGTTACTGCATCGATGATTTCAGCCGTAAATAGAAATATTAAAAAAGGTAGGAAGATTTTTCTGTTTAGCAAAAGTGACAAAAAGCAGATTTCAGAGTACTTGATGGCTCAACACAAAAGTTTTGTCTTAAGTACAGATAGTGTTGAGGATCAGTGGACAAAGTTCTAAACCATCGTACAATATGCGTTAGATGAGTATGTGCCAAGCAAGATTGTATGGTACAACAACCGAGTTAGAAAACTGCTGCGGAAGCAAAGGGTACTTCACAGCAAACATAAACATAGCCAAAGCCTTGCAGACAAACAAAAATTACGCGAAGCGAAATGTAGTGTGAGGAGGGCTATGCGAGAGACGTTCAATGAATTCGAAAGTAAAGTTCTATGTACTGACTTGGCAGAAAATCCTAAGAAATTTTGGTCCTATGTCAAAGCGGTAGGTGGATCAAAACAAAATGTTCAGACACTCTGTGACCAAAATGGTACTGAAACAGAGGATGACAGACTATAGGCCGAAATACTAAATATCTTCTTCCAAAGTTGTTTCACAGAGGAAGACTGCACTGTAGTTCCTTCTCTAGATTGTCGCACAGATGACAAAATGGTAGATATCGAAATAGATGACAGAGGGATAGAGAAACAATTAAAATCGCTCAAAAGAGCAAAGGCCGCTGGATATGATGGGATACCAGTTCGTTTTTACACAGAGTACGCGAAGGAACTTGCCCCACTTCTTGCAGCGGTGTACCGTAGGTCTCTAGAAGAGCGAAGTGTTCCAAAGGATTGGAAAAGGGCACAGGTCATCCCCGTTTTCAAGAAGGGACGTCGAACAGATGTGCATAACTATAGACCTATATATCTCTAACGTCGATAAGTTGTAGAATTTTGGAACACGTATTATGTTCGAGTATAATGACTTTTCTGGAGACTAGAAATCTACTCTGTAGGAATCAGCATGGGTTTCGAAAGAGACAGTCGTGTAAAACCCAGCTCGCGCTATTCGTCCACGAGACTCAGAGGGCCATAGACACGGGTTCACAGGTAGATGCCGTGTTTCTTGACTTCTGCAAGGCATTTGACACAGTTCCCCACAGTCGTTTAATGAACAAAGTAAGAGCATACAGACTATCAGACCAATTGTGTGATTGGATTGAGGAGTTCCTAGATAACAGAACGCAGCATGTCATTCTCAATGGAGAGAAGTCTTCCGGAGTAAGAGTGATTTCAGGTGTGCCGCAGGGGAGTGTCATAGGACCGTTGCTATTCGCAATATACATAAATGACCTGGTGGATGACATTGGAAGTTCACTGAGGCTTTTTGCAGATGATGCTGTGGTGTATCGAGAGATTGCAGCAATGGAAAAATTGTACTGAAATGCAGGAGGATCTGTAGCGAATTGACGCATGGTGCAGGGAATGGCAATTGAATCTCAATGTAGACAAGTGTAATGTGCTGCGAATACATAGAAAGATAGATCCCTTATCATTTAGCTACAAAGTAGCAGGTCAGCAACTGGAAGCAGTTAATTCCTTAAATTATCTGGGAGTACGCATTCGGAGTGATTTAAAATGGAATGATCATATTAAGTTGATCATCGGTAAAGCAGATGCCAGACTGAGATTCATTGGAAGGATGCTAAGGAAATGCAATCCGAAAACAAAGGAAGTAGGTTACAGTACGCTTGTTCGCCCACTGCTTTAATACTGCTCAACAGTGTGGGATCCGTACCAGATAGGGTTGATAGAAGAGATAGAGAAGATCCAACGGAGAGCAGCGCACTTCGTTACAGGATCATTTAGTAATCGCGAAAGCCTTACGGAGATGATAGATAAACTCCAGTGGAAGACGGGCTTTTGTTAAAGTTTCGAGAACATACCTTCACCGAAGAGTCAAGCAGTATACTGCTCCCTCCTATGTATATCTCGCGAAGAGACCATGAGGATAAAATCAGAGAGATAAGAGCCCACACAGAAGCATACCGACAATCCTTCTTTCCATGAACAATACGAGACTGGAATAGAAGGGAGAACCGATAGAGGTATGCAGGGTACCCTCCGCCACACACCGTCAGGTGGCTTGCGGAGTGTGGATGTAGATGGGGAGGGATAGCAGGGTAGGAGTGGGGAGTGAGGGAAGGTGTACTGATACTTGTGGGAGCATGCAAGGACATGGTTGGGACAGGTTAGGGCTGCCACAATAGGTACTGTCAGGAGGTTTGAGTTGGGGATGGGGTGGAAGGGGAGCAGAAAAGGAGAGAAGTAGTGGAGGGGAAAAAGACTAGTGAGTGCATTGGTGGAATAGAAGACTGTGTGGTGCTTGAGTGGAAGCATGGAAGGGGATAGGTAAGTGAAGGGCAGGGACTAGTGAAGGTTGACGAAAGGGGGCGGAGGCTTACAGGAAAGTAATGAAGGGAGAGTTCCCACCTACACAATTCAGAAAAGCTGGTGTTGGTAGGAAGGATCCAAATGGCTCAGGCTACAATGGATGGTGTGTTGGGCAGCAACTGAGCCAAAGGCCAGAGGCTTCAGCAATTGGGTAGTCCAGCTGTCTCTTGGCCACAGTTTGTTAGTGGCGACTCCTGTGGATAGATGGCTTGTTGGTTGTCAGGCCCATGTAGAAAGCACAGTGGTTGCAGCTTAGTTTGTAGATCCCATGAATACTTTCACAGGTAGCTCTGACTTTAATGGGATAGATGATGCCTGTGGATGGATTGGAGTAGATGCTGATGGAAGGACGTAAGGGGCATGTCTTCCAACCAGGTGTATTGCAGAGATATGAGCCATAAGACAAGGGACTAGAAGCAGGGGTGGAGTAGAGATGGAAGAGGATATTACGGGCAGTGGACTATCACTAAGAGAGGGGTGGGAAGTATAGTGGTTGGGATGTTCCTCATTTCAGGGCATGAGTGGGAGATGGTAGGTGACTGGAAAGATAAGGCACTAGAGATCTGTTTCTCTGTACAAGATTGTGTGAGTAATTCCGGTCTGTGAAGGCCTCAGTGAGATCCTTGGTACATTTGAGAGGTACAGGAAAAATGCCTCTGGGTGGACAGTGCATAGGTTGGCATAGGGTGGTGCCATGTAGGTGCCCATTGCTGTACCGCAAATTTTTTTTTTGTAGTGGTGCTTTCAAAGGTCAAGTAATTGTGAAAACAAGCAAGTATATCAGAGAACATGCTGGGTTCAGAGACCTATTTCCAACTGCAACTTGAGCGAAACAGACATGGGCAGGATATATAGCCAGGCAAATGGGTGACAGCTGAAAAAAGGAAGTTCCAGGAGTTAAGAAAAGACATCTACAATTAACTAATGGAAGGTGGGTAGATGTCATTAGAAAACATGCAGGAGCTCCATGGATTCATATAACTCAACTCATGACTATAATGCCTGGAGAAATCTGGAGGAGGCCTTTATCAACCAGTGGGTGTCAAAGGGCTGCTGCTGCTGAGGGTGGTGGAGATGATTGTTATTGTAACTGATTTCCAGGAGTACTTTGAAACTTACTCTACAAACAAGTTTGTAGCGGTGGCCATAGTCTTCAGCAGCTATATGTAATTGTAGTAGTTAACAATAATTTTCAGGTGCATTTTGAAACTTGCTTTATTAGGTTCTCCAACTAGTTGTTTGTGTTCATCTGCTCTAGAGCAAAGAATATGAGATCCTTAGAAAAGCAAAAGTGATTGAGGTACATCCCAATAACAAATATTTCTTCTTATGTTGATGGGTCTTCTTTCAGTGCTTGGTAGAGCAATTTCGTATTTAGCAGTGTGAATATTCTCCAAAATGTATTTATCTTATGAACCCATTTTCAAGTTTACAGGATCATAACTGGACAAATGTTGATTTGGTCACTGGTGAAAGACTTTGGCAAGATATTACTCTTTTTCTTAATTTAGAGATATGAAAACTTTCACTGCGGCTTCCAAGAATAGTTTTGGTAAAATGGATTCTCCATCAATGTAGTAATGTAGATGTAATGATTCCATTATCATGTGCCATTAGCACATATTTTGTTAAAAAGTAGTTAGAATCCTCAAATGTATGTCTTCCAGTATGCTTGTTAGTGCCAGGCAAACTGGTAATTCAGGGATATAATGTATTTATCTCTGCTCTCTGTGTTGCTAACTGGTGTGTGTGTGTGTGTGTGTGTGTGTGTGTGTGTGTGTGTGTGTGTGTGTTAGAGATAGATAGACAGAGAGAGAGGCTGACTGTTGAAAACTGCCAATCTCCATCATCTGCTTTGTTTCTGATTGCTGTTCAGTGACTCTTCTATCCGGTGCATAAAAACTTGTAACCATATACCTATTTACTGAAGAGAATTTTGTCGTTGTTTTGTAGTTAATGGTTCATACATTTATTAGTGAACCACTAGCTCTATGCAAAAACTATCCTCCTTACAGGAAAGACTGTAGCTCTCTAAACCAAGAGCTTCAAGACAAGTGTGATACAGTGCGTCGTGCATGTGATGAAGTTGAAACTGTGCCCTTACAGGGCTCTCCAACAGTGCCATCTGCTGCCTTGCTCATAGAGTGGATAGAAGATGTGTCTCGATACTATCATACCCTGTATCCTTTGGTATTGTCTTTGTTTCCACTGTAGTAGAGTAGCAGTAGTAGTACTACTACTACTAGTAGTAGTAGTAGTAATAGTGGTAGTACTATTCATCTGTGAATCTTTTTTACAAAGGTGTTGAATGTGTCATGGTATTACAGCTTAAGAACAAAAAACATAATTTATATGTGCAGGCATTTACGTTATTATATGTCAGTTTCGACAAGGATAGGGCAGGTATTAGCAGTGGTCTTGTTTTAAGAACCATCTTGGCATTTGCTTTAAGGTAATTTAGTAAAATCATGGAGAATCTAATTGACTATAAGTGTATGGGTGATAGAGTCCCCATCCTTCCAGTTACAAGGCCAGTCTTCTAGCAATAGTGCAACCACATTTGATTTATTGGTAATGTACAATATTGTATATAATTTAATATTGTACAAAGACAAACAAAAAAAGAAACTTATCGCTTCATCTCAATCAAGTCCCTGTGAGAACTTGCAAGATCATGCACAACATGACCTAGTTGGAACTGTGACTTATTATTATCATTGTCAGCAGTGAGACTATCATAATTACCATTGTTGGATTTGCAGCAAGAATGTGGGCCCAGTAGCTGCACTACCAATATGTGAGAGCACATATGAAGATGCATCCAGCAGTATGTTCTTTTAAGGTTTACTGGAGCATTTGGTACATCATCAGCAGAAATTTTGTTAATGATTCTGGGAACATCCAGATGAGAGAATCTTCAGGTACGGAGCTGTGTGCTATTGCTTGCAAAAAGGGTGCATTAAGATGATGTGGCAGATCACTGGGGAAACAAATCATGAATAAAGTTCACTTAAGTTCAGGAGGACTGGTACAGAACAGAGGGACTGGGACAATCAGGTTTAGCAGTTGTTCCCTGGCATACAAGAAAGGAAGAAGCTGCCGTATGTGAACCCAAGTAGAGGTATGATCTGTTTTATAATGAGACAAGGATCATGCCCTGTACATCTGTGTATAGAATCAGCAAAAATAAGTCAGAAGAATGGAACTGGAAAGATTGATACACCTAATCATGTTGTATTATAATGTTATCCAAAGAGAGGTATAGGGGGATCATCATTGTAGAGTGAATCTTCGGCTTGCACTAAGAAACTCTGATTCCTGGGCAGCTATAAATGACATTGCTAACCAACTGCCCCACAGCAAACTTCTAAGTAAACAGTTGAAGTATCAAACACATCAAAGGTTACTGTTGTCATATTTTCATGTAACAGTAAGAACAGTTATTGTTGCCCGATATGTCAAACACATGTATTGAACACTGTCCTTTATGTCTTGTAGGGTATTCAATAATTAATGTATACTGTGCTTCGGACCATGTAACTGAACACCTCGCAGCCCACATGTGGTGTGGCGATTCGAGTTGTAGCAAGTCCCACAAAAATGTAGGGCTTTATCTAAATAACAGAAATTATCAGGCACAGTGGCTGCTGTGACTTAAATTCTACTGAGATCAGCAAAGATTCAGGGTATAACGTAGAGTTTGTGTTAAAATTAATTTTCAGAACTATATTTGAGGTAGTAGTAGCAGTAGTAGTAGTAGTAGTAGTAGTAGTAGTAGTATTATAAGAAGCTGAAAATATCATAAAATAACATAAATCTCACAAATTCATAATACAATATATACTTACATAACAACGTTATGACCTGTGTTTGTAAGACCTGTTGCAGGTAACCAGGAAACAAGGTATGTAAATTGACTGCCTCAATACATGAAGTGAAATGAATGTACAATATTGTTTAATACTTGTACAGTCTTGTGAAGAAGATATTTCATAATTTAAGGAAACAGTGCTACACCGTTCATTCATTTCTCAACACCACTCACTGCACACATTACACACATTATCAGCTGACATCAAGACCATGACAATTAACTTTAGTTTCCATTTTGTATACCACACTGCTGATTAGTTTGCCTTGAAAATTGAGTCAGTGTCTCTCCACAATGAGCAAGACATTGAGCTCAGAAAGCTGATAATTTGTTAGTGTTACTCATAGCAGCAGCCTTGGAGTAAGGTTTTGCAGGAAAAAAAAGAATGCTGTAGTGCAAAAGTGCAGCCTGAGAGGACAGGGGTCTTTTATTATTAACTGCTTGTGTTACAGTTTTTACCAAGCCCCAACTCTGAGGCATCTAAGTAATCCTTCACCTTATGTAAGGTAATAACTTTAGTATCCTCTTTCAATTTCTTGGACAGTTCATTGTATAATTTTATTTCCTGGTAGAAAATGCTGTTTCAAGTTTTATGTTCAGTATTTCATTTTGAATGTAAATTCATTCTATGTTTTCTTCCATGGTCATGGGCAGAGCTGGTTGAACAGTAATTATCAAAGTTTTTCTGTGTGCGTAACTGATTTGTAAATATTATTATGGGAGTGGTAGGAGTGGGTTGCTCTGTGAGCAATCATACATTTCGTGTCACAACCTAATAAAATAGCAGTTTACATACACTTACTGGAAACATCTTTGCTTTAAAATCAGTCACCTATGGGAAACAATTATTAGCAAGGCAACACTTCCTCAATAGAAACCAAATGCAAGAGACACTAGCAGATAGTTTAAGCCCACAGTGAATGTGCAAACCCCAAAGAATAAAAGCAATAACAAAAAAAATTAAAAACAGAATGGATTTACAGTCTTAAACTCAGTGTGAGTCAAAGCTGAGAGCCAAATAAGATTGCACTATGCAAAATATCCAATCCACACAATGATAATAAAAATTGTTACAGGCAGAGAATAAATTTACAGTTACATTCATTGTAAATAAAAGCAGAGACCCAAATAAAATTATACTAGACAAAGTATGCTATAAACAAGGAGTTTAGCTTTTGTTGAGGGATCCCATGGTCCTGCTGAATTACACACTGCCAGTCAATTAGAATTACCACAATGCCTGACATATGTCACAGAGTATATTACCCAGATGCATACATATCACCAAGACAAAATCAATTTGATGCACTGAGTTCCATTACATAAATCGGCAATTCAACTTGTGCTCAAAATCAGGTGCGTCAGTCAGTCACATATTCATTTGACAACAGTGCAAATTAATGTAATGGAGTTCATGCAGAGTGATTGCACATATGTACCTCATGGTACTGCCACCTGCTTCCTGTGAATATGCTACTGCAGCTCTACTTGTGCGGGCTTTCAAATTGCTGCAGACAGGTGATGTCTGGTGACAGCATAAATACACTTGATTGGTGTAGTTAAAATCTCCAATGCATGCAACAAATCTTAAGAACAAGCCTGCTTACTATTTTTGGTTATTATTTCAAGGCCTTCATCTGTAATTTTGAAAATTTGATCCTATTTTGTGAATTTTTTCCCAGAAAAGAATGCCATAGCTAAGAAATGAGTGCCTATGTGAATAGTATGTAACTAAAAGGCACTGGCTGTTACATATTGACAGGGCTTCAGGAGCATAACATACTGATGACACTCTGTTTGCAACTCTCTTCAACTAGGACTCAATATGCATTCATAGAAATTTTGCGTATGGTGTGAAGTTTACGGAGCACCACCTCCATTTCATTTAACAGTTGTTACAATTGTTGGTTGCGGAAATGATGAACTGGCTGATTAATGTGGAGGATGAGTTGTTAACATTTATCGTCTGAATATTACAAATTCTGAGAACGCTACAGCAAGATACTCATGGATAAATTACACAGCCTGGGTCAGCAGCTTTCGTTAATACAGTTAGCAGGTGATTTCACTCCCAACTAATAAATGCTCATTCCCAGCTCACAGGACATCAGTTATGTATGGTGCATCTCCACCAGCAGCTTAAATGCAATACATAGGTGGACAGTTTTTGTCATCTGAAAACATGTTAGAAATAAGCCAAGATAGGAGGGTTGCAATACCTTTACATAATATCCTGTGAAGGGAGGCAGTTAAATTCTTGCCATTTCAATGGCACATTTAAGACACATTAACGTTTAATAAAATAATACTCCAGTTTCAAAGGTAATACATACATGTTTATTATAAAGTTCAAAATGATAACTCTTAAAACATGGAGTGCCCAACACAATTTAAAATTTCAAAAACTGTGAGGCAGCAACATCTTATATGCAGTAAGAGTTGTTGTTGTTGTTGTCTTCAGTCCTGAGACTGGTTTGATGCAGCTCTCCATGCTACTCTATCCTGTGCAAGCTGCTTCATCTCCCAGTACCTACTGCAACCTACATCCTTCTGAATCTGCTTAGTGTACTCATCTCTCGGTCTCCCTCTACGATTTTTACCCTCCACGCTGCCCTCCAATGCTAAATTTGTGATCCCTTGATGCCTCAAAACATGTCCTACCAACCGATCCCTTCTTCTAGTCAAGTTGTGCCACAAACTTCTCTTCTCCCCAATCCTATTCAATACCTCCTCATTAGTTACGTGATCTATCCACCTTATCTTCAGTATTCTTCTGTAGCACCACATTTCGAAAGCTTCTATTCTCTTCTTGTCCAAACTAGTTATCGTCCATGTTTCACTTCCATACATGGCTACACTCCAAACAAATACTTTCAGAAACGACTTCCTGATACATAAATCGATATTCGATGTTAACAAATTTCTCTTCTTCAGAAACGCTTTCCTT
Source organism: Schistocerca gregaria (assembly GCF_023897955.1). Taxonomy (NCBI): domain Eukaryota; kingdom Metazoa; phylum Arthropoda; class Insecta; order Orthoptera; family Acrididae; genus Schistocerca; species Schistocerca gregaria. Next base: position 176,876,126 of record NC_064922.1, on the reverse strand, counting down.
GCCATTGCCAGTCTACATTTTATATCCTCTCTACTTCGACCATCATCAGTTATTTTACTTCCTAAATAGCAAAACTCCTTTACTACTTTAAGTGTCTCATTTCCTAATCTAATTCCCTCAGCATCACCCGATTTAATTTGACTACATTCCATTATTCTAGTTTTGCTTTTGTTAATGTTCATATTATATCCTCCTTTCAAGACACTGTCCATTCCATTCAACTGCTCTTCCAAGTCCTTTGCCGTCTCTGACAGAATTACAATGTCATCGGCGAACCTCAAAGTTTTTACTTCGTCTCCATGAATTTTAATACCTACTCCAAATTTTTCTTTTGTTTCCTTTACTGCTTGCTCAATATACAGATTGAATAACATCGGGGAGAGGCTACAACCCTGTCTCACTCCTTTCCCAACCACTGCTTCCCTTTCATGCCCCTCGACTCTTATGACTGCCATCTGGTTTCTGTACAAATTATAAATAGCCTTTCGCTCCCTGTATTTTACCCCTGCCACCTTTAGAATTTGAAAAAGAGTATTCCAGTCAACATTGTCAAAAGCTTTCTCTAAGTCTACAAATGCTAGAAACGTAGGTTTACCTTTTCTTAATCTTTCTTCTAAGATAAGTCGTAAGGTCAGTCTTGCCTCACGTGTTCCAACATTTCGACGGAATCCAAACTGATCCTCCCCGAGGTCTGCATCTACCACTTTTTCCATTCGTCTGTAAAGAATTCGCGTTAGTATTTTGCAGCCGTGGCTTATTAAACTGATAGTTCGGTAATTTTCACATCTGTCAGCACCTGCTTTCTTTGGGATTGGAATTATTATATTCTTCTTGAAGTCTGAGGGTATTTCGCCTGTCTCATACATCTTGCTCACCAGCTGATAGAGTTTTGTCAGGACTGGTTGTTCCAAGGCCGTCAGTAGTTCTAATGGAATGTTGTCTACTCCGGGGGCCTTGTTTCGACTCAGGTCTTTCAGTGCTCTGTCAAACTCTTCACGCAGTATCGTATCTCCCATTTCGTCTTCATCTACATCCTCTTCCATTTCCATAATATTGTCCTCAAGTACATCGCCCTTGTATAAACCTTCTATATACTCCATCCACCTTTCTGCCTTCCCTTCTTTGCTTAGAACTGGGCTGCCATCTGAGCTCTTGATATTCATACACGTGGTTCTCTTCTCTCCAAAGGTCTCTTTAATTTTCCTGTAGGCAGTATCTATCTTACCCCTAGTGAGATAAGCTTCTACATCCTTACATTTGTCCTCTAGCCATCCCTGTTTAGCCATTTTGCACTTCCTGTCGATCTCATTTTTGAGACGTTTGTATTCCTTTTTGCCTTCTTCATTTACTGCATTTTTATATTTTCTCCTTTCATCAATTAAATTCAATATTTCTTCTGTTACCCAAGGATTTCTAGCAGCCCTCGTCTTTGTACCTACTTTATCCTCTGCTGCCTTCACTACTACATCCCTCAGAGCTACCCATTCTTCTTCTACTGTATTTTTTTCCCCTATTCCTGCCAATTGTTCCCTTATGCTCTCCCTGAAACTCTGTACAAACTCTGGTTCTTTCAGTTTATCCAGGTCCCATCTCCTTAATTTCCCACATTTTTGCAGTTTTTTTCAGTTTTAATCTACAGGTCATAACCAATAGATTGTGGTCAGAGTCCACATCTGCCCCTGGAAATGTCTTACAACTTAAAACCTGGTTCCTAAATCTCTGTCTTACCATTATATAATCTATCTGATACCTTTTAGTATCTCCAGGGTTCTTCCACGTATACAACCTTCTTTCATGATTCTTAAACCAAGTGTTAGCTATGATTAAGTTGTGCTCTGTGCAAAATTCTACTAGGCGGCTTCCTCTTTCATTTCTTAGCCCCAATCCATATTCACCTACTATGTTTCCTTCTCTCCCTTTTCCTACACTCGAATTCCAGTCACCCATTACTATTAAATTTTCGTCTCCCTTCACTATCTGAATAATTTCTTTTATTTCATCGTACATTTCTTCAATTTCTTCATCATCTGCAGAGCTAGTTGGCATATAAACTTGTACTACTGTAGTAGGTGTGGGCTTCGTATCTATCTTGGCCACAATAATGCGTTCACTATGCTGTTTGTAGTAGCTTACCCGCATTCCTATTTTCCTATTCATTATTAAACCTACTCCTGCATTACCCCTATTTGATTTTGTGTTTATAACCCTGTAGTCACCTGACCAGAAGTCTTGTTCCTCCTGCCACCGAACTTCACTAATTCCCACTATATCTAACTTTAACCTATCCATTTCCCTTTTTAAATTTTCTAACCTACCTGCCCGATTAAGGGATCTGACATTCCACGCTCCGTAAGAGTAACAACAACAAAATTCCTCTTTAACATGATAGCTTACAGAGGAGTCTGTTAATCTGTCATACCTGTGTCTATCATTTAAAATACCTTTACTAAAACTAACACAGTTAGTAGCAGGCAGAACCTATACATAGTATAACACTACTACTTACATATGGCCAATGTACACTCACACGTGATGCACACTGACAACCAATTGTGCTATACAGCTGATGCCCAGTACATATAAACCAAAATGTGATGGGAACTGTAATTAATCCAGCATGGTGCCACCTATGAGCTTTGCTCTAAGCCAATACTTTCACAAAGAAATGCAGTGAGTCAGTGACCCAACTCCAGACAACCCCCAACAGGTCGAAACAAATGATATTACCTGAAAATGTAGGTAGAGTGGTTCTTAAACACAACTAATAACTCTTAAACCAAATTACATGCCACAAAACATAACTTATCAGAGCCCAGTTACAAGATAGCGTAATGTCTTTTTTTTATTCATACCTATGGCACAGTTGCAAATTCAAGTGATGGGAAGAGGGGACAACCAGATTCATAGTCTTATGATAGCAACCATATGGGTAGTGAACAAAATAGAATGTACAGGTTGTATATGGTCCAGGACAAACGGGAAAAGTCTGGAAATTTATTTCATCCAGGGAAAAAAAAAAGAATTTTTAGACTTCCAGGAATTTTTCATTGTTTTAGTTTTCAGTTAAATTTTTATAATTTTGACTGGTAAGAACTGATACTCTAACAAAGAATTTTATTGTAGCCCACTACTGCAGAATAATACTGCAGCAGTAAAACAGAAACAAGAGAATAACATGAAGATAAAACTTTAGCCGCAAAGAAAATACATTGCACACACAAGCATCTACTGACAGCAAAAATTGTCAAAGACTGTGCAATACTTCATAACAACAAACTGCCTTCAATGCATCTTTATGTGGGACTCATTTTGACGAGTGTGACATCACAATTCTTTATGTTTCTCAAACAGGAAAATATTGCAAATGGTGGTTTGAGAAGCATTACTTTCAAAGTAAATTTCCTTTTATGTCAGATGAATTATGTCACTTGTGAGAATGTGCAATGAATTTCTTAAATCACAGAGCATTAGAGCCTCATTCAAAACTTACACTGAGGACCAGCCATATAGAAAACTTCATGTGCAGAAGACCAGCCACTTACCCCTTATTTAAAATACACTTGTGTTTGCTATGTCTTAAAAGGTAACACACAGTAAAAAACAACACGTTTCAAGGTTAATTTTTATAATTTAATTTTGTTCTTTAATAAATAACAAATTATGCAGTAACGATGGCAAAAAGTAAAATTATCCTTAAAAAAATTGTGAAATGCATTCTTGAGCAATTGCACATGAAATTGGTTTTTCTATGGAAAAGTAAAGGGCTGGATGGAACATGTATTCATCCAGATAACCATAAAACTGTTCACTGCACAGCACTAAAATTTATGTGCTTGTCAGAAATATTCAGCTGCTGCTTAGGATCCTGCCTAACCACACGCTCCAAAAAATAACAAAAATTTTTGGATGACCAATATTGTTGGTAAATGCTTAGCTTTTCTTGTAGCTGCACTGTATGTGTATTATTTCAAACAATGTCATTGGCTGGCGAGATCACGTGGCATGACCTACAATTGGCTGACAAAAGGGCATCACAATTTCTGTCACAGTGCTTTGGAAGTTACTGCACTGTATGTAGTGGAATTCATGTTTATACTTTTGTAATACAAAAGTATGCATTGTACATGGTGCCACACATCAAAGATCTATCACAAAGGCATTGTTTTTTGCTGTGTTTTATTTCTGTAACATCTGGTGTATAAAACCTTCACGATTCAAAGGATTGATAAGTTTTACTGCTCCAAGGGAAAGTATATTATCATTTAACATAGAGAAAATGTGCTTCCACATGGGGTATAACATATCTTGGCCCAGGAAAAAATGTATTTTCGCCCAAGAAAAAGTGTATTTTTAACTGGGAAAACCAGGAAAAATCCAGGAATTTTTTTCTTGTCCGCATTCAGTAAGCTGTTAAATGAAGTGCATCTCTACTCAAACATGTTTCCTCCTGGAAATTCATTTACTATCAAAAAGATGTACCAAGTTTTTGTTAAGAACAAATTGTTCTAGTACATCTGGAGTGCACCATGCTTCACATGGGTTCTATGATGGCTTGTAGTGCTGTCCCAACTCAAGCAGCATGTTAGAGTGTCACTACACTATATTCCCCCTCTTCCTTCCCAGTACAGTGGCACTCTCCTCAGTTTTGCCACAAAGGGTACCACATGGCTCATAGCCAAGGATAACAAAGCAGTAAGTGACAAAGAAAATGTGTCACTAAGCAGCACAAAGTGTCATTTTCCCTCTTCAAACTGAAGTTTATGGCATTTTTTTAAGGACTCCTACCTCAGTTGGAAATGTTACAGGATCACTTTGTTGTCTGTCTGACTGTTAAGACCCCAGTTTCTCAGGAGTGGGTAGAGATGAAGTTGAAATTTATGTCAGGTACTCAGGAGTATGGGCCCTTGGCAGTGCAAAATATTTAAGTTTCTGAGTCAATACATTCAAGATATGGCTGTTTATGCCACAAATTTTGATACTTGCAAACTCACTCATCAGAACCTATAGAGTATTTCCCTTGACTTAGAATCATAAAATTTGGCAAGAGCAAGGTTTCACTGTACAAGTAAAGGAAAAAATCTGAAAGTTGTTAATTTGTAATTATATCACAAAAAAATATTTTTTGTCATTTTTGAGTCATCGTTTTAACCTAGCCTGACCTCTCAAAGATTTGAGAAGTTGCCAGGAACAACATGCAATTCAGATTCCACATTAAACTGTGCATCCCATTTGCTTGCTTGGATAACTGGGATAGGTTAAGGACACACAAGTCACTGAAGTGGTGTCCAATAGAAAGACTTACACCAGATCCTCAAACCACAAGAAATTGTTATTATTATCTGTATACAAAATTAAGTTGGTATAGAACTCTCAGAGCAAGATTCATACTATTCACACTTGCCCCCCCCCCCCCCCCTTTTTTTTCTTTTTTTTTTTTCGGTCTTATTTTCTTGTATACTTACCAGTTGTAAAGTTCCCCAGGGGTGCCATTTGCTTTCTCTGCACAGAGACCTTATATTTTTTCAGTGACTGTAATGTTTCCGCAGATGGCAGCTAGATTCCAACATGGTCAGACAAAGATTCTGAAATCAAATATTGGATTGTAAAGCATACCCAGGAGGTGATATAGACTGGAACTACAATTTAGTAATGCTGAAGAGTTTAACAGAAATTCAAGAGAATCGTCTGGAAGAATTGATGTAGGAAGAAGTGGGGTACTGAAGTAGTGAAGGAGGATGAGCCATATATTAAGTTCTCTAAGGTTTTGTCTATTGTCACAGTGAATATCACAATAAGAAGTTCATTAAAAACAAAGATTCTAAGACTTACCAAGCGGGAAAGCGCCGGCAGACAGGCACATGAACAAAACACACACACAGAATTACGAGCTTTTGCAACTGGCAGTTGCTTCGTCAGGAAGGAAGGAAGGAGAGGGAAAAATGAAAGGATGTGGGTTTTAAGGGAGAGGGTAAGGAGTCATTCCAATCCCGGGAGCGGAAAGACTTCCCTTAGGGAAAAAAAGGACAGGTGTACACTCGCACACACACACACACACACACACACACACATATCCATCCGCACATACACAGACACAAGCAGACATATTTAAAGGCAAAGAGTAAGGGCAGAGATGTCAGTCGAGGCGGAAGTACAGAGGCAAAGAAGTTGTTGAAAGACAGGTGAGGTATGAGTGGCGGCAACTTGAAATTAGCGGAGGTTGAGGCCTGGCGGATATCGAGAAGAGAGGATATACTGAAGGGCGAGTTCCCATCTCCGGAGTTCGGATAGGTTGGTGTTGGTGGGAAGTATCCAGATAACTCTGACGGTGTAACAAACCCACCACCAAGCAACAGTACCTCCATTATGACAGCTGCCACCCATTCCATATCAAACGGTCCCTTCCCTACAGCCTAGGCCTTCGTGGCAAACGAATCTGCTCCAGTCCTGAATCCCTCGACCATTACACCAACAACCTGAAAACAGCTTTCGCATCTCGCAACTACCCTCCCAAACTGGTACAGAAGCAGATAACCAGAGCCACTTCCTCATCCCCTCAAACCCAGAACCTCTCACAGAAGAACCCCAAAAGTGCCCCACTTGTAACAGAATACTTCCCGGGACTGGATCAGACCTTGAATGTGGCTCTCCAGCAGGGATACGACTTCCTAAAATCCTGCCCCGAAATGAGATCCATCCTTCATGAAATCCTCCCCACTCCACCAAGAGTGTCTTTCCGCCGTCCACCTAACCTTCGTAACCTCTTGGTTCATCCCTATGAAATCCCCAAACCACCTCCCCTACCCTCTGGCTCCTACCCTTGCAACCGCCCCCGGTGTAAAACCTGTCCTATACACCCTCCCACCACCACCTACTCCAGTCCTGTAACCCGGAAGGTGTACACGATCAAAGGGAGAGCCACATGTGAAAGCACCCACGTGATTTACCAACTGACCTGCCTGCACTGTGATGCTTTCTATGTGGGAATGACCAGCAACAAACTGTCCATTCGCATGAATGGACACAGGCAGACAGTGTTTGTTGGTAATGAGGATCACCCTGTGGCTAAACATGCCTTGATGCACGGCCAGCACATCTTGGCACAGTGTTACACCGTCAGAGTTATCTGGATACTTCCCACCAACACCAACCTATCCGAACTCCGGAGATGGGAACTCGCCCTTCAGTATATCCTCTCTTCTCGATATCCGCCAGGCCTCAACCTCCGCTAATTTCAAGTTGCCGCCACTCATACCTCACCTGTCTTTCAACAACTTCTTTGCCTCTGTACTTCCGCCTCGACTGACATCTCTGCCCTTACTCTTTGCCTTTAAATATGTCTGCTTGTGTCTGTGTATGTGCGGATGGATATGTGTGTGTGTGTGTGTGTGTGTGTGTGCGAGTGTACACCTGTCCTTTTTTTCCCTAAGGGAAGTCTTTCCGCTCCCGGGATTGGAATGACTCCTTACCCTCTCCCTTAAAACCCACATCCTTTCATTTTTCCCTCTCCTTCCTTCCTTCCTGACGAAGCAACTGCCAGTTGCGAAAGCTCGTAATTCTGTGTGTGTGTTTGTGTGTTTTGTTCATGTGCCTGTCTGCCGGCGCTTTCCCGCTTGGTAAGTCTTAGAATCTTTGTTTTTAATATATTTTTTCCATGTGGAAGTTTCTTTCTGTTTTATTTACATCATCAATAAGAAGTTCAGTTGAAGAGGAAGGATACTTCTAAAAAGGGTAATCACGGAAGTTGTGGATGAATTGGCTACATGTTCTGATAGGCCTTGTCCTAGTGCTTAATTCTGCAATTGTGGCATGGAACACAATATGAATCAGAACTGCTAGAGACATCCTTTATACTGATATGTGTCATTTTTCTGTATGTCCTTTAGTTTTCATGTATTTGTTTTCCAAAACCCCAGAGGTATTTATGGATAACTGGATATATATGATTTGTCTCCATTTGTTAATTAAAAATGCCACATTTTGTTCATTTAAAGTGAACTGACATTACATTGGCTTTTTCCATTTAGGACACCAAGGATATGCAGGTTCAAAGAAACACGTGTTGCCCCAAATGGCAAAACATTGATGAAGACCCTACTGCAGCATCTCCACCACACCAATAATTTTCATCATAATTTTTTTTTTTTTTTTGAAATATGCAGTAAAATTTCAGCAATCATCAATTTGCTTTGGATGAGAATAACCACAAGACTTCCACACACTTTGTACGTAGACACAAAAAGGATGTTTTAGGTCTAGCTTTTGCAGCCCTGATCAGCAATGAGATAAAAATCATATTGTGTGATGAGCTCATACATCTACTCCTTTATGTATATGATTCTGTCTATTTATAACATGTGCTTGGTTTTTGTGTGCAGAACATTAGTGTGGCACACTTTCATTTGAATCAAAGAGAACATTAGTGTGACACACTTTCATTTGAATCAAAGAGAAAATTCAGCTGAGTGATTGTTAAAATGACTTAGTGAGGAAGGTTAGCAAGTTCTTGGTTGCCCAGTTCTTAGCTTCAGAAGTTGCTGTTCCTAGTACTGTTAAGACTGAAACACACAAAGTTGAAAATAGTACTTGCAGATTTTAAGTGCTATAAGTTTCTTTTTGAGGCAGGAAAAAGGGATTGCTCAGAGAAACTTGGGAAAGGAGTGGGCTATGCTAGGAATTATGTTTCTTGGAGATAAGTACTGGTTTGGTATTCTGTCTCCTCGTAATTTTCAGATTTTAATATAACTTTTATAAGCTACTTACTGAAGACAAAACCTAACTAAATTCCTGACATCATAATTTTAAATATTCAGATCGGTAACAGTTACGTTCCTTTACTTTAGGTATCAGATATTTGCAGTTATCAAGTCCTTTGAATCAGCTGAGCTACGAAGATCCAAACTACATGTCATTGCTCAAAGATGCTGCTAAGGAGGACCCAAATCTAAAGGAACACATAGAGAGTAAGTTACAAATAGCTGCATAGCTGCTTATGATCTTTTCTGTAGTGGTGTCATAGCTTAATTTATGGTACTAACTGTGGTAACCCACTGTTATCACCTCAGTCACACTGGCACCTCACTGTCCGTCCAAGTTCAGCAGGACGTGAGGTGCCGACCCATCAAGTTATTCAGTCATTCCGCACTGGCCCAAGTCGGCTAAGCTCGATCACCAGGAGGCGTCACTTTCAGACAGTGCTGACTGCGGTGCACCAAGAATGGTGTACAGGTGCCATCTGGTGTCACAATGTGGAAACATCACATGTCATTCTATTTAACTGTGGAGTGGAGTGGCTTCTGTGATGTTCTATAATGGTTTATGCTCTTGTTAACTTCACTCCGTCTCCAGATCATTGTATTTCAAACTGGTACCTACCAAGCTGTGTACAAGGGTGATATATTGAATGTGTTTATGGTTTAGCATTAAAGTGAATTTTTTTTATTGGTGTTCACAATTGTGAACAAGTGAAGACAAGTAAAGTTTGTTCTTCACATATTTCGTGCAACAATGTTGTGATGTTGGGAGGCACATCCTTTTAGGTCATTTTGCAGAGTTTACTACACAGCAGTTGGAAGACCAGCAGCACATAGAAATGCAGCAACAGGGGAACATGTCCTTGCTGGCCAAGGTGTTGATGGGCCTGTTAATGAGGCCTCTAACTTTGTTGTCTTGCTAACCTCTTTTTGTCACCTATGATGACTCTGCTGAAGACTGGAACTCACACACACACACACACACACACACACACACACACACACACACACACACGCCTACAGCAATGTGTCACAGCCTTAGAGGTAACAGACACTGACTCCATTAAAGCTCTTTTTGTCATGAATCTCTCCACAAATGCATCACTAGTCAGGTAAGTTAGTCTTCCTTCAGGAATCTGTGTCTCTGTTGCTTGATGAAATGTCGTCTTTGCTGAATTCCTGTCATGACAAGCATACTTCTGTGATCTTCACTAGAGTGCAGTTTTTATTGGTGCAGAAAGCAACCCCATCAATTCTGTTGCACATGGGGTGCAGAACTGCATGGGTTAAGTTACAAGTGTCACTTTGTTACTGCTAAATCTCAGGAGTCCTATGCAGACACTATGGTTAGAGACTGTCGTACAGCAGCCCCCAGGAGGGTAGTTCCCCTAAGGGGGTTGGCAAATTTCAGGATCCTTCATTAGAGGAATTACTTAAGATAGCATTTGAAGTTTTTGATGCCGCTGCCCATCAGTAACATTCTTGGGCTGCCACTGCCACTGTCAGTTCAGACAGCAACAGGCGTACATGTTCCAGTACACCTTTGATGTTGATGTGGTGGCAGCGCAGCGTGTCAGGTCACTGCCTTCCATACAGACATGTCTATTGTGGAAAAATTTCTGAAAGTTCCTGCCCTCCTGCCCTACTTGTTTTGTTCAATATGACTGACCAGCTTGTCCACAACACTGAGCTTTGTGCCATCTATGTTATAAGAAAGGTCACATTGCAACTGTGTGCAATGCTTGGTCAGCTTCCACTTTGCCTCCCACATAATGATCTGTGGACATTAAGTTCATTAGTGTATGCCTCCAAGTGGATACAGACAGATTGGTCTTGGTTCTGAATTCTAATACTTGTTTTCCCTCCACTGTTAGCTACTTCACACCAGGTTGTCAGTGACAACAGACAGCAGATTCTTATCTCAGCCAGTTTATTACAGAAACAACGTGCAAGGTGATGGTTCAACCAGTAACATTTCTGGTAGGGGGCACTGCATGATTCCATTCATTTAGTGTCAAATCTTGTGCCCTATCAAGAGTTGGAGGATTTGTGCAAGAAATAGTCTCCCCTTTTTTCTCCAGGACTTGGCAAGGCTAGTGATTACATAGCCCACATCACTCTCAAAACTGGTTACGGCCTTGTTCTTTCCTTGCCAGATCTGTTCCACACGCACTTTCGCACTGAAGTGAAGGAAGGGCTAGACAGATTGACAGCTTTAGGTATCATGGAACCCATTTTGTCCAATCGGTGAGCTGCATCATTAGTCTTGTGGTAACTTTAAAGTGACAATTAATTCAGAGTTAGGTAATGATATGTACCCCATTGCTCACATGGGTGAACTTATTAGAAAGCTTTGGGCAGACAATATTTTTCAGCACTAGATTTCCTAAAAGTATATTTACAGCTGCCACTTGATGAAGAGTCACATCAACTTCTTGCTATCAGTATGTTGTAAGACCTCTACAGGTACAACTGATTGGTTTTCAGCATTGCAAGCATGTCAACCATTTGTCAACATAGTTTGAAGCAGCTGTCTCAATGAGTTCATTATTGTATCAATTACCTTGATGACATTGTTGTCCCTAGTCCAATCACAGAGGGCCATCTTTGGAATCTTCATTTTTTTTCCCCATACCTTGTGTGATGTGGGTATTACGTGCATGTTGGATAAGTCACATTTCTTCCAACACTCTATAGAATAATTAGCCTAGCATCTGCTGCTTAGCTCACATATACTATATGGTCTGCACAGAGTTTTTGTTTTTCTTTAATCAAATTTTTATGTTGTTCACAAATTGTAAAATCTTCAAAACTTTGAGTGCTACTTAAAGCCATTGAAGAAAGTCTTCTTTGGATGTGCTTCTGTCCAAAAAGCAATTTTGGCTGCTAAAGTCGGAGGTCTTTGTTAATTCTGCCTTTTGAGTTCTTGCAGTATATTTCCATACAAATTTTCATCTTTATTTCATTAGAAGTCAAAAATAAATTTTCATAGTTTTAGCTTTAAATATGTTTCAATGTGATGAAATATTTTCATAACAATTTTTACCCCATATTATGCTCCATTAAGGGTTGAATTTCCATATAACATTGAAATACCTATTTTTTATTCCTAACCGTGAAGCCAAATACAAATTTTCAAAGATTTAGTTTCAAAAATGTTTTTGTAATCAACTATTTTCATAAAAACTTTCATCCTCTTTTTTAGATACTTAGGAGTTGAACTACCAAAAACACTAAAACAAATATTTTTCTATTTTTGAATGAAGAAACAAATACAAAATTTTCATAACTCTAGCTTCAAAATTGCATTAAAAGCAACATATTTAAAAAAACCTTTCATCCCTACTCCCCCCCCCCCCCCCTTTCGATGTGGAATTTCAAACAATCCCTTCTTAAATGATGCCGACAGTATAAGATCAGCAGCCTCTCCAAATTTCAAGTTTCTACCCTCAGCAGTTTGGGCTAGGTGATGATGAGTCAGTGAATCGGCCAAGCCCTAGTTTGCCCCTTGAAGGGTTGAATTTTGGGGGGAAAAACATTGAAACACACATTTTTATTTCTGATTCAGAAGCCAAATACAAATTTTCAGAGGTTAAGTTGCAAAATGTTTTAATAATGAAATATTTCCATAGAAGCATTCATCACCCATTTTACAACCTTAGGGGTTGAATTTCCAAAAACACCGAAAGATCTCCCCCCCCCCCCCCCCCCCCCAACCAAGAAGACAGGTACCAATTTTCATAGATATAGCTTTAAAAACACACTGAACAGTCAAAGAAACTGGTACACCTGCTTAATATTGTGTAGGGCCCCTGGAGCATGCAGAAGAGCTGCAACAGGGACTCAACTAATGTCTGACATAGTGCTGGAGGGAATTGACACCCTGAACTCTACGGGGCTGTCCATAAATCCGTAAGAGTATGAGGGGCTGGAGATCTCTGCTGAACAGCATGTTGCAAGGCATCCCAGATATGCTCAATGATGTTCATGTCTGGGAAGCTTGATGGCCAGCATAAATGTTTAAACACAGAAGAGTGTTCCTGGAGCCACTCTATAGCAATTCTGGACATGTGGGGTGTCACATTGTCCTGCTGGAATTGCCAAAGTATGTCTGAATGCATAATGGACATGAATGGATGCAGGAGATTGGACAAGATGCTTACATACATGTCACATGTCAGAGTCATATGTAGACATATCAGAGGTCCAGCCCCACACCATTACAGAGCCTCGGTCAGCTTGAACAGTCACCTGCTGATATGCAGGGTCCATGGATTCATGAAGTTGTCTCCACACCCATATACGTCCATCTGCTCGAGACAATTTGAAATGAGGCGACATGTTTCCAGTCACCAACAGTCCAATCTTGGCATTGACAGGCCCAGGCAAGGAGTAAAACTTTGTATTGTGCAGTCATCAAGGTTACATGAGTGGGTTGAAGGCTCCAAAAGTCCATATCGATAATGCTTCATTGAATGGTTTGAATGCTGACCTTATTGATGGCCCAGCATTGAAATCTCCAGCAATTTGAGGAAGGGTTGTACTTCTGTCATGCTGAGTGATTCTCTTCAGTCATCGTTGGTCCCATTCTTGCAGGATCTTTTACCAGCCACAGTGATTATGGAGATTTGATGTTTTACAGGATTCCTGATATTCACAGTACACCCCTGAAATGGTAATACGGGATAATCCCCACTTCATTGCTACCTCGGAGGTGCTGTGTCCCGTTGCTCGTGTGGTGACCATAACACCATGTTCAAACTCACTTGAATCTTGATAACCTACCATTTTAGCAGCTTTAACCAATCTAACAACTGCACCAGACACTTGTCTTATATAGGCATTGCTGACCACAATGCCGTATTCTGGCTGTTTACCCATCTCTGTATTTGAATATTCATTCTTACACCAGTTTCTTTGGCACTTTAGTGTACTTTATTACTGCTTTAATAATAAACAACAGAAAAAGAATTTCACTCACTGTTTTACCATCACAGGGGTTAAGTTCCCAAAAATGTTGATACACGTTAATAGCAAAATTAAAAAGGCATTTCATCCCCTTTTTCATGTTCTTAGAGGTGTAGTTTCTTCTTAATCAATGACTACATTATAAGAGCAACACCCTCTTCAAAATTTCAAATTTCAGTCCTTAGTGGTTAGGGCTGGGCGATAATGAGTCAATGAATCAGTGAAGCCCTATTTTCCTTCTTAGAAACACTTTATTTTTATTTCTAACAGAGAAGCCCATTACAAATGTTCATAGATTTACTTCGAGAATGCTTTCATAATGAAATATTTCCATTAACACTTCATCCGCTTTTCTTCCTCTTAAGGGTTGAATTTCCAAAACCACTGAAACTTCCTTGCAGATCAAAACTGTGCCAGGCTGAGACTCACTCGGGGCCTTTGCCTTTTGTGGTCAAGTGCTCTACTATCTGAGCTATCCAAGCACAACTCACGACCTGTACTCACAGCTCTACTATCACCAGTACCTCATCTCCTACTACCTTCTAAAATTGACAGAAGTTCTCCTGCAAAACTTACAAGACTAGCAACACAGGAGAGTATGTGGAGTTTGGAAGATAGGAAATGAGATACTGGCGGAAGTAAAGCTATGAGTTGTGAGTCAGGCTTGTGTAGCTTAGTTGGTAGAGCACCTGACCATGAAAGGCAGAAGTCCGGCACACAGTTTTAATCTGCCAGGAACTTTTGTATCGGCACACACTCCACTGCAGAGTGAAATTTTCATACTGGACTTTTTCTTTTTAGTTATAACTGAGAAGTCAAATACCAATTTTCATAGATGTAACTTTAAAAATGCTTCAGTAGTTCTTTAATAATGATTTGATCTGAAAAAAGTTTTCACTCGCCATATTACCCCATTACTGGTTGAATTTGTAATAACGCTGAAAATGTATTTTTTTAATTTCTGACTGAGAAATCAAATACCAATTTTCATAGTTATAACACTCTCTCTCTCTCTCTCTCTCTCTCTCTCTCTCTCTCTCTCTCTCTCTCTCTCTCTCTCTCTCTCCAAATTTCAAGTTTCTGTTCTTAGCAGTTTGGGCTGGGCAGTGATGAGTCAGTGCCTCACTCTGGCCCTATTTCCACTTGGTCCTTAAGGGTCGAATATCCAAAAACAGTGAAATGCATATTTTTTTTAAATTTCTAGCAGAGTAGCCAAATACAAGTTCAGAAATGGTTACATAATGAGTTATATTCATAAAAGTTTTATCTTGTATTTCACCCCCATAGAGGTTGAACTTACAAAAATTGTGAAACATGTAATTTTGTTTTTATTTCTAACCGAGAAGCCAAATTCAAATTTTCATGGATTTAGCTTTAAAATGCTTTCATAGTAAAATATGTCCTCCCGTGTTTCACCCACATAGGTGATGAATTTCCAGAAACACGGAACAAATATGTTTCTGTTCATAACCGAGATGTCAAATACCAATTTTCATAGATGTAGCTTTAAAAATACTTTAGTAGTTCTTTAATAATGATTTATTTTCAGAAAAAAGTTTCACCAACTATATCACCCCATAAGGTTAAATTTCCAAAAATGCTGAAAGACGTATTTCTCGATTTGCGACTGAGAAACCAAATACCAATTTTGGTATGTCTAGCTTCAAAAGTGCCTTAATAGTGACAAAAACTTTTCATGCCCTATTTCAAAAAAAATCTCTCTTAAACTACACTAACAGTAAAAGGTCAACACCCTATCCAAATTTCAAGTTTCTATTCTTAGCAGTTTGAAGTGGGCGATGATGAGTCTGTCAGTCAGGAATTGCCTTTTATAGCTCTTCTACAACCAACGAATGTGAAGGAGCGCCAGGCATTCCTAGGCAGATTCGCGTGTTACCACAAGTTCCTTCAGCAGGCAGCATTTGTTTCACTTCCTGTAAATAAGTTGCTTAAAAAAGGAGCAGCATTTGATTGCATGCCTAATGACCATGAGTTCAAGACATTGAAAGATGGTTTGTGTTCCAGCATGTGCTTAGTCACTTATTAGCTGGGTCTCATCTTGTGGTTGCAATGGTCCCATTGCAGTATGGTGTGGGGCCGTATTGTCTCAGTTTCGTTCTGGTGTTCCAAATGATCAGCCCATTGCTTTTGTGTCGAAGATGCTTTATGATGCACAGAAGAATTACTCTCAGATAGAGATGGAGACTGTCACTAGTATGTATGCTATCAAGAAGTTTCATGTGTTCCTATATGGTGGTAAGTTTCATTTAGTGACTGATCACAAGCTGTTGGTCTCTCTCTTTAGTCCCATGGTACACTTGCCAGACAAGACAGCCCATAGAATTAAATTGTGAGCCCTGTTCCTTAGTAGGTATAATTATGAGATTCAATTCTGCCTTACAGCTCACCATTAAAATGCAGATGCTCTTTCATGTTTACCAATGGGATTTGACCCAGGTTTCAATTAGGATGAAGTACTTTGTTTTCACCTCATTGAGGAAGCTCTATGGACAGTGGATGGATTCCTTATTACCAGTTTTAACATTACACAAGCCATCACTGCTGACTCTGTTGTTCGTCAAGTGTGATGATATATTCAGCAAGGACGGTCCGAATGACCTCCAGTTCCAGCATTGGAACCTGTCTGCAATTATTTTCTGTTAAGGCACAGACTCGACTCAGTGCTGTTATTTTGTTGGCCATAGAAAACATTGTTCCACAGGAGGAGTTTCTGGCAGCTCTCTGGTGTGACATTCTTCACATTCTGCTTTAGGATCACTGGGGCTCTTGTTGAGGAAGATGATGGTGTGCCATCATATCTACTGGCCCAGAATTTATCATGAGACTGAACATTCAATCACTGCCTGTTCCAAATGTGCAGAACACTGGGCTTCTCCATGCCAGTGTTATGCACTGTGGCCTGAGTCATCACAGCCTTGGGAGCATATCCATATCCATTTTGCCATCCTCTTCTTGGATGCTTATTGGGTGGTTGTCATTGTCCCTACTCCCAGTGTCTGTTCAGTGTCAACTGTCGCTCCACCATAGCAGACAAACAATCTGGGCTCTCACTCAGATATTTTCCATTGATGAGAAGGTAGAACATCACATTCGTACTTTCAAGATGCAGCTGCAGAAGTATATTGGCAACCCACCAAGGATGAGGCAGTCCAGTGCTTCTTTACTTCCTAAAAGTCCACACCCATCAGCAATAAGAACCTGGCAGAACTGCCAATCGTGCATGGTGCTGATCTACTGTTCCCTACTCAGGGGCCTCTGAGGGCCCCTCCAGTGACACACTTATGTTCTTCGTACTTTGGAGTCGGCTGATGCATTAAACCACCACAGTTGTTGGTTTCTGGCCGTCATCTGCAGTCAGCGCGTGTTCACAATGCAGATGGAAGACAGGCTGGTGATCCACCACTGTAATCAACTCCACCCTTGAGTGGAGGATCGACCTCTGCTGCCTCCATACACACCTCCCAAATCATCTGTTTCCTGCATTGGATCTCCTTCCTCACCTCCACTCTCGATGACCCTTCCTCTGATTCTGCCCCCACATGATGCTGTGCTTTGCTCAACACCTACACCTCTTGATTCTAGTCTTCTGCCAGTCCATCAAGGCTTAGGTGCAGGCAAATATACAAAGCAGCTAGAGACCCCACAGGAAGCATGTGCTGCTACTGCTGGAGGCATCTCCCAGACCCAAGCCCCAGGATGCCTTTGTGGATCTGTTTCTGGCATCAGTGCAGTCAGTGGCCCATCCACAGTTATCAGCCCATTACTGTCTACTGTCTGGTTCACTTTTGGCCCTATTCTCCAGTGCAGCCAGCCAGGGAGCTCTCTACGGCACACAGAACGTCCACTAGTAGTGCCACGTAAGGCATGGATATCGCATTCCTGAGCACCGAGTGCTGTCCCACACTGTGGGGGAGGGATGCTGGGGTGGTATGTGGTAACCCCAAGGTTAGCATCTCAATTGCACCAGCACATCACCAACTGTCAAATTTTAGCAGGATTGAAATGCCAGTCTGTCACATGTTCTTCAGTGAGCTCACAGCCAAGCTTGGCCGTCTGTAGGGGACCCTTTCAGACAGTGCTGACATTTGTGCGGCAAGAGAGGTACATGCAGTCACCGTCCAGTGCCACCATACAGAAATGCCAAATCATTCTATTTAACCTTGGAGCTGAGTGGCTTCTTTCACACTCTGTAGTGGTATATGCTGTTGTTAACTTCATTGTACATAACTTAACCTATGTTACTGCTATAAGTATTACCAGTTTTATTTTTATTTTTTATATTTATGAGCAGTATTGTGTAATCTTCTGGAGAGGATTCCAAAATATACATTTTATATAAGTGCAGTACAATATAATGATTTAACCTCTGAAATATTATAATATTACAGTGCAAGTTTTCTGTAGTGGTATTTTCAGCGCAGCTGTATATAAATAACAGCAGTTTACAAGAAAAATTATTGCCAAATGTATTCGTTTTCAGTATTGATGAAAAGATTTTGAATGGAGCAAAACGAATTGTCCTACATAAAATTTTCATAACTAACTCTTAAACTCCTCTATAGTATCCATAAAAAATAAATGTGAATTTTTAATGAAATTTTTTAGCCTCTGGTCACATACATTGTACCACTACATGTTTCACTGTCTTAGCAATTGGTGACTAGATGATCTGTTGAAAAGGAAGGAAAAATGGGTAGTAAAAAACAAGGATACTAATTTACAAAATTAACCTAAATTCTGTACACAGTTACAAGCACTTGAATTAATTAAATAGTACCTCATCAGAGTACAGTTTGGAACAGCCAGGAGAGGCACTTGCAGTGCAGTGATATTTGCTTTCGGAGCTATATTTGCATTCTGAGTGTTGGAACTGGGGTTATAGTCAGCTGTATGGAGTATAAAGTTGTTAACTTTTACATCACAAGTATAAGATTAAAACATTCACAGTATAAAACTGATGTAAGATATACTCTTCTCAGTGTGAAAACTGGTGAAAAATTACACAACTGTTAGTATCGGTAAACTAGATGTGTGCCATGTTTGTAAGTAGGCATAATTTAAACTGCTTCTTGTGTACATATTTATGAGTATATGTATTATGAAAGGTTTTTCAAGATATTAAGTTATTTTATGTTGTTCTTTGCAGCATGTTATGAGACTGACACCAGGTGGAAAATGGAAATATACTAATTAATCATTCTTTCAACAGATTACAGTAATGGACAAGAATAGTACTGAACTTGTATGTAGTGAATTTTAGCAGAATTCACTGACACACCATCTGACTTAACCTATTTGTTGATATTTCCGAATACTGCATTAGCTATCCTTTCAGATAACTGAGACATGTATGTGTGTCCAAAGGAACGTCACATTGTACTCTTTACAACACAGACATTGCAATTTAGTATTTAATGGCCAATGCTGGGCATGCAACTTACAAATAAAATATTCTCCTGTATGGGAGCAACGTTAATGGGACGTACCAATACAGTTACAACACATGGACATTGACATGCCATGGGTCATGCTCAGATAGCGGAAGTGGCTAAGGTGACTGCTTGTGTAATGTCAGAAACCCAGCTTCAACTTTTGGTCTAGCACAAATTTTCATTGTTGCCATTCCAGTGTACTACTGGAGGTGGTTCATATACATAGTTGTGAATACATTTCGTGTATTTCACAGCAGTTGCAATCACTGTAGTGCCTGTTCCTTTTCACATGCATGCATGAAATGGTCACATACATTGTACCACTACATGTTTCACTGTCTTAGGAGTTGGTGGCTAGATGATCTGTTGAAAAGGAAGGAAAAATGGGTAGTAAAAAACAAGGATACAGCATGCATGCATGCATGTCCAAAGGAACATTGCATCATACTTCTTCAAAACACAGGCACTGCAATTTAGTATTTTCCTGGAATGTTTTACTATTCTTTTAACTAAATTTATTTATATTGTGTGGAATTGGTTGAAGCTAGTAACTACATTATAAACTACAATATAAACATTGGTTGAAGTCAGTAACTACATTATAAACTTATGAATAACTTTTACTTCTTCAATAACTTTCCACTGATATTTATTAGCTTGATGTGTTTCAGCAGCATGCTGCAGTCATCAAGTGCATTACAGTTACCTGTATATTCATCTGAAGTACAATGAGACTTATTTGCTGGGTATGCCAGAGAGGCTACAAACCAAAAATAAGTCTTTGGATGTCAATATCCTAATGTAAAAGTGCTCAGTGATGATGATGTGTTTGTTACTGTGTTCTGTGTACCGAGCAAATAAATTTCCAACAAAAATTATTATATTTTGGCCTACAATCTCACTGACACACCCAGCAACTAATCCTCATCAGGCTTCAAATTAATGTGCATGGAACTGTAATGCGCCTAATTATGGCAGCAAGCTCCAATACATGTTGTGCTAATAAATATTAGTAAAAAACAACTGGATCAGCAAAAATTATTTTGTAACTGTTTTGATACTGATTTTATATGAAATAAAATATAAATTACACAAGTACCGTAATTATAAAACTTTCTGTCATTCCTGGAGCAATTTTCTGTTGTATGGTGGATATATTCTATTGAGCAGCATTTTCTTATTGTGAGATGTATCATCAATGGAATTTGGCTAGAAATCAGAAATGAAGTCTGTATACTTGTTTTAAACTTGCCACTGTGTCTTATTATGTCATCTCTATATTTATTGTTCCCATAAACTTGGAGATTTGATTTGCAAATCTCCACCACTGCCCATTTAACTGAAAACTTGTTGCTTGAGCCTGTTGTCAGAAAAAAGTTGATTATATGAGCATAGAAAGAAGAACGGGTATATGAGTTCAAGAGTGTAACCGAGTACTCACAGCATAGCCATAACAACTGTTGGGCATGACAGTTATTGTTTACTAATACACTGATTCGTCAGCTGTTAATTATATATTCTCTCTCTCTCTCTCTCTCTCTCTCTCTCTCTCTCTCTCTCTCTCTCTCTCTCTCTCCCTCCCCGTGTGTGTGTGTGTGTGTGTGTGTGTGTGTGTGTGTGTGTGTGTGTGTGTGTGTGTGTGTGTGTGTAGGTGTAGATAATACAGGAATTTTGTGTGTGTTTGATGAATTTTGTATGCTTTCCATCTTAAATATTGACCGTAACATCGAACTTTTCCCAGACATCAAAAGGAGCAAAGTTGCAGTTGTATATTCTTCATTACATTATTTTCATCTTATACCCTCCACAGTCTCACTAAACGCGCATTCATTATCTGCTATATGATACCAAGAATTGGTCATTTAGTGCTGTCAGTGCTACACTATAATAGTAAGATAGTGCAATCAACTTCCATGCTATGTCACAGCTTTACACTCCTGCACACATTAGTAAGAGTAAGCAAGATGACATAGGAAGCAACTGCAGCACCACCACTCTCATACTTGTGGAGCTACAGCAGGAAGAAAGGAAGTCACTACAGCATTGATATAACAGAAACACTTAACCCTGGACTCATACACACTCCGTTTGTGATCCCTACTTTTGGGCTACCTTCTCCAGTTCTTTCAAAATCTGATGATGGCATGTATGTGGGTCAGTGTCATTATTATCTGTGGGTGGACTTTGGGAATTCAGTTTGCAGCAAGAGGCTGCAGAAGTTCTCTTTCATTATGTTCTGCAACGATGAACAACAGCTTCCAGAAGAAGAGCGAAATCTCAGAAGTTTTTGGCTATATGCTGCTATTCTCATTTTTTATTGGAAATGTGAGGCGATGGAAATGATCTCATTGCAACCGAAAATGTGACCGCTCTGGATTCTAGAAGCATCCAGTAGTGTTGTACCGTCAGTTACCAAATCCTTTTCTCAGGTCACCATCCATTTTCTAAAACTGCTAAAAATGTGAATGTAGTGTGTCTTTGCATGCATCTAAACATTACCTGCCTTTCAGCAAAATAATGTGTACAAATCTCATATAAACTATAATTTCCACTTACATTCATTGATCGTAGTGGGTACATATTTTAAAGTAGTACCATTACTATGACTGGTTGATTAATAAACAGTTTTCTGTCACATCCCTTAAAAATTCCACTTGAGATCCCATAAAACCATGGACACAAACAAACCCAGAACCTGATCTATGATAAACCTAAATCCCATAGAAGTTTCAGTCTTCTTTTAAGGCCTCACTCTCCAACTAATGCCCAAATTTAATCATGCTGGACTGTTCAAAGATTTGATTCTTCCAGTCACAGCAGCAATGGAAACATTTCAGTGGACCTTCAGCTCTTGATCATTCCCACCAATAAGGCCACCATGCAAAAACAAAAAAGTACATTTTTAAGTAAAAGTCAGTTTTATTAATCAAACATAAAATTTAGTCCCAAAATTTTGTGTAATCAGTCTGTTTGTTTCAGGGATAATGGCATACACGCAATACATGGTCATGGAGAACTGAATGATTTTATATTCCAGAAGAGGCAGCACTTGTAACTGAGTTATCATTAGTGCCATCAGCCATTACATAAACAGTCAAAAATATTTTTAAGTTTGTGAATTATATTACACATACTATTATAATGCGTGTAGAAGGACAATGTTTACATATGCTTTCCTTCTGTATAATGAAGTGATCTTATTTTGTAAATAAAGAATGTTCATAACAGTAACATGTACTGTCTATTCATGACATCCATGGCAGAAAGATGATGGTGTTGATATTTCAGGGTAGAGACCTCATCTGAAAGATTTATTATTGGAAATGTGAGACGATGCAAATGACCTGTGAGCGAGACCCTGCAAAAAAACTTGAAGAAACCCACAAAAGGCAACTACCACCACCAAATGAATTTCCAAAACTTTAAAATGTGTTTTGAGCATGTGATGCCTCAAAATCTTCCATTTTAGGCAGCCACAGTTATGGATGATGCTCCATATTACAACAGACTGGAGGGAAAATCACCCTCACACTATGACACCAAGATGAGATAAGGATGTTGCAGTGCCTGCAAAAGAGACATGTCCCCTGCAGTGACAGGATGATATACTGTCCCCAGTGAAATACTAAGAAAAGACTCAAAAACATTATTTATAAAGAATAGACATTTAAAAATTGAATAATAAGTGGACACTAGCCGCTCAGGCAAACATGTATTTTCCCCATGTATCCGTATTATAATACTTTCTCTGTGTAAGTTTCAAAGGCAGAGAAATATAACAAGATACACTCTTTTGTTAATTTTTTTAGTCGTCTTCACTTCTTCTCTTGTCGTGGTTGCGTGTAGAAGGCCATCTTGTGAGTGCTGGCAAATGTAAGCATATTTGTACTAATTAAGGAGATAATAGCCGAGAGCCAGAGCCAGGACTCAGACTACAATGCGATGGTTAGCGGAGGTAAGAAAAAATACTCTTGCGCCTGTGTGGGCGGCAATTGCAATTAATAACTAAAGATGTTTTGCTTTAAAGCTAGCTGAGAAAATAAATATATTGTAAATCAAAATTGAATGAAATATCATTCTGATTACGGCCTACCATGTAAGTCAGCAACAATCAGCACTAGTAATCAATTTCTGTAGTAAATAATAAATTAAATTACGACGACCATCGGATGCGAGAATGAGTAAGCAGGCTATGTACTCTTAACTTGATAGCATAGGATTGCTGAAAAGTCATATGTGCTTGATGAAGTAGCTATACAGTTTTCTCTTTTCTATCCTATAATTGTAATTTGAGTCCAATGAAGCTGGCATGGATGAAAGTTAAGAACTTCTTTAGGGAGTGCAGCATTCCAGGAGTCTTGTTGAATGTCAGTCATCTTAAGCTTGCAAGTGAGTGTATTATGTCTGTTGACTGAGTAGGGTTTCACAGGAAGGTCTTACAACTGGAAGAAGATTATAGTAAGCACAACAGTGTTATCCAATGTCCTATAGATTAAATCGTCACTAATACTGATGAATCAAACAGCCAAAAGAACCACAAATATGTAAGATGAGGATTACAGTGACAGTGATTTATTTGAATTTAAAATTCAGTATTGTAAATGTTACTGAACAACATTTGTGGACTCCTTTATCTAATGGCCTACTGAAATATCTCCTGACGACAATGAGAAAGTTGTCGAAAGCTTGAAGACTGACAAATTTGACATAGTAAGAATTTCGTGAACCATTTATTCAAATTTTGTGAACGTCTGTTTTTCGTATTTTCACTAATTTCCATCTTATTCCTTGTATTTGCAGTTTTAATTTAGTATGGCAATATAATAATGTAGCTAAGAAACTGAAGATAGCATTTCCATATCCTCTTAGCCCAAACAACAATTCACATAGTTCAGCAGTGACATCAGAAACACAGTGAGCATGTTTGAAAGTTACTGAAATACTCTTTTACCCAAGAGACGGATATCTCTAGAGTATGAATTTTTATGTAATATTACAAAAGTATTTTATTAAATTTTTAACATAAAATGATAATTTCAACTGAAATCAACTTCTGAATTACACCATGTCTCACTGTATAATCTTACCATGCACTTAAATGTACATGGAAAGTACATCGAGAAGGTACATTTTTATATTTTGGTCTGTACTGCACTGATAATAGACAACTATTTTTGGTTACATCTGTTTACTGAAATATGCATCTTCACTGCAGTTTCCAAGGTACCCTACCTCACCTTTATTTTCTAAATGAAATGAACAACCAGATACTTTTCCAAATTTTTGCAGCTATATGATGTCACTGATCGGAAATAATGTTCTTGTAAGGGGAGGCTGAAAATGAAGATTCTCTTGGATAAGAATCAGTAGCAGATGTTTCAGCTTGAAAATGTTCATTATAAAAAATCATAGCTTGAAGCTACATACCCCACCGCGTTAGGGCAGGCTCAGGTGACAGTGATAGATACGGAAGCAGTGCTCCGTAAAGTAACACACAGTGTGGGACTTAGAAACATTGATGTGGTGTGTGAGATTATTTTGTTTACTTCTGGGTACGTTGTAGTGCATGAACCAGATGTGTGAACTGTATTAAATGCAAACAGAATTCGCGAAGACTGGTTGCCACCTTCAGCATGTAAGTCACAGCATCCTAATACATAAAAAAAACTTTCTCTCGTAGGATTCCCTTAGGCCACAGCACATCAAGACTGCCAGTCACAGGACAAGCTGCTGTTGAATTATGTGTGTGTTCCAACACTTATGCAGGAAATCAGTACTGGGTTTGAGAGTTCTCCTCTATCGAGTTTGCCAACAATGAGACTGCCAATGAAGTGACCATATACATCCAATGTTTCATTGACAGCTGTCGATATGTGGTGGTTACTTAGATAGTGCCACACCATTTTCAGGGGTTCCTGGTAACAAAAACGTAAATCGTTTTTCCTTAGTGTTGATTCATCAGGAATCTGTTGCCTCCAGTACTTTTGTAGAAACGTGCAGTGTTCAAGCAATCAAAGCTTGTACATTGGAGAGTTGGTAGCAACTACAGCAGCTGTAGCATCATAGAAAAATTCATTTGTGGAG
The DNA here is from genome assembly GCF_023897955.1 of Schistocerca gregaria. Lineage (NCBI taxonomy): Eukaryota > Metazoa > Arthropoda > Insecta > Orthoptera > Acrididae > Schistocerca > Schistocerca gregaria. The sequence goes on along the minus strand of NC_064922.1, from coordinate 176,850,871 downwards.
TCTTGCATCTGTGTCAGTAACATTTGCTTCCTGGATGACTAGATTGCTTTGCTCTTTGTGTGTGCATCACTGTGTATATGTTGCTGAAATTGGGGTGGTCTACTTATTGCACCCTCAGTATACAATAGTCTCTCCTTCAATAGAGAAAGCATAATTAATTGTGAGTACGATCTTAATTTAGATGATAGTTTTGATGTAACAAGAGGTGTCATGAATACAGTCAGTCACGATTTCTTAAGAAGCACTATTTAACAAACTTTTCTTGGCTCACAACACCCATAATTTACTTCCTGTTTTCAGTTTTCATGATAGGTTTGATTCATATGTGTTTCTAGGGAACAAAGTACTGAGGTAAGAAGGATAAAACAGATATATGTAATTTTATGTAGCATAAAGTGTAAAAACATGTAATTATAGTGAAATGTGTTATGTTAAAATGAAATATATGAACGCTGGCAACATAATTAGTGTACCTTTGTACATTTCACACTCTTTGATGTGAAGGAAAGAAATATGTGATTATGTAAAAATCCAGATTCTAGTTGGCACTTGGTAAAAACTGTTCTGATGCCATCCCAAAGGATAATATTATGAGAAAATGTAAATGCTGCTGAAGCTTCTGTCACTAATGTCAGCAGAGTTGCATCATAAGTAACTGGATTTGTTTAACATGCGAGGAATATTAACAGGTTTGTATCTGTATGCATTCTCACTAATCTTACGTATGACAACTAAGGGACATCTTTCCGTTGTAAAATCTGACATTGTCAGTGTAACACAAAACACAGACATAGCATGTACAGGGACTTCATACTCTCATTGTAATTGCTAAAGTCAGTAATACACCCAGGAACAAATACTTTTAACAAGATGCTGTTGTGTATGAGAGACAAAATTTTAATGCATTCAGAGAATGGTTCATAATATTTTCCATAAACTATGTTTTCCATAAACTAATTTGAATTTCTTGACATAACTTGAGTTTTAATATTAATTATTACAATGGCAAGAAATTCCCTCTTCATTTAGGATGATTCAGGAAAATAAGGAAATTCCTCCCCTCCCCTCCCCTCCCCTCCCCTCCCACTGAATCTTCGGTACAGAGTTTTTATCTACCTATAACCAATATCCAGCACATAACCATTAAATCCATGGGATATAAATAGGTTTTTGTGTCAACTATAACATTTCTCACAACTGATAAACTCATTTACAAAAAATATGGCAGTTGTATGAAATTCTCACCCTCTGCTGGAGAAATTTCTGCAGGCACTCATGTTCAGGGGTGGAAGTAAATATTTGAGGAGCTGACGCCAAGTGCAAAATTTCTATCAGAAACGTTAATACACAATATTCTTGATTTTAAGTTGATATGTAGTCCAACTGTTTGACTGTCACAGGTAAGTGATATGTTCTAAATATTGATCATCATCCACTGCTGAATAAATTTTTCCTCAAGAATTTTCCTTGTGTTAGGGAGATGAGCTACACTCATCCATACTAATCCTACTTGTTTTCTAACATAATTTACTCACACTCTACCAGGTCATCTACATAGTTGCTCTGCTGATCAGTGAAGTGCATGGCAGAGGGTGTCATGGTGGAGGGGTGCTTCCTGTTCCAATCACGTGTAAAGTGCAGTAAGAATGGCCACTTACAGGCCTCTATGGATGCTGCAATTAGTCTAATCTTGTCTTTGTGATTCCTGAGGGAGCAATATGCGAGGTGATGAAGAACACATGTAAGTATTTCACTTGATACTGGTCCCTGAAATTTTGTAAATAAGCTTTCACGGGATAATTTGCGTGTATCTTCAAGAGCCTGCCAATTAATGTTTCTCAACATTTCTGTGATGCTGTCCCACGCTAGAGGCCTGCAAACGCTGACTGATTCTAGTTGTGAGTCACTGACATCACAGTTACAAGATAACACACTGTTTTCATCTTATGAAGTACATTTTTAAATTTCTGTTCATTTAAAGGAAACTGCCAATATTTCCACCACTAGAAAATCTCGTCTAGGTCTGAATAGACATATTTTTGCAGCTTATACATAACAGCACTACCTGCAAAAAGACTGAGGTTTACTGTTAATATAGCCTATCATGTCATTAATATACAACATGAAAAACAAAGGACCCATCACACTTTGTCAAGCATGCCTGAAGTCACTTCTACAACTGATAATGGCTTTCCATCCTAGATAATGTGCTGCATCCTCCATTCCAACAAATTCTCAATCCTGTACCAAATTTTGTGAGACCACATATAATCACACTTTTGTTAATAAACATTTGCATGGAACTAAGTTTAATACATCTTGGACATCAAGAAATGCTGCTTCCACAACTTTCAGGATGTCATTTGAGAAAAGTGAGAGCTGGATCTCCCATGACCGATGTTTTCAAAATTTTTGCTAATTGGTATTCTGTCCTAGGTACATTAGATTTGAGCTCAGAATATGTTGTATGATTCTACAACAGGTGGATTTCACAGATACTGGATGATAGTTTTATGGATAATTTCAGCTACTCATCTTGTATGTGAGTGTGACTTGTGCTTTCTTCCAAAAACTGTAGTGTACTAGCTGTTACTCTCGGCTGCACTCACATATCAGTAATTCTGTTATGATGAGTGATTGGGAGTAAGTTAGCTAATAGTTTATAAATGTCAGTGTATAAACTGGTGCAGAGGCGTATGTACAGGGCTATTACAAATGATTGAAGCGATTTCATAAATTCACTGTAGCTCCATTCATTGACATATGGTCACGACACAGTACAGATACGTAGAAAAACTCGTAAAGTTTTGTTCGGCTGAAGCGCAGTGAGACAAAATGGTGACAGGAGCCGAGAAAGAGAATGTCGTGCTTGAAATGCACTCACATCAGTCAGTCATAACAGTGCAACGACACTTCAGGACGAATTTCACCAACTGCTAACTCCATTCGGCGATGTTATGCGCAGTTTAAAGCTTCTGGATGCCTCTGTAAGGGGAAATCAACGGGTCGGCCTGCAGTGAGCGAAGAAACGGTTGAACGCGTGCGGGCAAGTTTCGCGCGTCGCCCGCAGAAGTCAGCGAATAAAGCAAGCAGGGAGCTAAACGTACCACAGCCGACGGTTTGGAAAATCTTACGGAAAAGGCTAAAGCAGAATCCTTATCGTTTACAATTGCTACAAGCCCTGACACCCTATGACAAAGTCAAACGCTTTGAATTTTCGGCGCGGTTGCAACAGCTCATGGAAGAGGATGCATTCAGTGCGAAATTTGCTTTCAGTGATGAAACAACATTTTTTCTTAATGGTGAAGTGAACAGACACAATGTGCAAATCTGGGCAGTAGAGAATCCTCACGCATTCGTGCAGCAAATTCGCAATTCACCAAAAGTTAACGTGTTCTGTGCAATCTCACGGCCCCTTTTTCTTTTGCGAAAAAAATGTTAGAGGACACGTGTATCTGGACATGCTGGAAAATTGGCTCATGCCACAACTGGAGACCGACAGCGCTGACTTCATCTTTCAACAAGATGGTGCTCCACCGCACTTCCATCATGATCTTCGGCATTTCTTAAACAGGAGATTGGAAAATCGATGGATCGGTCGTGATGGAGATCATGATCAGCAATTCATGTCATAGCCTCCACGCTCTCCCGACTTAACCCCATGCGATTTCTTTCTGTAGGGTTATGTGAAAGATTCAGTGTTTAAACCTCCTCTACTAAGAAACGTGCCAGAACTGCGAGCTCACATCAACGATGCTTTCGAACCCATTGATGGGGACATGCTGCACTGAGTGTGGGAGGAACTTGATTATCGGCTTGATGTCTGCCGAATCACTAAAGGGGCACATATCGAACATCTGTGAATGCCTAAAAACTTTTTGAGTTTTTGTATGTGTTTGCAAAGCATTGTGAAAATATCAGAAATAATAAAGTTATTGTAGAGCTGTGAAATCGCTTCAATCATTTGTAATAACCCTGTATAAAAAATGTATGCTATGCTGGCATGTACGAGGGGCGTTTGAAAAGTCTATGGAAAAATAAAAACTACTTACGTGTTGGGGTAAACCTCTTTCATTTTTCAACATGGTCTCCTTTTAGACTTATACACTTCATCGAATGCTGTTCTAATTTGTTGATCCCTTATGAATAACAGGAATTGTTCAAGTCTGCAAAATAGCTGTTAGTTGCCGCAATCACCTCCTCATTTGAATAAAATCTTTGCCCCGCCAGCCATTTCTTCAGATTGGGGAACAAATAGCGGTCCGAGGGAGCGAAGTCTGGAGAATAGGGGGGATGTGAAACGAGTTCGAATCCTATTTCCCTTAATTTTGTGACCACAATTGCTGAGGTGTGTGCTGGTGCACTGTCATGATGGAAAAGGACTGTTTTGCGGCCCAATCACTGGCGTTTTTCTTGCAGCTCGGTTTTCAAACGGTCCAGTAATGATGAATAATGTGCACCTGTTATAGTTTTACCATTTTCAAGATAGTCGACGAGGATTATCCCTTGCGAATACCAAAAGACAGTCGCCATAACCTTTCCGGCTGAAGGAATGGCGTTCACCGTTTTTGGTGCAGATTCTCCCTTGGTAACCCATTGTTTGCACTGTTCTTTGGTCTCAGGAGTGTAGTAATATATTCATGTTTCATCCACAGTGACGAAACTATGCTTAAAATCCAGCGGATTCTTCCTGAACAGCTGCAAACCATCCTTGCAACACGCGATTCCGTTTTTGGTCAAGTGTGAGCAATCGCGAAACCCATCTTGCGGATAGTTTTCTCATGTCCAAATGTTTATTCAAAATATTATGTACCCGTTCATTCGAGATGCCCACAGCACTAGCAATCTCACACACCTTAACTCTTCGTCATCCATCACAATGTCATGGATTTTATCAGTGATTTCTGGAGTCGTAACCTCCACAGGCTGTCCAGAACGTTTAGCATCACTTGTGCCTGTATGGCCACTCTGAAAATTTTGAAACCACTTATAAACTGTTCTAATCGAAGGTTAAGGTCACCGTAATGTTTATCAAGCTTCTCTTTAGTCTTCTGAGGCGTTTTGTCTTTCATAAAGTAATGTTTAATCACCACACAAAACTATTTTTCGCCCATTTTTTGACAATCACTCGACTTCCTTGATTCACATGAATGCCAAACACAAAGAAATAGACCAATATGGCTGAATCCTAGTATATATTTTTTCCAAAGATGCTACTAACTAAACATCACCTCGATAAGTGCTGGTAGTGCCATCTCTTGGACTCTGCACGGACTTTTCAAACGCCCCTCGTAGGTACATTATGGAGTGTTTCTATTATTTTGTTGTACATTGAATCTGAAAACATGCATTATATTTTCTAATTATTTTTAAAAATATTTAAAGGCAAAGAGTAAGGGCCTTTAAATATGTCTGCTTTTGTGTGTGTGTGTGTGTGTGTGTGTGTGTGTGTGTGTGTGTGTGTGTGTGTGCGCGCGCGCTTGTACACCTGTCCTTTTTTTCCCCTAAGGGAAGTCTTTCCGCTCCCGGGATTGGAATGACTCCTTACCCTCTCCCTTAAAACCCACATCCTTTCATTTTTCCCTCTCCTTCCTTCCTTCCTGACGAAGCAACTGCCAGTTGCGAAAGCTAGTAATTCTGTGTGTGTGTTTGTGTGTTTTGTTCATTGTGCCTGTCTGCCGGCGCTTTCCCGCTTGGTAAGTCTTGGAATCTTTGTTTTTAATATATTTTTCCCATGTGGAACTTTCTTTCTATTTTATTTATATTTTTAAAAATATGTTGATTCATTACATTGGTATAGAAGTAGTGTTTTTAGGGATTTCTCCAGCTCACTTAGCACTGGACGTGAGATTTTACCACTAGAGCAACACATACCAACCATTTCTTCGTTCCATTTCAATACATTATGCTTCTAACATTTTTGATCCAGCCCCCTAAGATGACTAATTTATGATTAATATAGTCAGTTAATAACAAATTATATGGAAATGCAGCCTCAGCAAAAGCCTCCCACATGTAAAGGTAAGACGTGTCTCTCTGTTTGCCCCGGAGCCTTTAAATGATGCCGTCATTGTCAGTCTTTGACTGTCTCTGAAGTTGCAGGAGATGCATGATGCTCTATGTCTAAAATGCAATGGACTTTTCCACTGTCCATGTAGCTCTTAAGGCTAAGTGAAGTTCTCCATTCAAGATCTGGCAGATCTGAAATTTCTCCAAGATTTGTCGGATTCAAGTAACTTTTACAGCATGAACTCTCTTAGAACTATGCACTAAATCAGACTTAATGTTTGCAAGACTTATCGTAATATTTTTAAATATGGCTCCGAGACTTACCGTGAGATTTTATTGTTGTATCTCCACAGCAACTGTCCAGCCATACTAGGTAGCAGCTCAAAATTATAAATGGCACGAGCTGTAACATTGGATTTTGCACTGTCTAGGAGCAATCTATAAACACTAAGAATCTCCAATCATTGCGCCAGCATCATTTGCATCCCATTCACACAGACCACATTTAAGAATGTCAATAACACAAAGATACAACTTTCAAAAATAGCTATGATCTTCCATAGGGTTCAAGCTGTCTCCATCCTGCATTTCTTTGGAATCTGTTCAGTGATAGAATCATGAAAATGTAACAGACGAAGTTACTTTTGCATTTAATAGTGTTGGTATTGTATGGAAGTATGTATTACACACATTGAGAACTGAATAACCATTGTATTCATTGTGTTGAATCATATTACACAGAACAAATCAACCAATAAAAGCTTTCCTCGGTAACTTGCATGTCGATGCTGATAAAAATGGTGGTAAGGGCAACAGTTGAGATAGGGGAGAAAGCCCAACCCAGTGGAGAATCAAACACAGGACACCATAAACATTAGGAAATAACACTAACCATATAACCACTTTTTGTATTTTTTTAATTTTTTGCTTTGTCTGTTTGTTTGATTTTTTGTTTTTTCATCATTATTCATTTACAGTTCTGTGAGGATGATGCATGAAGTCTCTTTCATTCCATCAATGAAAGCTTCACTCAGGTTTTTATTACAGAGGATGGCCAGTCCCCTGCCCGAACAAGCTTCGTTACCATGCCGGCACAGTAAGCTTTTCGTGCAGATTAGGCCATGACTTAGAAACAAGCAGCACGTGACACTCAGCAGCTGAAATGTGATAGGCTTTTGACTGATATTAGTATGGAAGTTACTATGTAATTTGATATTATAACTAACCACTAAACAGCCAAATAGTATCACTGACACCACTGACCAAGACAAAAGAAAGCATAGTGCTTGTTCACAATAAGTTGACACGGAGCTTGTCGGGAGCTGAAGGAGGTGTGCCATGCCCCTGCTTTGACTGTGGAGGAGAGAAGAGCAATGAGAGTAAGGCAGCATTGGCTGCTCCCTGCAGCTTTTATTACAATTAACAATGTGTATATTAATTCTTCGTATCTAGCGGCAGACTGACGATGGCAGCACTCTGAATCAAATTAATATCTTTCAACTATTGCCGACTTTCTACACTTCTGGTAGCACTAGTGGGTCAACTTATCGTGGGCACACAGTACGACTGACTGACCGGCTCATGCCACGCTGTGACGTCTATCACTTACCCCCACAGATGCTGCAATTATGCCTTGAAAATGACAGTATATTCACCTGTCAAAATATCAGCGACTGTTGAAGACATCACACGGCTGTATTCCCTTAAGTTACCTGAACATTTTAAACGTTAAGTGGAACTCAGGTTTCACGATGTGTCGCTTGTGTATAAAAATGTTGTCGAACCAGCCCTGGACACAGTTCAATAACATTAAAGAGACAGTCATAGTATACTCACATATACACTGCTCGAGAGAATTAGGGGATCATGATTTTGGGCATCTGTCATACTCGACTGAGCAATAATTGAGGATTGGATATCTTACTGAATTACACCTTTATCTTTCACATTTAAGTACTCAGCAAAACATCATTACATCCCCGAACGTTTACGTAAAAGGAAATAAAATGTCCAACAGGTGTCGAAAACAAAGTGGAAACAATCATTCAACCTGTCATCGTGTGTGCTTTACATTGGACTCTGAGAGCTTGAATAACTTGTATGTCCTCTGTGAGTGTTTATCACTGCCAGACACCTAAGTGGCGTGGCCTGTAAAAGCGTACGGGGGTCACCCTGTGGTATTCGTACCCATCCTTCAGAGAGAGCCCATGAGAGCTCTTGGAGAGTCTATGGTGTAACAGAACGACCACGAAGACGTCTGTCAAGCATACCTCACATACATCAGATGGGTTCAAATGGTTCAAATGGCTCTGAGCACTATGGGACTTAACAGCTGAGGTCTTCAGTCCCCTAGAACTTAGAACTACTTAAACCTAACTAAGTTAAGGACATCACACACATCCTTGCCCGAGGCAGGATTAGAAACCTGCAACCATAGCACATGAGATGGGGTTTAGGTCGAAACTCACCGCTGGTCGTTCTATTACTTCAATATCCAGGCTTCGCAGGACATCCCTGCTAACATCCACCACACTGGCCCTGGCATTAGAGGGAAGTCAGGACCACCAACGTATGCAGCAGCCACGACGCAGTCCAACAGGATTTGTTCGATGTACTGTCTGGTTGTAAGGCGACCATGGATAACGACAAGATCCGCATGGCTGTCGACACTGATGTCTCCCCACTTCAGGGTATGGTAGAACTGAAGGCGAGCTGCAAGATAGTATTGTGTCAAGTGGTACTCAAAAAAGAAATCTGGATCATAAGGTCCTTCCTTGTAACCCGTTCATTACAGTCTCATCGGACACAGCCATCCTTCTTAGATCGTCTTAACAGTGCTGTCACTGAACATCCGCACAATGCAGAGATAGCTAGATATCGTCTTCACATGGGGTAGTAATGCGTCGGCGACCTTTTCCAACTCCCCTTGAATACTGACCTGATCCTTGTGCACAGTATCGTTTGATCGCCAAAGTTGGCGGCGAGAAGGATCGGGATATTAGCAGCTCCACTTCCAGCGACCTCTACCGATTCAGTTCTAGACGAGAAAAGAAGAAAGTGTGGGCACGCTCTCCCATTAGTATTGAGGATACAAACTGCACTGGCACAAAGACAAAAGTTGACCCATCTTATTTAACTATACGTTACTTATAATATTTAATTACAATATTTAGAAATTTCATGCTTTTCCAACGCAAACTGCTTCAGTCAATTTATAAATAGTCCAGATGACTGGTTTGCAAAATCAACTTACCTTGGCTGTAGCTTTAGCATCGAATATATGCATATTCATTAAACATACAGGGTGGCTCGAAAAAGAACGAACGGATTTCGCTTTTTACAGAAGAACTATGGGGATAGAAATAAGTTGCACGTGTCACTGGATAGAGGAAAGTTCGAAGTTTTATGTTCACACAGGCACTATACAATAGATTCTACATAAGCGCCATGTGTTGCTCGAAAAACATCGAAACGGTAGTCCAATTCATTCCACACATGAATCAACCTGTCCTTGTTTATTGAATCGACAGTTTCAACAATTCTATTTGTCAGCTGTTGAAGAGTAGCTGCCTTGGGTAGGACAAAGACCCTGTCTTTTGTATACCCTCACAGAATAAAATCGCAAGGTGTGAGGTCTGTGGCCTGGGAGGCGAAAAACAATGAACAAATCTTGTGCACACCTTCCAGTCCAACATTGGGGGATTGTGTTAAATAACGTCGCACTTCAAGCTGAAAATGACGCAGGGCGCCGTGATGCATAAAAACGAAATCATTCTGATCTTCGTCAAGTTGAAGAAACAACAAATTTCGCAGACGTCTAGGTATGACAATCCTGTCACAGTTTCAGAAAGGTCCATAAACTTTGCAAAAAGAAACGACGCAAACTACATTCAGTCTTTTCAGTGTTCGACGACGATGCCAGTTTTTTGTGACCTCCAATTCTTGCATTACCGCGGTTTACTTTACCCGATAGATGAAACGTCGATTCATCCGAAAAGATGAGTCATTCAGGAAAAGTGCCTCCTGTTTTATCCTGCTGAATGGAAATGCAAAATTCGAGCCTTCTGTTACGTCCGCCGGGACGCAGTTGATGCAGAATTGTAACTTGCGAAACTTAATATGCAGGCGTCGTTTCAGAACACGCCACACCGTTATTTGATGAAATTCCTGGCCTATCCATCTTGTCTACTTCAGAGGGCTCCATGCGAACGCATCTCGGATGCTCTCGACATTTTCATCAGACGTGCGGGGCCGACCAGTGCTCTTCCCATTACATATCCAACCAACTTCCAAGAATTTTGTATGCCAGTCATAAATCTACTTGCGCGGAGGCGGCTTCTTGCTGAATCGACAGCGGAATGCACGTTGCACTTGGACAACGGATTGACTTACGTCACTTCCCAACGCGTAGGATGTTTTCTCCTGTGGTGTAGTCGCCAAGTTGCTACAGACAACGGCGTAGATGTGTGAAGACTTTGAATCTTCCTGTATTCAGTGACATGCGCAGTGTGTGTACATTCCATAGTTTGTCTGGAATAGACAACTGAAATCTTATTTGAATCACCAGCACATGCCTCCGAGAATTTATGTTAAGCGTTTGAAGAAAGTGCAATCGATTTCCCGCCTTTGTTTAGCCTGCTGTCATTGTGTCACGGATTTGTGGAATTCAGATGCTTATTGATAGCTTACCTCCTGACTGCTTTCGTTACTTCGCGCTCCTCCTGCGTTTCAGTTTTCTTACGATTTTGCTAACTGAGGATGGACACATTAATGCTGTTCCTCAGGCCCCTCCTCTCAAACTGTTACTAAGCAACGGCGTGGATCGCTGCGAAGAGCCCCCTGTATTATTGAGAACTGCTGCACGTCGCGATATGTTTGTTTACTCTAAGAGTAAATGCGGAAAATAACAACCACTCAATAGGATATTTTCCTGTGTTAAAAATAAGGTTTGGATTGTTGTTATTCTGATTGATTTTAACATTTAAATAGCATTTATGGTCAATAATATCACAAAATATCTTTTATTTTTATGTAATTAAAGCTTAAAATTCATTAAATATCGAGATTTGGTTACGTGATCGAAAACGCTTTGTTATTGGCTCATGCTCTGGTGACGTCACAGGCTAGGAGTAAAACGAAGCTATACTTACGTTATAGTAACGTTAGCCGAAGATACGAGGTTTTTACGTAATTTTACTGCAAACAGTTTAGCTGTTTCGTGATTGAAAACGCAATTACCACTTCTAAATAACAATAGAAAGGAATTTTGTGAACGCTGATAGTGGAAACCTCGCGAAAGTTGATGTGTTTACGCTCCACCCGTTTTGAGCGGCGATATGTGCAACGACGGACATTCTCTTCTCTGCTCCCTGCAACACAATTAAACTCGCTCGAAACTAAAGAACTGTAGAACTTTTGCAAATGGATCTATATTTTATAACTAGATTCTCGACTTTCAGTCATGTACTACGAACCAACGCAAAAAAATTATTCTTGGTAAAGTGCTAATTTCCTCTACACAAGTCACTCAGCGGAGAGACTGCCTGCGTGGCGCAGTGGACAGTGCATATGAGTACGGTGTAAGAGATCTCATGTTCGAATCATGGAAGGGGCCACATACACTCCTGGAAATGGAAAAAAGAACACATTGACACCGGCGTGTCAGACCCACCACACTTGCTCCGGACACTGCGAGAGGGCTGTACAAGCAATGATCACATGCACGGCACAGCGGACACACCAGGAACCGCGGTGTTGGCCGTCGAATGGCGCTAGCTGCGCAGCATTTGTGCACCGCCGCCGTCAGTGTCAGCCAGTTTGCCGTGGCATACGGAGCTCCATCGCAGTCTTTAACACTGGTAGCATGCCGCGACAGCGTGGACGTGAACCGTATGTGCAGTTGACGGACTTTGAGAGAGGGCGTATAGTGGGCATGCGGGAGGCCGGGTGGACGTACCGCCGAATTGCTCAACACGTGGGGCGTGAGGTCTCCACAGTACATCGATGTTGTCGCCATTGGTCGGCGGAAGGTACACGTGCCCGTCGACCTGGGACCAGACCGCAGCGACGCACGGATGCACGCCAATACCGTAGGATCCTACGCAGTGCCGTAGGGGACCGCACCGCCACTTCCCAGCAAATTAGGGACACTGTTGCTCCTGGGGTATCGGCGAGGACCATTCGCAACCGTCTCCATGAAGCTGGGCTACGGTCCCGCACACCGTTAGGCCGTCTTCCGCTCACGCCCCAACATCGTGCAGCCCGCCTCCAGTGGTGTCGCGACAGGCGTGAATGAAGGGACGAATGGAGACGTGTCGTCTTCAGCGATGAGAGTCGCTTCTGCCTTGGTGCCAATGATGGTCGTATGCGTATTTGGCGCCGTGCAGGTGAGCGCCACAATCAGGACTGCATACGACCGAGGCACACAGGGCCAACACCCGGCATCATGGTGTGGGGAGCGATCTCCTACACTGGCCGTACACCTCTGGTGATCGTCGAGGGGACACTGAATAGTGCACGGTACATCGAAACCGTCATCGAACCCATCGTTCTACCATTCCTAGACCGGCAAGGGAACTTGCTGTTCCAACAGGACAATGCACGTCCGCATGTATGCCGTGCCACCCAACGTGCTCTAGAAGGTGTAAGTCAACTACCCTGGCCAGCAAGATCTCCGGATCTGTCCTCCTTGAGCATGTTTGGGACTGGATGAAGCGTCGTCTCACGCGGTCTGCACGTCCAGCACGAACGCTGGTCCAACTGAGGCGCCAGGTGGAAATGGCATGGCACGCCGTTCCACAGGACTACATCCAGCATCTCTACGATCGTCTCCATGGGAGAACAGCAGCCTGCATTGCTGCGAAAGGTGGATATACACTGTACTAGTGCCGACATTGTGCATGCTCTGTTGCCTGTGTCTATGTGCCTGTGGTTCTGTCAGTGTGATCATGTGATGTATCTGACCCCAGGAATGTGTCAATAAAGTTTCCCCTTCCTGAGACAATGAATTCGCTGTGTTCTTATTTCAATTTCCAGGAGTGTATTTTTAAAAGTTTTACTCGAAATACGAAAATAGCGCCAGCATGAACTGATTGCAGCAGTTGTTTTGATTGTGGGATGTATTACACACAGCTTCACATTAGTCTTAGTCTGAGCAACGGGCAACAGAGGATAAATGCATTTACTTTGCGAACAAACAGTCCACTCTTTTGAATTCCTAGCAGTGCAAAAATAACTACACGTCCACAGCACAACGATGTGTAGGACGATAAGGTTATAAGTAGATATATAAAGCGTGTACAACATTTAGGTGACACAAACGTAAAGACAGTTGTGTTTGTGAATGCCAAGTAACGTTAGCATCTGAAGCACATTTACTTCATCTTCACGTAAGATGATCAAGTTTAACGATAAGAATCCTAACTAGGTAGTACAAAAATAAAAAAAATAGTTTCTAATATAGTAACAAGTTTGTGGTCGCATTAACAGAAAACATCTTTTTGAAAGCGAAAGTGTGGTCGACGATTGCGAATGTAAGCAGCAAGGAAAACATAATAATACTGTTTCTGATCAGTGTTGTGGAGTTCTGTAATTGTGATTTGGTTTTCTTATGAGAGGACTGTCGAGTCGTCTTACAAATTACTTAAAATGTCCTTTCGGGTTAGATTCGAACCAGCCGTCTATGGACATAGTCTTATAAAACTCGACGGTTTACCGTTCTAACAACTGAGCTCCCGAATTAACTGTAGTTAGGTAAAACGACAATTTTCACTAGGTGTTTAATTTCGATGAATGACGCTGTCCTTCGTTGTAACGGAGGGAGAGCATATCTCGGAGATACGTTAACGTTAACTTCACAGTGCAACATATTTGTAATTAGGTTACTGAATATGTGCATCGACGTGGTGGCAATTTGCCGGAACAGTGCAGCCACATTTTTCGCGTGTTCTTATTCTCTGGAACACTATTCAGGTGTTTTTGTGGATGTATTTATACAGTATGGTACTACACGCCATTTGTAACCCATTTTCCGAAATCTAAATTCCAAAACAAGACATCACTGAGAATTAGCATTATGACAGTAGGCAGTGACGTCACAGGTACCACATGACTCGCATGGGGCGTTTTAGCGCGCTTTCAAATTATTTGAATTTAATTCCCGTTTTTATAAAAGAACACTGAAATTCAAGATTGAAAAAAGCGTGTTAAGAACATAAAATGACATAATTAATCATTTAATTACAATTTCCAGAAAACAATCGAATACCCTATTATGGAAACTGTCCAGCGATAAGAATGAAATGACCTGGGGCAATGGCCCCGAGGATAAGTGTCTCTGGAAAAAAAGACGAAAAATTAGAATGGGAAGGAAAGATGGAAAAATTGGTAAAATCTATAAGTCTAAATCTACATGACTACTCTGCAATTCACGTTTAAGTGCTTGGCAGAGGGTTCATCGAACCACAATCATACTATCTCTCTACCATTCCACTCCCGAACAGCGCGCGAGAAAAACGAACACCTAAACCTTTCTGTTCGAGTTCTGATTTCTCTTATTTTATTTTGATGATCATTCCTACCTATGTAGGTTGGGCTCAACAAAATATTTTCGCATTCGGAAGAGAAAGTTGGTGACTGAAATTTCGTAAATAGATCTCTCCGCGAAGAAAAACGTCTTTGCTTTAATGACTTCCATCCCAACTCGCGTATCATATCTGCCACACTTTCTCCCATATTACGTGATAATACAAAACGAGCTTCCCTTTTTTGCACCCTTTCGATGTCCGTCGATCCCACCTGGTAAGGATCCCACACCACGCAGCAATATTCTAACAGAGGACGAACGAGTGTAGTGTAAGCTGTCTCTTTAGTGGACTTGTTGCATCTTCTAAGTGTCCTGCCAATGAAACGCAACCTTTGGCTCGCCTTCCCCACAATATTATCTATGTGGTCTTTCCAACTGAAGTTGTTCGTAATTTTAACACCCAGGTACTTAGCTGAATTGACAGCTTTGAGAATTGTACTATTTATCGAGTAATCGAATTCCAACGGATTTCTTTTGGAACTCATGTGGATCACCTCACACTTTTCGTTATTAAGCGTCAACTGCCACCTTCCACACCATAAAGCAAACTTTTCTAAATCGCTTTGCAACTGATACTGGTCATCGGATGACCTTACTAGACGGTAAATTACAGCATCATCTGCGAACAGTCTAAGAGAACTGCTCAGATTGTCACCCAGGTCATTTATATAGATCAGGAACAGTAGACGTCCCAGGACGCTTCCCTGGGGAACACCTGATATCACTTCAGTTTTACTCGATGATTTTCCGTCTATTACTACGAACTGCGACCTTCCTGACAGGAAATCACGAATCCAGTGGCACAACTGAGACGATACCCCATAGGCCCACAGCTTGATTAGAAGTCGCTTGTGAGGAACGGTGCCAAAAGCTTTCCGGAAATCTAGAAATACGGAATCAGTTTGAGATCCCCTGTCGATAGCGGCCATTACTTCGTGCGTTGCACAAGAGCGATGTTTTCTGAAACCATGCTGATTACGTATCAATAGATCGTTCCCTTCCAGGTGGTTCATAATGTTTGAATACAGTATATGCTCCAAAACCCTACTGCAAACCGACGTCAATGATATAGGTCTGTAGTTCGATGGATTACTCCTACTACCCTTCTTAAACACTGGTGCGACCTGCACAATTTTCCAATCTGTAGGTACAGATCTATCGGTGAGTGAGCGGTTGTATATGAGTGCTAAGTAGGGAGCTATTGTATCAGCGTAATCTGAAAGGAACCTAATCGGTATACAATCTGGACCTGAAGACTTGCCCATATCAAGCGATTTGAGTTGCTTCGCAACCCTTAAGGCATCTACTTCTAAGAAACTCATGATAGCAGATGTTCGTGTTTCAAATTCTGGAATATTCCATTCGTCTTCCTTGGTGAAGGAATTTCGGAAAACTGCGTTCAATAACTCCGCTTTAGTGGCACAGTCGTCGGTAACAGTACCATCGGCACTGCACAGCGAAGGTATTGACTGCGTCTTGCCGCTTGTGTACTTTGCATACGACCAGAATTTCTTCGGATTTATAGCCAATCTTCGGGATTTCGCTTTCTTATGAACTTCGGATGCTTTTTCCGTTGCCTCTGCAACAGCGTTCGGACCTGTTTTGTGTACCACGGGGGATCCGTTCCATCTCTTACCAATTTATGAGGTATGAATCTCTCAATTGCTGTTGCTACTATATCTTTGAATTTGAGCCACATCTCGTCTACATTTGCATAGTCAGTTCGGAAGGAATTGAGATTGTCTCTTAGGAAGGCTTCTAGTGACACTTTATCCGCTTTTTTAAATAAAATTATTTTGCGTTTGTTTCTGGTGGATTTGGAAGAAAGGGTATTGAGCCTAGCTACAACGAGCTTGTGGTCACTAATCCCTGTATCAGTCATGATGCTCTCTCTCAGCTCTGGATTGTTTGTGGCTAAGAGGTCAAGTGTGTTTTCGGAACCATTTACAATTCGCGTGAGTTCGTGGACTAACTGCTCGAAATAATTTTCGGAGAAAGCATTTAGGACAATCTCGGAAGATGTTTTCTGCCTACCACCGGGTTTGAACAAGTATTTTTGCCAACATATCGAGGGAAGGTTGAAGTCCCCACCAACTATAATCGGATGAGTGTTGTATTTATTTGTTACGAGACTCAAATTTTTCTGAACTGTTCCGCAACTGTATCATCGGAGTCTGGGAGCCAATTATTAACTTAATTCGGCTGTTAAGTATAACCTCCACCCATACCAATTCGCACGGAGTATCTACTTCGACTTCACTACAAGATAAACCACTACTGACAGACACAAACACTCCACCACCAATTGTGCCTAATCTATCTTTCCTGAACACCGTCTGAGACTTCGTAAAAATTTCTGCAGAATTTATTTCAGGCTTTAGCCAACTTTCTGTACCTATAACGATTTCAGCTTCTATGCTTTCTATTAGCGCTTGAAGCTCAGGGACTTTCCCAGCACAACTACAACAATTTACAACTACAATTCCGACTGTTCCTTGCTCCAAGCACATCCTGTATTTGCCATGCACCCTTTGAGATTGCAGCCCACCCCGTGCTTTCCCGAGGCCTTCTAACCTAAAAAACCGCCCAGTCCACGCCACACAGCCTCCGCTACCCGTGTAGCCGCCAGCTGAGTGTAGTGAACTCCTGACCTATTCAGCGGAACCCGAAACCCCACCACCATATGGCGCAAGTCAAGGAATCTGCAGCCAACACGTTCGCAAAACCGCCTGAGCCTCTGATTCAGACCCTCCACCCGGCTCTGCACCAAAGGTCCGCAGTCGGTTCTGTCGACGATGCTGCAGATGGTGAGCTCTGCCTTCATCTCGTAAGCAAGACTGGCAGCCTTCACCAAATCAGATAGCAGCTGGAATCCAGAGAGAATTTCCTCAGATCCAAAGCGACACACGTCATTAGTGCCGACATGTGCCACCACCTGCAACTGGCTGCACCCTGTGCTCTTCATGGCATCCGGAAGGACCCTTTCCACATCAGGAATGACTCCTCTCGGAATGCACACGGAGTGCACACTGGATTTCTTCCTCCCCTTAGCCGCCATATCCGTAAGGGGCCCCATTACGCGCCTAACATTGGAGCTCCCAACTACCACTAAGCCCACCCGATGGGATTGCCTGGACCTTGAAGGCTCAGAATGATCCTCTGAAACAGGGCAGGCAGCTGCATCTGGCGCAGCCAGAGACAATGCCTGAAACCTGTTTGTCAGACGCACCGGGGAGGCTTTCTGATCAGCCTCCGGGGACGCCTTTCGCTGCCTGCCACGCCTTGGAACGACCTCCCAATCAACCACAGGCGAGGGTTCAGCCCCACTGCGGGCAGCAACCGGGGCAACCACAGCGGCAGACCGATCTGGGGACAAACGGGACGAGGTTGACATCCCCGTGATACCCAAGTCCGGCTCCCCACAGTGGTGCCCATTGGCAACAGCCTCAAGCTGCGCGGCCGAAGTCAGCGTCGCTTGCAGCTGTGAGCGAAGGGATGCCAACTCAGCCCTCATCCGAACACAGCAATCGCAGTCCCTGTCCATTCTAATCGATGTTGAACAACAGTTACTGAAACACGAGCCCGTGCCTAGATAACGCAAGCGAAACACGCAAAGAATGTATTAACTAACCTGTACAAGTCAAGAGAAGTTTTTCGCTATGTTAAAATAATGAAATATTGCTTTGGAAATCATTCTGACATAAAGATATACGAATTATTTACCTCCTTTACCCATGCCGAAGATGAGTCTGCTCTAGGATATGAGCATCACTTACTGTTAGCTGAATATATAGTACGAAAGGGTCTAGATGTGAACAAGTGTTTCGGCAAAGGTTATGATGGAACATTCGTCTGGAGTGGTGTATCTACATCTACAAGGATACTCTGCAAATCACATTTAAGTGCCAGACAGAGGGTTTATCGAACTACCTTCACAATCTAATATTCCAATCTCGTATAGCGCGCGGAAAGAACGAACACCCATATCTTTCCGCACGAGCTCCGATTTCCCTTATTTTATCGTGGAGATTGTTCTACCTATGTAGGCCGGTGTCAACAAAATATTTTCGCATTCGAAGGAGAACGTGTGTACAAAAAATAAAGTGGTCACAATTTAAATTCAGTCCTTAAATTCTCTGTAGAGGCTAAGGGACCAATCAAGAAACAGCTCTGCACTTCTAAACAGCAGTGAACACCTTGAAGTAGTTCTGCAGTAAGAGTTTGCCTCTTCATACAATGATTATACTGCATGTTGGTATATTACAGTTCACGTGAGTTCTGAACTCACGACCCTCCATGCAACAGTCTAGTATCATAACCACTACCCTACAGTGAAATGGTCGTGCGGGAAAATTCCCACATCATCGCTACCTCGGTGATCCTGTGCCCCATTGCTAGTGCACCGGCTACAACATCACGTTCAAACACATTTAAATCATGATAACCTGCCATTGTAGCAGCAGTAACCGATCTAACAACTGTGACAGACACTGTTATAGAGGCGTTGCCGATAGCAGCGCCACATTCTGACTGTTTACATATCTCTGTATTGGAATACGCATGCCTATACCAGTTTCTTTGGCGCTTCAGTGTATTTGGTAGACAGGTAGCCAAACAGGACATCGCAACATAGCAGTTATATCGGATTCCAAAACTGTTATTCAGTCTACTGAAAGTCCAAAATGGAACTATGACACAAACGTATACAGAGTGTCCCAGGACGAAGGGGTATTGAGGGATGTGACAGGAACAATCATTCGAAGCAAAAAAGTCTAGCACACATCGGCTCTAAAATGCGTACTTTAATAGCTACGAGCACTTCATATTCGATATTGTGAAAAACATGACTTTACTGAACAAGTGTTGATAGCTCTTAAGGTCCAGTCGGTTAAGTAAGATCGTGGTGGGGTTAATCAGTATAAAAATGTATTTGACAACAAACTAAAATATAAACATACGTCATATAAGAAAAAGAGAAAGTGTAATTACAATAATAATATGGCCAGCCAGCCGCAGCGCCGATAATTGCTTGGCATACTTGAAACCAAGTTTTCCACATATTCATGCATTTCTCCAAATGCGACGAAAGTGCGTTGATAGCTATTTCAGAGTGAATATCTTTTTCCCTTGTAACTTCCTTTTGCTGTAATACCATACGTTTGCAATAGGATTAACGTCCGGCAACTGTGAGGGTCAATCCAATACTTGCACACCTTTCTCCTTTTTCAAGCCGCTGCAAAGCCTTCTACGATGCTTCGTATTATTGTCTTCTTGCAGTATCCAATCTTCATTTTTGTCGATGAACCAAAGTTTGGCGGTCGGCATCAGATATCTTTGATAAACATGACGCTTAAGTTGCATTCATGTGTCTTCTTGTGTATCTCGGTCGGGAACTCAAAAGTAAACTAATGCTTTAGGGACACTGCACGAAGGACAAAGGTTCCTCTTTTGAGTTGTGAAAGAACTAAGGCGACATCTGTTAACCTCTATGTGTAACGCTGGCCACGCTCTTACTTAACAGACTGTACGCATTTTGGAGCCCACGTTTACTCGGAAGATTGTTCTTGTTTCGGTCCACACTACCTGATCTCAGAATACAGGAAGCAAAGAGCTTGCAGAGTAGAAGAGATTTGTTCCAAAGTATGGAAGATGAAGAAGTGCTCTTAGCCCTTAAGGTATGCATTGTAGAGCCCATGTTTACAAGACTTTTTGGCTTCGAATGATGGTGTCCGTCAAATCCCACAATACTAGCAATTTCTCCTGGGACACTCTGTCTATAGCCCAAATTGTTCACATGGTGGCATAAAGCAAAGAATCATCTCTTCTTTCGTTGGATCCCTACTCACTTGAAAATCACTCACAACGAACAGATTGATCAGTTGGCGAAGTCAACAGTTGCTACAGGGATTTTATATCACTCACCAGTTCCTAAATCAGACTTTAAACCATAGATCAAGGAGAGAATTAATACTTGTTGGAAAGAATATTGGAATTTATCTGTATCCAGTAAGGCGAATGGTATGCATCAATACAAAGATCTATTCTACCTAATTCTTGGGTCCATACAAAAAGTTCTCAGATTAATAACAAACGTAATCTGGATAATCACAGATATGTTCCAGCGCGTCTTCACCAGATAGGAGTTTTGAATTCTCTTTATTGTGATTGTGATAATATCACCTCCGCTAATCTGTCATATTTTTTCCCTTTTTCCACGTACAGTGTACAGAGACAGGTTTTTATGGAAGGTCCATTTACTCTGCAGTTTTCCTAGTATCCTTTATGGCAGCTCTACGTATATATAAAAGACAATACTTAAATTTGTGACATCTCAAATTACAATAGAGCTTATCTAACTAATACCTAGTCGTTCTGGAAATGAATATTTAATAACATATTTGCAATGTAATTTTATTTCTGATATATTCGTCTGTTTGGTACTTATTCGCCAAACATCAAATAAAATGCAAAAAAAGTGTTTGAAACTATTAACCAAGTCTTCATAGCCTCTGATGACGTCTCTAACCATAGGAAACGAAACGTTCGGTTGCTCTGGACTATGACCTAATGCCTGTAAAACAAAAATCACCAAGAACGCCGTGAAAGCCTTCACTGACTGACCATTTAAGACAAGAATTTGGAACATTAAGTACGTACATGTTACATTAGCAGTATACATTTTCCGTGGCTATTCACACTTATATACTTCCTTGAAATTATCTATTCTCTCTTTTTTTGCCCAGCAGTACATGTAAGATATTACGGCACTTTTTGTAACGGTATTCAGTGTTGTTAATTAATTTTAAATATTTTTTATTCTGAATGTTATTCAATATTATTAATTAATTTTTGATATTCTTTATTCTAAAAGTAAAAAAGATTTTCTAACTAGTTAAACATAGATCCTCATAATCAAGTTTCATTTTTTATTTAATTAAAAAGGAACTTGAGTAGTGTGCAGTATTTTTTGTGTGTAATGAAGGTGGGAGAAGTAGCTGTTTTATGTACAGATAGATCAGGGAAAGATTGTTAAGATTTAAAAACGGTGAAGTACCCAGAAGAGAGAGTCAGACGTCAATGTAGCCTCAAATACACACAATCGCAATGTGGCTTCAGTTGCCTGATACTGCAGTCATGTGTGTGTGAGTTGCATTTGCGTGAGTGTGTGTGTGTGTGTGTGTGTGCGCGCGCGTGTTTGTGTGTGTTATTTGTGACTGTTTTTGTTGTGCCTATCTACGACTCAGTATCTCCGCTATAATGTGAGTGGAAACTTTCCTTTTCATAATATTGTTACAATCCATCCTGGATTTTCCATTGTTTGATTATATATATATATATATATATATATATATATATATATATATATATATATATATAAATTGGACAATTACATACTGCTTAGAACCTAAGACAAAGGTACAATCTTTATCTTTTTATCTTCCCACAATGTCTTCATGCGTTGGCTGATAGTCTGCCTCTGTTTGACATCACCCCCCCCCCCCCCCCCCTCCCAAGGCTGTGAATTTCGTTTTTGGGCAGAAGATTTTGCAGTATTGATCAGTAGTTTGAAACGTTTCCTGTTGTGTATGATGTTTTCTGCGACGTTCTTTTCTTGGCTCTTCCAGCCATCCCGTGGTGTTTTTAAATTTGAAAATGAAGTTGAAAATGTCTTTGTTAGCCTATTGTTATTCATTGTAAATGACTGACCGTAAAATTTTGTTCTTCTCTCTCTTATTGTGTCTGTGATTGTTTCTATATAAATCTTTATTTTTCCTTTTCGCCCAGTTGCTATATTTGTTCTTTTGTACTCCTAAAATATTTCAGAGTACTTTCCAGCAACGGTCCTATCACACTTCCCTGTGGTAATCCGGGTAATTCCTTTACATCTGTCGATTAGTTCCGTTAAGGGCGATATTTGAGTTCTGTCTGCAAGAAAGTCTTGAATCCAATCGTAGGTCTCCTCCGATACTCCGTAAGCTCGTTTTTTTTTTTTTTTTTTTTTTTTTTTTTTTTTTTTTTTTTTTTTTTGCATTAAACGGCAATGCGGGACTGTGTCAAATGCCTTAGGAACAAGGCATCAACCTGTGCGCCGTTGTCCACTGCGCTATGGATCTCATGGAAGAACAGAGCGAGCTGAGTTTCGCAGGATCTCTGTTCGCGGAATCCATGTTGATTTTTATAGAGGAACTATTCATTTTCCAAAAACGTCATAATTCCTGAGCATAAAACTTGTTTCATTATTCTGCAACAGACTGACGTCAACGATATAGGTCTATGATTGTGTGGATCTGTCTTACTGGCTTTCTTATAAACGGGAATGGCCTGTGCTTTTTTCCAGTCGTTGGGTATCTTTCGTTGCTCAACCGGTCTATGATAAATTACTTCTAGAGGGGGGAGCAAGTTCTTTCGCATAATCGTTATAGAATCTTATAGGTATCTCATCTGGTCGTGAAGCCTTTCCACTACTAAGCGATTGTAGCTGCTTTTCAATTTCGCGATCGGTTATCTCAATACCTGCCATTTCGACGTTCGCTCGACGATTGAAAGGAGGGAGAATGTTACGATCTTCCGCGGTGAAGCAACTTCGGAAGACCGAGTTCAGTATTTCTGCCTTCCCTCGGTTATCTTCCGTTTCGGTGCCAGTGTGGTCGCTGAGAGAATGAATAGATGATTTTGACACACTTACTGATTTTACATACGACCAAAGTCTCTTAGGGTTTTTACTCAGGTCGGTTGACAACATCATTGGACGCTTCTCTCATTGCTCTTCTTACGATCATTTTCGCCTCGTTCAGCTTTTGTTTATTGGCCAGGTTTTTACTTCTCTTGAATCTGAGATGAAGTACTCTTTGTTTACGTAGCGGTTTTCTAAAATGGTTCAAATGGCTCTGAGCACTATGGGACTTAACATCTGAGGTCATCAGCCCCTAGAACTACTTAAACCTAACTAACCTAAGGACATCACACACATCCATGCCCGAGGCAGGGTTCGAACCTGCGACCGCAGCGGTCGCGCGGTTCCAGACTGAAGCGCCTAGAATCCCTCGGCCACACCGGCCGAGAGCGTTTTTCTAAAACGGTTATTAAACTAAGGTGGATCTTTCCCGTCCCTTAAAACTTTACTACGAACATACTTGTCTAGAGCACATCGGACGATGCCTTTGCATTTTTTCCATTTGTTCTCCACATCTTCGCCCCCATCACAGAATAACATTCCTTGTAGGATCCATCTAAGACGTTACCCTCACGAGTAGGTTCTCTAACTGTCTGCTCAAGGTAATTTTCGGACAAGACATCCAAAACAATGCCACACGATTCCATGTCTCTGGCACCAGTTTTGATGACATAACACTCCCAATCTATATCTGGCAAGTTGAAGTCACTCCCTATTACAACGGCACGACCAGAAAAATTATTAATCATATTCTGCAAGCTCTGTCTGAAGCGCTCAATTACAGATGCTGCCCCAGGTGGTCTATAAAAGCATCCGTTCACCATTTTGGACCGTTCTTTGATACTCAGTTTCACCCAGATTAATTCACATTCGGAATCCGTGATAACGCCGCTAGATTTTATCGATTTTTTTACTGCAATAAACACGCCGCCACCACTGGCGACTAACCTATCCTTACGATAAATATTCCAGTCTGAATTTAGGATTTAGTTGTCATTGACGTCTGATTTCGACTAGCTTTCTGTTCCCAATACTATCTGTGCATTATAACCTTCAGCAAGCGATACTAATTATGGGACCTTTCCTTGGATGCTCCTGCAGTTTACTAAAATCATATTAATCTTTACTATCTCTGATTTGCGAGCAAGATTCTCTGAGGTCACTGTGGCTGATTTAACAGACAAATCGTCTTTGGTCTCAAGGGAGGTGTTCTCTAAGCTGCAAAAGCCCCATGTGCACGCCACACGTACTCCGCTATCCTAGTAGCCGCTTCCTGCGTGTAGTGCACACCTGACCTATAAGGGGAACCCTACAATTCTGCACCCGATAGCGGAGGTCGAGAAATTCGCATCCGATACCGTCGCAGAGCTGTCAGAGCCTATGGTTTAGACCTTCCACTCTGCTCCAAACCAGAGGACCGCGATCAACCCTGGGTACGATGCTACAAATAGATGTGCTGTCAGAGATAGTTACCATACATGAGGTTACAGTGTTGCCAGATGCCACTCTTTTTCTGCCGAATGTACACGCCCGACGAAATTTTGTGAGAGACTTTTTTTATCGCTGGCAAATGGGGAGTCGGGCTGTGAAGCCCAAGTGCGCGATTTTCGCTTATGTATATACAAAGTGTACAACTTTCATTCCGCAGTTTTTTCCCCAACACTTGAGGCTTTAATGAAACAAATTGGTTACACATGTATCATTCAAAGTATTTTCCACCGTTGGTCAACACTTTCTACCATCTTTCTGGCAGTGTACGAATCATCTTTTGAATCGATCCACGAATCGATCCAATTTGTGACTTCTTCATGAGGTCGGAAGTGTTGGTCAGCCAGGCCATGCAACATTGATCTAAATAGGTGATAGAGGGAGCAACGTTTGGAGAATACGGCGGGTGGGTTAGGACTTCTCATTTTAACGTTTCCAAGTACGTTTCGACCTCTTTTACACATTATCGAGTCTAACGCTGAATTGCAGCAGTTTGTCTTTCAATGCCCTGCTCAGACACATTGACTGCGTCCGATAACGAGCACCTGTGATTGTTTCACTTCGTTTTAACACCTCATAGTACACGCCGCTGAGCTGCTCCCACGAAATGCAGAGCATGATCTTGGAGCCGTGAATATCCGGCTTGGCCGTCGACGTGGGAGCATGGCCGGGATATCTCCATGATTTTGTGCATTGAAGGTTATCATAATGAACCCATTTTTCGTCCCCTGTCACATTATGATGCAGAAATCCCTTTCGTTTTTGCCTCTGAAGCAACTGTTCACAAACACACAAACGCCGTTCAACGTCTCTTGGTTTCAGCTCATACGGGACTCCAAGTTCCTTCTTTCTGAATCATGCCCATAGCCTTGAGACGTTTTGAAATGACTTGCTGCGTCAGTCCCACTAATCGCGCCAATTCTTCTTGAGTTTGGCGCGAGTCTTCACTCAGCAATGTCTCCAATTCTGCATCTTCGAAAACATTCTCTCTTTTCTTCATATTGGAACAAAACAGTAACACCTCCCGCAAATGACGAGAATTAGGCTCGTAAATTGACATTTACCACCAAGAACAATTTTATGAGGCAGACACAATTCGACTAATGTTTGAATGTGCTTAAGATGACCGAGGTCCAAGCTAACTGCCTGACGTCTGCGATCTGTTTCTTTCGACCGCTACTTAACCGTTTTCGCCACCTTATCGGCAAACGGCAGAATCAAAGTTTATATATATATATATATATATATATATATATATATATATATATATATATATATATGTGTGTGTGTGTGTGTGTGTGTGTGTGTGTGTGTGAGTGTATGTGTGTGTTTGTGTGCTTAACAGGATTCATTAAGATATTTATGATAGGCGCTGTTTGTTACGCAGTACTACATTACAGGTGGTTCTTTTGTCAAATTATTTTTTTAAATTATGATAAGTAATGCATATAATGAAAATATTAATTTCGGAATTACCATAAATGACATACAACGATCGTGTAGTCACTATACCCGACCTTAAAAGAAACATATTTTTATGTAATTTTTCTGAAAGGCAAATGCACAAGTAAAAAAGGAACAGCATTTTAATTAACAGATATAAATAGTTTTAATAACTTTAAGAAACCTGGCTCATTTAGGTAGTGTGAGGTTTCGACTAACGAGTGCTCGCCTCCAAGAACCAATTAGAGAAGTTTCATCAAAGAAACAACGGAATATTTCTCAGAAACAGAAAACTGAACAAAACGAATAAAATATTTGATGGTCTCCGTGCGGTGTTTCTCATATAAACCGAAGCGAAACTAGCACTACTGATAAATGGGTGAATATCGTCAGTATCAACATTAACGTGTACTCAATTACTTGTGATTCACGTAACCATTTCACAGTTTCCTCACAAGTCCGTCGTATGTACAGCACTGTACGTCCTCTGTCGTAAGACTTCAAAATACTGGTTACCAGCAACACTGCACTCCGCATCTTGGGCACCACCGTAGACCGCATGTATTCCTCCAGCTGCCGATTCACTGGCATCAGCGCGTCCTGCGGGCACAAAACGCAGACAGAAAGCGCTATCGACATCGAATTACACCATAACTGCTTTCACTACATGTCATAGGTCGCAAGGCACACACAGGATGTTCCAGAGAACTCTAACTTACAAAATACACTGAAGCGCCATGGAAACTGATACAGGCATGCTTATTCAAATGCAGAGATATGTAAACAAGCAGAATACGGCGGTGCGGTCGGCAACGCCTATACAAGACAACAAATGTCTGGCGCAGTTGTTAGATGGGTTACTGTTGCTACAATGTTAGGTTATCAAGATTTAGGATGGATGGATGGAGAGGTTTGCATGGGCGCACCACGGCAAGTTCTTCAGCGACCGCTCAAAAACAGACAGGTAACAAAGGTTGGAAAACACGGAAGCATGGGACGATGCATGCCGTCAGCAGTACAACACGGACAACACAGGAAGAAAGTGGTAGGAGGAGCTAAAACAATATACCAGATGGTAGTGGCTGGCTAACCACAAGGGAAAAAAGGGAGGAGCCAGACACTCTCCAATACACTAAAAGTGTAAGGTGTCAGGCAAATCCAACACCTTCCATGAAAACCCTGACATGATAAGCAAATGCAGTAGTATGTCACATAGCTCCGAATAAATCGTGACATTAAAGTAACCAAAGTAATACAAGTAACGAGTGAGCAAATGGAATACCACAGCCTAACACAAGAATGCCTAAATGCATGTTGTACCTTCCCACTGTGAGGCAGACGCAGTTCCGAGGGGAGAAACGAGAACAGAAGCCGAGAGCAGAACCGTGTTAAGCTAGAAGGTCCTACGATAAGGGACGGATTGGACACCCACATCGCCAGCTAACCACTAGCGCCACACAACCCGCACGTTTTAGCGTGAGACTGTTTCGCGTCTCTGTTACATTAGGACCACCCCCCAGCCCATGTTAAAAGCTAGAGCCCTCCAGAAAAACAGTATAGATCTTACGATAACACAAAAAGGGCCACTACCACCCGCAAGTTTTAGCGTGAGACTTTTTCGCGAGTCTGTTACATTAGGACCACCCCCTCAGCCAATGTTAAAAGATAGAGCCCTCCACAAGAACAGTATAGATCTCACGATAACGCTAAAAGGACCACACCAGCTGCAGGTTTTAGCGTGAGACTTCTTCGCATCTCTGTTACGTTGCCAACTTTAAAAACACCACGAAAAGTATAACATTTCTCATTGGATAGACAGAATTTTTGTAGGCGGAGCTTAAGGTTAACATTGAGACCCTGATTGGTCAGATGAAAACACAGCCAGATAGTTTTTTTAAAACCAACTTCGGTAAATTGTAGTAAGGAGAAGTTAGGAGAGGAGAGTTAGTTCCGAGATGGCGAGCTGGATGGCTGCTGCGACGGCCGCCACCCCCGTGACGAACACCGTCAAGGTAATGAACGCACGCAATGCCGCATAACAGCGCCTAAGGCTTCACTCAGAACTGCAGAAGTCTCATCTGTTACACCCTCTTTTTGCGTCGTATATCAGCTGGACCAACTCCTCAGCTGGATACAGATTCTGCAACGATTGTAAGGCACTAAGGGAATCGGAGTAGACGAGCAAATGATTGCCCCGAATACGATTCATCTGCTCCA
Source organism: Schistocerca gregaria (assembly GCF_023897955.1). Taxonomy (NCBI): domain Eukaryota; kingdom Metazoa; phylum Arthropoda; class Insecta; order Orthoptera; family Acrididae; genus Schistocerca; species Schistocerca gregaria. The sequence continues at coordinate 176,822,456 of NC_064922.1, read as the reverse complement.
GTGCCTTCAGGATCGCGTGGAGCTCCGCTGCGAAAACGGTATATTCATCAGGGAGGTGAATCCGGGTAACATGATCAGGGAACACTACAGAACAGCCAAGGAATTTCTCCTGTTTGGAGCCATCAGTGTAAACGATGGTAGGTTCTAGGCGCTACAGTCTGGAACTGCACGACCGTTACGGTCGCAGGTTCGAATCCTGCCTCGGGCATGGATGTGTGTGGTGTCCCTAGGTTAGTTAGGTTTAAGTAGTTCTAAGTTCTAGGGGACTGATGACCTGAGAAGTAAAGTCCCATAGTGCTCAGCGCCATTTTGTAAACGATGGTAAAGCCGTGATGCACATCTAACATGTTAAAAAACAGAGATTGGAATGTAAAATTTGGCGTATTATGTCTCTTAAAATTAGTCAAATCTAAAATAAGTCTGGGTTTCTGGAGGAGCTAAGGTGGAAATCTGTTCCAACCTCGACGTAAAACATTAAGACCAGCCATATCCATCTCGAAAAGGCAATCCTGTGCGCGAATCCCATAAGATCTCGTTGTTCGTTGCCGGAGGAAGCTGAGCAACGGTGTGGTATTCATGTGTGTATGGTGTGGACATAGTTTTATACCCCTGGCGCACCGTAAGGAGCCGTCGCCGCATATGAAGCGGCGATTCACCAGCCTCTGCACAGAGGCTTGGTATGGGGCTAGTTCTGAGTGCCCCAGTGGCCAACCTAATCCCTTCATGGTGCACAACGACCAAAATCTTTAAATAAAAAGATCTTGCTGACCCATACTCCGTGCATCTATAATAGAGCCGAGATCGCACTAAATGCCCTATAAAACTGGAGCAGACAAGTCCTGTCTGCTCCCCATGTACTGTGGCTAAGACATTTAAAAATACTTCAAGCCTTAAGTGACCGCTGTTTCAGGTGTCTAAGATGTGATAACCACATAAGCTTAGAGTCAAAAATGAGCCCCAGAAATCTCACTGTGTCTTTAAAAGTAAGGACAGTGTCTCTCATCCTCAACTCTGGAAAGGTTAAAATCAAATGAGAGCGCTGAAAAAGAACATACACGGACTTCTCGGTGTGAAACTTAAAACCACGCTTCTGCGCCCATTTATCCAAACGTCGAAGAGTGAGTTACAACTGACGTGTTGTAGTGGCAAGGCTGGAAGAGGAGAAAAACACAGAGAAGTCATCCACAAACAAAGGACACTGGACAGGACTTGGCTTTGCTGACGTAATACTATTAATAGCTATGGCAAAGACAGTCACACCTAAAACGCTATCTTGAGGGACACCGTTCTCCTGCTCAAAGCGATCAGACAGGACGTCACCAAATCGGCATCTAAAATGTCGTGGCGAGAGGAAAGGCTGAATAAAAATGGGAAGATATCCAGGAAAACCCCATTCATGAAGCTGCTCCAGGATGAGACGCATCCAAGTAGGTTCGGAGGCCCTTTCGATGTCAAAAAATACACCTAGAAGGTGATGATGGCGTAGGAAAGCTTGTTGCATAGCGACCTCCAGGACGGCAAGGTTATCAAAGGTGGAAAGAAACCTCCTGAACCCACACTGAAAGCGACTAAGAAGTTGCTGGGATTCTAAGATGCAGACAAGGCGGCGGTTGACCATCCGCTCCAAGGTCTTCCCCATGCAACTAGGGAGGACAATTACTTGGGCATGTGCGGTCTTTGCCAGGTTTTAGAAGATGAACTAAAACTGCCTCACGCCACGAGTCAGGAAAGTGACCTCACACCCAAATGGCATTATAAAGTGCGAGGAGATCTTTGTTGCTCCTTGTGAGGTGCCGTAGCATACTGTACTGGATGCCGTCGTGACCAGGGGATGTGTCACGAGCTGCAGACAACGCAGCATCCACCTCCCACATAGAGAATGGGCAGTTGTAAACTTCATTAGAGGTGGACTGGAAGTCCAAACTACACCTCTCAGCAACCGTTGTATGGCGCTGGAAACCCAGACCCTGACTGGCTGTTGCAGCAACTGTGGAAAAATACGCTGCCATAGTCTGGGCAATGTCTCGCAGATCCGTGTGGAGAGTGCCGTTATTCATTAACAGCAGCCATGGGGAACTTCTCTCCTCTCTCAGAAATTCCTCTGGTGGTCTCCCACACAATGCAACTTTCGGTGGAACGATTAATGGTGTTATGACTTTGCGGGTGTTGTTATGGTCGGCGCACGAGCGATGGGACACACCATCTCCGAGGTAGAGATGAAGTGGGGGTTTTCCCGCACGACCATTTCACGAGCGTACTGTGAATATCGGAAATCAGGTTAAACATCATACTTCCGAGATCGCTGCGGTCGGAAAAAGATCCTGCAAGAACAGGACCAACGATGACTGAAGAGAATCGTTCAACGTGACAGAACTGCAAAACCTGTTGCACATTGCTGCAGATTGCAATGCTGGGCCATCAACAAGTGTCAGCGTGTGAGCCATTCAATGAAACATCGTCGATATGGACTTTCGGAGGTGAAGGCCCACTCGTGTACCCTTGGTGACTACACGAGAGGTAGCTTTATGCCTCGCTTCGGTCCACCAACAGTGGACTGCTGATGACTGGAAACATGTTGCCTGGTCGTACGAGTCTCGTTTCAAATTGTATCGAGCGGATGGACGTTTAGGGCTATGGAAACGACCTCATGAATCCATTGACCCTGTATGTCAGCAGGGGACTGTTCCAGCTGATGGAGGCTCTGTAATGGTGTGAGGCGTGTGCAGTTGGAGTGATACGGGATCCCCGATATGTCTAGATACGGCTGTGACACGTGACACGTACGTAAGCAACCTGTCTGATCACCTGAATTCATTCATGTCTATTGTGCATTCCGACGGACTTGGGCAATTCCAGGAGGACAATACGAAACCCCACACGCCCAGAATTGCTAGAGTGGCTCCAGGAACACTTTTCTGAGTTTAAACACTTCCGCTGGCCACCAAACTCCAGAGACGTGGAAAATATAGAGCATGTCTGGGATGCCTTGCAACGTGCTCTTCAGAAGAGATCTCCAACCGCCTCGTACTCTTACGAATTTATGGACAGCTCTGCAGCATTTATGGTGGCAATTCCCTCCAGAACTACTTCAGACATTAATCGAGTCTGTGCCACGTCGTGTTGCAGGACTTCTGCGTGGTCGCGGGGGCCCTACACGATATTAGGCAGATGTACCAGCTTCTTTGATTCTTCAGTGTAATAAAGTAAAAAAAAAAGTACGTAGATAAATGACGTAAGAAATGTTACTCTTTCTGAGGATATACAAATTCAGTTTCTCATCAAAAATATATGGGCACCGCTATGTAACGTGGAACTGAACACTAGATATCACGAAATGTGGACCCGCCAGTGTAAACAGAGGAGAAGAGAAGCAGTAACAGCAGAATGGGTCGTCAATAGAGCTCAGTAACTTCGAACGTATATTAGCAATTGGATGTCACGTGAGTAAGAACTTCATCATGGGCATGTCAACCCTTCTGTAGCTGGTCGATTGTTGGTGATATGCCGGATGAATGGAAACGCGACGAGACAACAGCAGCTAAACGAAGAGCAGGCAGAGCTCGGGTACTGGAGGACAGAGATCATCGACCACAGTGTGGTTGTCAAAAAATTGCATGGAATTAGGGTGAGGACTGACTTGCGAGTTCCAAAATGCTACCAGCAGTCCGCCTACCAAAACGAGCGTGCGTAGGGAGGTAAAAAGAATGGGATATAGTGATAGAGCAGCTCTTTACAAGCTACACGTTTCTCAAGTCAGTGCTAAGAAACGCTCGAGGCAACGTAATGAGCGACGCTGCTGTACAATGAATGACTCGAAACGAGTGATGAATCACGTTGTAGGCCTGCCCTGTGGCAATTCGACGGAAGAGTTTGAGAACGACGAATGCCTGGACAACTTTACCTGCCATCATGTGTAATGCCAGCAATGGATTGTTGATATTTTAAAGAATATCGAGAATCATATATATCGATATTTAAAGAAATAACGCTGTCAGCACTCGATATATCGAAAAAAGTTGCATGAAAGTGGGACAATAAAAGTTCAGTTTCGTTACCTATCGAATTTGTCTCGAACACTTCAGGTCGACTTCCCTGTTTTGTTCATTTCTGACAACGCCAGGGACCTAGTAATTGGTGAAGCTAAACATTGCAGTTTCTTTTGGTAGCGCCAAGCGCCGATTACATCAGCATTTCCCGTCACACGTCTGTGCTCACTGCAAAGACCATTGTTGTCATTTAGATTTTTGTTCGTCATTTTCAGCAACTGTTTTTGAAGAATGCCGATGTGAAGAACTAGCACACTGGTGCGCTGTTTCATCATGTCGGAAATCTGGTCAACCCATTGACACGGCCACACACACCCCTCCCCTCCCCCTCGCACACTCACAACTGCAATCGGGCTTCTTCTTTGTGCTTTGTGCAACCTGCATATGCTTCACACAGTCAAAGAGAAGGATTGAACGTGATGAAAGCTTAGAAACTAGTAAGACTCCTTCGCACAGTGAAAGTAAGATTATGTTCTAGTATGATTTCAAAAAAACAGCATCAAAAATTTAACGAAAATTGCGACAAAACATATAAAATTATCAATACTCGATATTGCCATTTCGATCATTTCGATATCGATATATCGGAGTAAGGGACATCATCGATATAAATCAATATCTTCTCGATACAGTGTTGCTACATCGAAATCTTATAAATGGACCTAGAGTCATTCCTTTATTGCACTTCAGAAAACACCAAAGGCGGAAGTATACGAACACATTTTGCAGCGTTTTATACTACATACAGTAGAGGAAGAGCTCGGAGACGTTTATTATACCAGCATGACACTCATGACAATGCCCCCTGTCATAAAGTTAACATCTGTGAGGCAATGGTTTGTGAAACCCAACATTCCTGAAATGGACTGGCCTGACCAGAGACCCGACCTGAACCCAATGGAACGATACTGGGATGAATTACTTCATCGACTTCACTGCAGACCTCAGTGACCCTACACATAACAGTCAGATGCCTCACTGAAGGTGTCCCCAGCAGAGTTTCAGCCATCATAAAGACGAAAGCTGGACAAACGTCAAAGTAATGTACACTAAAATGTATCTGGGTAGTTTTGATCAGTTAGTTACTTTCCAGAGAGTTACAACAACTAGTTAGAACATGCACAGATATCTAGAGCAAATGTGTAAGAATCAGTTTAAATTACAGTTCACTTGGGGTTCTGGAAGTGTTCGAAGCTTTTGCGAGGTGGATGCAACACACAGTTGATAATTAACTGTGTTCAGAACGTTCCCCTGGAGGAATCTTCATTTAAAGACCTGAGTCGAAACAAGGCCCCGGGAGTAGACAACATACCATTAGAACCATTGACAGCCTTGGGAGAGCCAGTCCAGACAAAACTCTACCGTCTGGCGTGCAAGATGTATGAGACAGGTGAAATACCCTCAGACTTCAAGAATAATATAATAATTCTAATCCCAAAGAAAGCAGGTGTCGACAGGTGTGAAAATTTAACTATCAGTTAAATAAGTCACAGCTTCAAAATACTAACACGAATTCTTTACAGACGAATGGAAAAACTGGTAGAATCCTACCTCGGGGAAGATCAGTTTGGATTCCGTAGAAACGTTGGAACACCTGAGGCAATACTAACCTTACTACTTAACTTACAAGAAAGATTAAGGAAAGGCAAACCCACATTTCTAGCATTTGCAGACTTAGAGAAAGCTTTTGACAATGTTGACTGGAATACTTTCTTTCAAATTCTAAAGGTGGTAGGGGTAAAATACAGGGAGCGAAAGGCTATTTACAATTTTTACAGAAACCAGATGGCAGTTACAAGAGCCGAGGGGCATGAAAGGGAAGCAGTGGTTGGGAAGGGAGTGAGACAGGGCTGTAGCCTCTCCCCGATTTTATTCACTCTGTATATTGAGCAAGCAGAAAAGGAAACAAAAGAAAACTTCGGAGCAGGTATTAAAATCCGTGGAGAAGAAATAAAAACTTTGAGTTTCGCCGATGACATTGTAATTCTGTCAGAGACAGCAAAGGACTTGGAAGAGCAGTTCAACGGAATGGACAGTGTCTTGAAAGGAGGATATAAGATGAACATCAACAAAAGAAAAACGAGGATAATGAAATGAGGTCAAATTAAGTCGGGTGATGCTGAGGGAATTAGAAAAGACAATGAGACACTTAAAGTAGTAAAGAAGTTTTGATATTTGGGGAGAAAAATAACTGATGATGGTCGAAGTAGAGAGGCTATAAAATGTAGACTGGCAATGGCAAGGAAAGCGTTTCTGAAGAAGAGAAATTTGTTAACATCGAGTATAGATTTAAGTGTCAGGAAGTCGTTTCTGAAAGTATTTGTATGGAGTGTAGCCACGTATGGAAGTGAAACATGGACGATAAATAGTTTGGACAAGAAGAGAATAGAAGCTTTCGAAATGAGGCGTTACAGAAGAATGCTGAAGATTAGATGGGTAGATCACATAACTAATGAAGAGGTATTGAACAGGATTGTGGAGAAGAGGAGTCTGTGGAATAACTTGACTAGAAGAAGGGATCGGTTGGTGGGACATGTTCTGAGGCATCAAGGGATCGCCAATTTAGTAATGGAGGGCAGCTTGGAGGGTAAAAATCGTAAAGGGAGACCAAGAGATGAATACACTAAGCAGATTCAGAAGGATGTAGGTTGCAGTAGGTACTGGGAGATGAAGAAGCTTGCACAGGATAGAGTAGCATGGAGAGCTGCATCAAACCAGTCTCAAGACTGAAGACCACAACAACAACAACATTCCAGCTGATCCCCATTTTCGCGAATGACCAACTTTGAAACCTTGACGCGCTGTTTGATGTCGTCTCTGGTTTTGGAATCTACTGGTTTTATGAAATCGGACGATCGAGAAGGCTGCTCCTGAGGACCATGTAGTCCTTCCAGAACTTCAAACAGTGGACCAAGAGATCTTATCCCTTCATCACACCCTCACCTTTACATTTCGTCCGCAGGTCGTTCAGAAAGCAACTTGAGTTGTACATTCATGGAACACCTTACTTAAACGAAATTTCCGCCATCAGATCATGCGTCTGGACACTGCCAATTATATACAGCAAGTTGCATTCATTCATAAAAACTCTGAATGCTTTTACCTCCCTAATGAAAACTGTTATGAATTTGATTTAAACTGATCTCTACGTAATTGGTTTAAATACGTAACTTACGCGATGGGACGATATTAATGGTGCAACGTAACATACTGGTGTCTGTCACAATTAGTGACAGGCGAACCTGAGCAAAGGCACACGTGTCTGACTAGTCCCGTGAGGTGACAGCATACACCAATGTCGCGGGCCATGAACCCGACCTTGCGGGCAAGTACTGCCACAGCGTGCCCCGGGATGCACGTCGGGTGGAATTCCCACACCGTGCTGGCCGCTGCCGCTGGGTAATGCCAAAGAATGCCGCCACTTCAACACCCTACCAATATAAAGTAACGATAACTTCGCCACTGTAGGTAGCTCTCAATAGCCGGTAACACCGCTCAACACAGAAAAAATATACCAATTGTTTAAAACACGAGAGCTCTTCATTGGATAATAAATGAACGAATCACGACAAACGTAAAGACCACACTTCATCATTTAGTTTGGAAATTAATAACTTTCACAGGAAAAATGTCATAACTGTAGTAAACACGTCAGTCAATGGTGCACTTCACGTGACAGTGAATGACGTATACGAAAAGTTTAATCAGTTCACAAAATTCAAGCATTTTTTTATGTATTGCAGTTACGTATCTATCAAGAACTGGATGGTGCCTGTTTTATAATATTATTCAGATTTTAAGTCTTTGATATAATTAATTTGAATGTTCAGTAGCCGGCCGGAGTGGCCGAGCGGTTCTAGGCGCTACAGTCTGGAACCGCGCGACCGCTACGTCGCAGGTTCGAAGGTAGATGAAAATCGTAGTGAGAATTTCAAATTTCAGCTCAACTGCACTATATCCTTAAGCAGTTTGTAGGAGGCAGTGCAGGGAATAGGCTGGAGTGCACACGCAACTCCACTATCAAAAACAATCAACTGATCTATCAGGAATTTATCGGCGCGATTGGAAGCGGTGCTGTATAAAGTGATACGTGGGTCACTCCAAAAGAAATGAACACTATTTTTTTTAATCCGTCTTTTATTCTACATGTTTGAAAGTTTTACAGTGTGTTGATCCTTTAGCAAAAATATTTTCATTTCTCCACATAATTTCCATCCCTCTCAACTGCCTTACGCCATCTTGGAACCAGCGCCTGTATATCCACATGGTAAAATTCTGGACCAACCTGTTGGAGCCACTGTTTGGCAGCGTGCACAAGGGAGTCATGATCTTCAAACCTTGTTCCACAAAGAGAGTCTTTCACTTTCCCGAAGAGATGATAGCCACATGGAACCAGGTCAGGTCTGTAAGGTGGGTGTTTCAGTCTTGTCCATCCGAGTTTTGCGATCGCTTCCATGGTTTTTGACTGACATGTGGCCGTGCATTTTCTTGCAAGAGCAAAACATCCTGCTTCTGCCGATGCAGTCGAACACGACTCATTTGAGCTTGAAGTTTCTTCAGTGTCATCACATATGCAACAGAATTTATGGTAGTTCCACTTGGCATGATGTTCACATGCAAAAGTCCTTCCGAATCGAAAAACACCGTAGCCATAACTTTGCCGGTAGAAGGTGCGGTTTTGAATTTTTTTTTCTTGGGTGAATTTGCATGATGCCACTCCTTTTCGTCCCTCGTGAAAAGTGATGGAGCCATGTTTCATCACCTGTCACAATTCTTCCATGAAGTTCATCTCCACCATTCTCATACGGTTCCAAAAGTTCGGTGCATACCGTTTTTTTGTTTCTTTGTGAGCCACTGTCAACATCCTGGGAACCACCTGGCACAAACCTTTTTTAACGCCAACACTTTCAGTATTCTGCAAACACTTCCTTCCCGTATCCCAACGTAGCATGACAATTCGTTCACTGTGATGCGTCTGTCAGCAGTCACCAATTCGTTAACTCTCTGCGCATTGTCTGGAGTGTGTGCAGTACGAGGCCTGCCACTGCGAGGACAATCCTCAATATTGCCGTGCCCGTTTTCATCACGTAACCTGCTTGCCCACCGACTAACTGTACTGCGATCGACAGCACCAACTCCATACACCTTTTTCATCCTCTTGTGGATGTTTTCCACTGTCTAGTTTTCACAGCACAGGAATTCTATGACAGCACGTTGCTTCTGACGAACGTCAAGTGTAGCAGGCATCTTGTAGACATGCTGTGACAGCGCCACTCACGGGAACAGGTTGAACTAAGTTTGAAAACAAGAGGGAAGGTGTTGTGTACACAGTTCCGCGCAGTCAGCGCGTACACAACTTTCCCACTAGAGCGCGCCCCGCTAAGCACAACAGGGCAGGCGCAGCGCTCGTCCGTCTCCGCACTAGGAGATGGCGCTGTCTTAGAAACGCACCAAATTCTGCTTCCGCCGATCCACGTATTAATATGTAACGCAGCCAATGAGATTGCTGCTAACGTAGAACCTTTTCTCCTCGCGGATCACACTCGCGCAGTGGTACCTGAACGCGCGAGGTATTATAACGGGCGTACAGACCTCCAATTAGCCAGTCTGCATTAATCTGCACCAGTCTATAGTCAAGTTTCAGTCTGCGCCTAATAAGATTATCATATTCCTGTACATAGCCATGAAGAGAAATGTATAGACACTTTGTCAAGTATCAGAGATATGTGAGAATAAGATTAACGTACCAAGACCAAAGGAACTTCAGATTGTCAATTGTAAACAGCATCCAGAATCAAGTTACGTAATATCTATGATTTTTATTATTTTAATAAATGTTTGTGAAAATTAATCAAGTTTTGTTTAAAGTTGGTCACCATCAATCTGCTACTCTAAGCGTGCAAGTGGCATTTCTATCGCCTGACCTAACGGCAGAAGATAAACACGCCACGATAAGACAACGAGACATATTGCTGACACTCGCCTAATTCGCTAGAGCGACGAGCCAAATAATCTGATGGTGTGTGTACCGAACGTCTTACAGTGCGCACACCACAGAAGTATGTATCTACACACTGTAAACATTTGACACATACAGAATGAAAAGTGTATATTTACAAAAATAGTGTGCATTTCTTTTGGAGTAACCCTCGTAGTTGTAAATGCAAATGTCGGTGGGAATTTATGTCGTGATGGTTGTGCAATCACCTACAGGTCTGCTAACTGTATTTTTTAAACAACTATAGAATTCCCAGGTTGTTTCTCTCTGCTACTCGTACATCAGGAAGAACGAGGAGAGGAAAGGGTCTGCTGCATGACAAGATAGTAACAACAACCGCCTTCATGTAAACAAATATTACTCCACCTTTCCGATGCAAGACTGGGATGTATTGAGAAGCATTCAACACCACCGACAGTAGCTGTCGCCACAGTTAGATGTCAGAGATCACAGAATCTTCCGTAGGCCACCACCACGCATTAACCACGGCGGCAGCTGCACGCTCATCTCCCGGCAGCCACACACCAGCCATTCTGGAAGCTCGGAGTTCAGAGAGTGCCACCATGGCTCCTAGCTGTCAGCTGATTAATTTACTGGGGTTTGTGAATCTTCTCAAATATCAACGTAAAATCAGAGAATTCTCACAACGCACGTGATTGCGAAGGCTTCCCAACATATACTGAGTATTAGTTCGCTATTCACAAGGGCGACACGGTTAGGTCAGCTGCTCCCTAGTACCCAGCCTGACCTGTTCGGAAGGCTCAGTGGTGGCTCGCTCCTTTAGCCGAAAATGTTTACTGCCCCTGGCCACCGGATACATCTGCCATGTACGCATACGTCAAACTGTGGAAAACCTGTTTTGGTGCTCTCCTGTAGTGGAGCGAAGATGTATGTGAAGTATGTCATTTCCCTGCCGAACCTTGTACATAAATCAAGTCTTGAGGTTCATAACTGCAATGATTCTAAGTTAGTGACATGGGTTTGTGACGTACTATAATCCCTGTATAAATACACTACTGCCCATTAAAACAGCTACACCACGAAGATGACGTGCTACAGACGCGAAATTTAACCGACTGGGAGAAGATGCTGTGATATGCAAATGATTAGCTTTTCAGAGCATCCACACAAGGTTGGCACCGGTGGCGACACGTACAACGTGCTGACATGAGGAAAGTTTCCAACCGATTTCTCATACACAAACAGATGTTGACCGGCGCTCCCTGGTGAAACGTTGTTGTGATGCCTTGAGGAGAAATGCCTACCATCACGTTTCCGACTTTGATAAAGGTCGGATTGTAGCCTATCGCGATTGCGGCTATCGTATCGCGAAATTGCTGTTCGCGTTGGTCGAGATGCAATGACTGTTAGCAGAATATGGAATCGGTGGCTTCAGGAGCGTAATACGGAACGCCGTGCTGGATCCCAAAGGCCTCATATCACTAGCAGTCGAGATGACACGCATCTTATCCGTATGGCTGTAACGGATCGTGCACCCACGTCTCGATCCCTGAGTCAACAGATGGGGACGTTTGCAAGACAACAACCATCTGCACGAACAGTTCGACGACGTTTGCAGAAGCATCGACTATCAGCTCGGAAACCATGGCTGCAGTTACCCTTGACGCTGCATCACAGACAGGAGCGCCTGCGATGATGTACTCAACGACGAACCTGGGTGCACGAAAGGCAAAATGTCCTTTTTTCGGATGAATACAGGTTTTGTTTACAGCTTCATGACAGTCGCAGCCGTGTTTGGAGACATCGCGGTGGACGCACATTAGAAGCGTCCATTCGTCATCGCCATACTAGCATATCACCCGGCATGATGGTATGGGGTGCCGTTGGTTACACATCTCGTCACCTCTTGTTCGCATTGACGGCACTTTGAACAGTGGACGTTGAGTTTCAGATGTGTTACGACCCGTGGCTCTACTCTTCATACGATCCCTGCGAAACCCTACATTTCAGCAGGATAATGGACTACCGCATGTTGCAGGTCCTGTACGGGCGTTTCTGGATACAGAAAATGTTCAACTGCTGCCCTGGCCTGCACATTCTCCAGACCTCTCACCAATTGAAAACGTCTGGTCAATGGTGGCCGAGCAACTGGCTCGTCACAATACGCCAGTCACTGCTCTTGATGAACTGTGGTATCGTGCTGAAGCTGCATGGGTAGTTGTACCTGTACACGCCATCCAAGCTCTGTTTGACTCAATGCCCAGGCGTATCAAGGCCGTTATTACGTTGTTGTTCTGGGTACTGATTTCTCAGGATCTATGCACCCAAATTGCGTAAAATGTAATCATATGTCAGTTCTAGTATAATATATTTGTCGAATGGATACCCGTTTATCATCTGCATTTCTTCTTGGTGTAGCAATTGTAATGGCCAGTAGTATATTTGCTTGACGGAAGTGTGTGGAAGAGACTGCTCTGTTGACAGAGTTAGTGCACCACAGTGTGTAATTTCACATGACAACACCACTGCTATGCATTTGTCTTATAAGATGTCGTTGTTTCATACATTTTCTGTTGCGGGTGATCATTTTATAGGACTCACTTGAGTGTAGCATAATTTCCGAATAGTAATGAGATGTGAACAGTGGGCGCTATACACCTCCAGGAAGCTATGTAGTGCAAGTATCGCAAAGAATCTATGTTTGTTTCCTTCGGCGTAGATGGTAATAGTTTTATTATCTCCAAGTTTATCACCATAGTGAGTGGGGCAGAAAATTTGCAAAGTGAATGTATGTCAGTTGTTGGAAATATATTTCTGCATAGAAGTATTAGCAGTGTAACATTTCCTAGAAGTTAGCTGGACCCTTCTAAGTTACTCTTTGAACATTAACATGTCACTTCTTCCTGCTCTGGCATACGCCGACTATCGTGCAACAACGAATGTAACATAAATAAAAGTCGCGATGGCTTTTAAATTGTAATTGTGCCCTATGTTACTCCACTAATACGTGATAACGATTTGGCGCGAGAGTTTAGCTACTGGGAAGCTATCGCAGGCCGTGGAAACGGCACCCAGCTGGTGTGAGTGTGAACACACTGTTATTTTTTCTGACGTTGTACACCTATAAATGATAATCAGGCTACTTGTCGGGAATGTTATGCTGTCAGAATGTAACGTTAGTATGGATACTGTTCTGACATATCATCAGACACGTGTGGAAGTGATCAGACAACTATTCAAATGGTTCAAATGGCTCTGAGCACTATGGGACTTAACTTCTGAGGTCATAAGTCTCCTAGAACTTAGAACTACTTAAACCTAACTAACCTAAGGACATCACACACATCCATGCCCGAGACAGGATTCGAATCTGCGACCGTAGTGGTCGCGTGGTTCCAGACTGTAGCGCCTATAACCGCTTGGCCACTCCGGCCGGCGACAACGATTCCTGTAAAAAAAATGACATACATCTAGCTATAACGGGACGATTGATTTCACGTGGGGAATGTGAGTTCCACGCACTGTCGATTATATCCGACCATAAGGGTTAACAGGTTCATTTCGTAAAAATCAATCTAAGTGTTCAATTGGATATGCTATAATGTATAATCAGGGCAGGCAATACAGCAGTAACATTATGGATATGTCTTCTCATCGGCTCCCCTAAGCAGATCCTCGTCCGCAGCTCGTGGGCTTGCGGTAGCGTTCTAGCTTCCAGCGCAAGAGGTCTTGGGTTCGATTCCCGGCGGGGTCAGGGACTTTTCCCTACCTCGAGATGACTGGGTGTAGTTGCGTCGTCATCATTCATCGCTATTATCTGAGGAAGGCAATGGCAAACCACCTCCGCTAGGACCTTCCCTAGTCGGAGGTGCGGGTATCCCGCATCGTTCTCTCCGCTCCTCGGAGTATGGGAAATCAGCATCATCATCAAGCAGATCCTGACATTTTACTTGTCACACCATAGAGTGCAATGTTTATTACAGCACACCAACCCCTATCAGTGATGTCTCTCCAACCCTTTTGTCTGTGGAGTGCTGTTGATTATCGCATAGTGCCAGACACCTGTGCTTCACAGCGCTTGTTTAAGAGAGCCTTGGAGGGATGCAGCACCTTCCAGAAGTGCTGACTGAAAATACCTGCAATCTGTTCTCAAATCTGTTTGGCTGGAAGACCTAAATGCTAAATAATTTCCTAGAACTGACAAGAATAGAGACACCTGGCCACTGTGAGTGAGGACGTAACATAATTTTTTTCAGGCGCTATACACATGTAAACGATAATCACACTGCTTTTCTGAAATATGTTATGTTGGCTGTAAAGTTACTGTGGTCAGTGTACCAACATGTGCAAAGGAAATGATCTGGGCAGGACTATATCCAGTTGTAAGGGAGGATATAGATTTGATCTGGAAAACTGCCATTTCAACACATCGATAGCCGTAAGGGCTATGAAAGATTTTATGTGAAAAATCGTGTCCAGTCATAAGGAGGATATAGATTTGCGTGGGAAATTGACATTTCCAGAGCCACAGCTATCAGGAGGAGGTACTCATAGTTGAATGTCATCAGATTGGTACACAAATCGTAATGTTTACTTGTAACTACACCGATAAATATGTGGCTTCTTTCCTAGGACAACTCCGCTTGGCATCCAGGTGTGCGGAGGGGAAGCCGGTGGCTAGAACGAATGGACATTTCTGGCTTAAGGAACGAGCTGCTGCATAGCCTCCCGAACCATTCAGATGGTGTACCAGGTTACAGTTGACATAACCGTGTTGCCCTCGGGGGTGGGGGGGGGGGGGGGGGATAGCGGAATAATAATCAGTATGTGTTGGGCAGCCTTCGCAGTCGCTCGTGTTGGGAGTATTCCCCGATTTTTACGTGGAAATATGAGAAGATTCCATATGGCAAGAGTCTGCAGTGGGAAATTATCCCACAACCCTATGTAAATTAATCAGTTGACGGCTGGGCAGTTACGGCAGAACTCTCTCCGAAGTCTGAGAATCCAGAATGGCTGGTGTGTGGCTGCTGGGTCATAAGCGTGCAGCTTCCGGTGGTGGCCTATGGGAGTTCTCGCGATCTCCGACGTCTGACTATGACAGCTACTAGAGAATGGATCGTAGTTTAAGTGTATGTGTGCCCTGTCCATGTGAAGACAGCTGCTATTGGCGGCGTTGAGTGCTTCTCTACACATCGCCGTTGATCCTGTCTTGCAGACGAAAAGTGGAGTGATGTTTGTTTACATAAAGGTGGATTCGTTGTTGTTGGACTCTATCATGCAGTAGACCCTTTCCCCTCCTTTTTCTTCCTGACATAGCATAGAGAACCTAGTAAACAATTCTATAGCGCTTTAAAAATTACATTTAACTGATCTGTAGGTGGTCGGGAATTACACAACAATGACGGCATTAATTCCCGTCGCAATTATAACTGTCATTTTATACAGCATCAGTTCCAGTCAGTCACGACATCAGAATCCCGAATGATCAATTTATTGTTTCTGATAGTGGGCCGGCCGGTGTGGCCGAGCGGTTCTAGGCGCTTCAGTCTGGTTAGTTAGGTTTAAGTAGTTCTAAGTTCTAGGGGACTGATGACCTCAGATGTCAAGTCCCATAGCGCTCAGAGCCATTTGAATCATTTTTTGGATTTGCCGCCAACGACGTAAATGTGCCAGTGTCCACCAACAGGATGCAAGGAAAATCGGGAAGGGGTTTGCAAATCTGATGATTGCAAGGTCAAATCCCAGATAGTCTCAGAATTTCCTACCAAATATGTCAGTCCTAGTATCCACCAACAGGAAGCAAGGAAAAACTGTCCCTTACAGAGCGTATCAGATTATTAATTAGTCAATCAATTTGATTGAGTGGATTGGTTGGTTGATTTGGGGAGAGGGGACAAAACAGCGAGGTCATCAGTCCCGTCGGATTAGGGAAGGATGGGGAAGGAAGTTGACCATCCCTTTTTCCCAGAATTAGTCAGAAGTGATTTAGGGACGTCACAGAAAACCTAAATCAGGATGGCCAGACGCGGGTTTGAACCGTCATCCTCCCGAATGCGACTCCAGTATGCTAGCCACTGCGTCACCTCAGTCGGTGGTTGGGTGGGATAGCGCAAATGGGCTATTTCCAACTCATCCACAGCCCAGCATTTTGGGGAGGCTGCGGATTTAAAAGGTATCCACTGCTTGCACGCCCGGTTGGCCGTGGGGTCTAACGCACGGCTTTCCGGCCGGGAAGGGGCGCCGGTCCCCGGCACGAATCCGCCCGGCGGATTTGTGTCGAGGTCCGGTGAGCCGGCCAGTCTATGGATGTTTTTTTAGGTGGTTTTCCATCTGCCTCGGCGAATGCGGGCTGGTTCCCCTTATTCCGCCTCAGCTGCACTATGTCGGCGACTGCTGCGCAAACAAGTTCTCCACATACGCGTACACCACCATTACTCTACCACGCAAACATAGGGGTTACACTCGTCTGGTGTGAGACGTTCCCTGGGGGCCGAACCGCACAATAACCCTGGGTTCGGTGTGGGGCGGCGGAGGGGTGAAGTGGACTGCGGTAATCGTCGTGGGGTTGCGGACCACAGCAGCTGCGGCGGGGACGGAGCCTCTCCGTTGCTTCTAGGTCCCTGGTTAACATAACATAACATCCACTACTTTGGTTAGGACAAAAGAGGGTTAATGTGGTTTCCAGTGGCACATGACTGATGCTCGCTGGGTAGAAAGTAGCCAAGAGAGAGAGAGAGAGAGAGAGAGAGAGAGAGGAGGGAGGAAGGGAGAGAGAGAGAACATATGTTTTGACAGGAATTTGCCGAGTGCCAGTATAAAGAGTTACCACTAACTGATGCTTTGTGTGACAAGAAGTAATTGGAGGGGTGAGGGGGGAAGGGAGGAGGCAATTCGATGGAGGAGGGATGGGGAGCTTGCTTCTCCTGGCCACCACAGCTGGTCGTTTTGTGAATTAATTCAAAACGGCTCTGAGCACTATCGGATCTAACATATGAGGTCATCAGTCCCCTAGATTTAGAACTACTTAAACCTAACCTAAGGACATCACACAAATCCATGACCGAGGCAGGATTCGAACCTGCGGCTGTAGCAGCAGTGCAGTTCCAGAGTGAAGTGAACTAATTCAGGCAGTATTTGTACAGGAGGGCACGCACATAGAGCAGCTGCTTCCACTGACCTGGTGTGGAAGGTATGTGTTTGTGAACAAAACCGGAAGTGAGTCCGGTATCATATTTCAAAGGAAGCCAACTTGCAGTATCGCGGATTCCTTTGCAAGCGACCAGCGCCTCCCAGTAAAGAGCGCTGCCCTCAAAGGGTAGACACTGGTCCAGCTGGTGTGGTGCAGCATGGCAAGCAAGAATACGCAGTCAGGAGGTAACACTGTAACAGTGTAATTACGTGCAGTGAGTTTTTTATTTTAACGTCAATTTCATGACGGTATTCCATGCGTAATGGAAAAAATTAACTATTTATGTATTTAATTGCTTGTTTTCGATGTATTTTACAAGACATGCTTCTTCCAAAATTAAATAAACAGCAGAGAATGATGAGCTTTTCCCACTAAAGAGAGAGCCAAATGCTGCAAATTGGTATGCAAATTGAATTTTATAAATAAACTATATACAGGCACTATTATGCCCTCTGCAATGTAGTTGAATTTTCTGTCGTGGGATCCTTCCAGTTCAACAAGTCAGCGTAGTCTGAGCGATTTTTCCCACCAATTTTTCGAGAGAGGTGGAGGGGGGAGGGGAGGCGGTAATGGTTGAGGGTGGGACATCCTCTGGCGGTGGAATTGTGCACGAGTTCAGTCGATCCTTGCACATCAAGGTGAGCACACTAATGAAAATTTTCCCACAACACACCACCTCCATCTGCAGCAGTGTAGTTTCGTTGTTGGGACATGCAGTTGCTGGACAAGGTAATACTTGCACCTTCCAGTCCAACAGCTCAGCACGGACTGAGCATTTCCCACCATTTCTCCATGTGTGTAGGAGAGGAGAAGAGAGGCGAGGAGCTGAGCTTTCAGTGCCACAATAAGGAAACTAAACTACCCTATGTCCTGCTTCTCCAGCAGCTCAACACAGACACTCTTTTTCTTTTCCAGTTGGGGAGGGGAGGGGGAGAGATGGAATTCCCGGAAGTGGAGGGGTTAATTGATTCATCGATTTCATTAATTAGTAAATTAATTTGATATCAGAAAAGCGCTTGTATTGATGACAGGGAGGGGAGAGGGGTTGGGGATTTCCCAGAGGGGTGGAGGAAGAGAAGGGGAAGGGGAGGAGCGTGTGTTTCGCAGAAGAGCAGATTATTCCCAGGGGGTGAAAAATCAACCCCAAGGCAATTGTAAATCAGTTAGCATAAATGTAGGTTTGATCCTGAATGCATGCTTGGCTCTGAATGTATGCAACCCTGTGTCAGTACAACGATTACTTTACTGCTCAAATAGAAAATAGGCTGGATAGCAAAGTGCGGCTGTTTGCTGATGATGCTGTGGTGTATGGGAAGGTGTCGTCGTTGAGTGACTGTAGGAGGATACAAGATGACTTGGACAGGATTTGTGACTGGTGTAAAGAATGGCAGCTAACTCTAAATATAGATAAATGTAAATTAATGCAGATGAATAGGAAAAAGAATCCGGTAATGTTTGAATACTGCATTAGTAGTGTAGCGCTTGACCCAGTCACGTCGATTAAATATTTGGGCGTAACATTGCAGAGCGATATGAAGTGGGACAAGCATGTAATGGCAGTTGTGGGGAAGGTGGATAGTCGTCTTCAGTTCATTGGTAGAATTTTGGGAAGATGTGGTTCATCTGTAAAGGAGACCGCTTATAAAACACTAATACGACCTATTCTTGAGTACTGCTCGAGCGTTTGGAATCCCTATCAGGTCGTATTGAGAGAGGAAGCAGTTCAGAGGCGGGCTGCTAGATTTGTTAATGGTAGCTTTTATCATCACGCGAGTGTTACAGAAATGCTTCAGGAACTCGGGTGGGAGATTCTAGAGGAGAGGAGGCGTTCTTTTCGTGAATCGCTACTGAGGAAATTTAGAGAACCAGCATTTGAGGCTGACTGCAGTACAGTTTTACTGCCGCCAACTTACATTTCGCGGAAAGACAACAAAGATAAGATAAGAGAGATTAGGGCTCGTACAGGGGAGTGTTACAGGGAGAGAAGATGCTAGTTGTGGTACGAGGTACCTTCCGCCACGCACCGTATGGTGGATTGCGGAGTATGTATGTAGATGTAGATGTAGAGCTATGATCCCTGATCACAACATGATTTTTGAGCAGAGCTTCAAAAAATTAGAATCAATAGCAGAATACAGTTATTTCTTGAAGTAATCAACCACCAAGTGATCGAGAAAAGCAACGGAACGTGGGCGGGTAAGTTTTCCTTTATTTGCCTGTTTAATATTTTGGTTCTATGTAGCTTGGAACTGAGAGAGTAAAACTTATTAATAGTTGTTCGATTTCTACATTTATTACTGTAAATAACAGGAAAAAACAAAAGAACGGTTATTTCAGAAATCGGTTAGTTTGAGGGGTTTTTAACAGTCAGGTTAAACAGCTGTGGAAAAAACGATATAACTGGGAAGCGATTGTTTCCGTGATAACCGACATCCCTAGTGTAGAGCAGAGTCGAGGATGATGGCAGGGGAAGAGAGAGGGAGGAGGGATCACGGCCGCCAAACGTGTTTCCACATCTCATTACTTAATGCGGAACCCAAGCAACTGAACAGTTATTATGAAATGAAGTTAATGCTTTTCGATTTAGAATTTAAGCATCACACTGAAGAACAGCGCAAACGCCGACCCCGGATCGAATCCGCCTGGCAGATTAGGCGGTTTTCCACATCCCGCTAGGTGAATACCGGGCTGGTCCCCACGTTCAGCCTCAGTTACACGCGTCGCGCACATCTGCAAACATGTCCGCACTATTTCACGATTTACACTAGACGCAGACAGTTGGGGTCCACTGATTCCGTCCTGGGGGTACGGGGTGGCGGCAGGTAGGGCATCCGGCCGTCCCTCAAACTAACATTGCCAAATCCGTTGTAGCCACGCCGACCCTGCGATCGCTGCGAGACTATGGCGTACGCGAAAGAAAGAAAGAAACTGAAGAACAGCGCAATGCCTGCAAAAGTACTTCACTGAAAAAGTGCCAGTCTTACAGTCTAAGGAAAAGAACGCACAATAGCGATGCTGATAATCAAATAGCGCTACACTACTCAACGTCACACTCATTCGTTTCATTAACTTACACTACATTTGTAAATAGCAACATAAAAATGTTCAAAGCAAAGAGATCTCAAGTACCCGCTAGAAACCGCACACTTCGACAGAATGTACGGTGTGCTATCGTTTGCTGTCATCACCGACATTATGAACACAAACCTCTTAGTCCGCCGTAGAATACTTCGCGCTCGGCATTAACAGGCTGAAGCGGGACGGAGTGGATGACAAACCGATGGGGTGGATGTTTAAAAGCTGTACTTTCAGAAGATCATAACTGTATACCATCAAACTTACGGCCCAAATTTTTGAGTGGGATAGATTGCTGCGGCTGATATATTGCAGGTGCGTTTTTTTCTCATTAAAATATGAGGTCAAGTTAGTGGTCCCTTGTTAGAACAAATCAGCGTGCAATGGCACGGAACTCTAAATTATTCGTGTGACATAATGCGTTGGACTTGGCAGAATTTTCGTGCAGGTGCACCGAACTTTACCAATTCAGGGAGAACAGTCTGAAATCTCAACAATACTAGCGATAGACTTCAGCTTAGTTTACATTGCTGAAATTACACAATTATTTGGCAAAATACTGCAGCTTAGATCTGAAAGGCAACCTCAGTCTCACGCAATCTTCTGTGCGTGTACGTAACCATTTGCCAACTCTGTTCAATATAATGCCGATATTTATTTCGGTATTTTTCTAATGAGACAAAATATGAAACAAATTCTCGAGTGTCACCTAGAATTACTGATCACTAATTTCCTGTATGTTAATAATCACAGGTTTTAGAGCTAGTCTATGAGCATGAGTGGAA
Source organism: Schistocerca gregaria (assembly GCF_023897955.1). Lineage (NCBI taxonomy): Eukaryota > Metazoa > Arthropoda > Insecta > Orthoptera > Acrididae > Schistocerca > Schistocerca gregaria. Next base: position 176,801,402 of record NC_064922.1, on the reverse strand, counting down.
CAGAACCGGCCGTGTGTGGTCACTCCCCTAGACAATTAGAAGTCAAACAATTTAGCCGCTAAACATTGTTCCGGCTGAGTTGTTGCTGAAAATAAACATTTATTACCAATAAAGCCCCAATATTCTACTTTTTAAAAAATACAACTGGTTGCTGTAACTCTCTGAATATTAACTAAATGTGTTATTTCAGTAGAAGGATTGAAGTTTTTAACGTCCATCTTCCGAATAAGTGTTCGTTTCACTTATTCTTTAAATTGTAAGTTACGGAGAAAAACACTTCATCTCCAACACAGAAGGCGCTGAAGGCCTTCCCAGTAAGCTTCAGTTTATACTAATATTACTGACAGATTATTCAAGTAGTCGTGGTATCAAAGCAGACAAGCGAAATGTAGTAATGACATAAATCCACTAAAAAGAACAAAATTACTGTTGGTTAAGCTATATTTCTATTCTTAGAACATAACTGCATATTCTTTGATTACGATTAAATCAGTTTTCTGTGTCAGGGTACAAGTGTCACAGGGGAGTATTATGGGACCATTGCTTTTCACAAAAAATATATATATATATATATATATATATATATATATATATATATATATATATATATATATATATATATAACTGACCTAGTAGATAGTGTCGGAAGTTCCATGTGGCTTTTCGCGGATGATGCTGTAGCATACAGAGAAGTTGCAGCATTAGAAAACTGCAGCGAAATGCAGGAAGATCTGCAGCGGATAGGCACTCAATGCAGGGAGTGGCAACTGACCCTTAACATAGACAAATGTAATGTATTTCGAATACATAGAAAGAAGGGTCCGTTATTGTATGATTATATGATAGCGGAACAAACACTGGTAGCAGTTACTTCTGTAAAATATCTGCGAGTATGCGTACGGAACGATTTGAAGTGGAATGATCATATAAAATTAATTGTTGGTAAGGCGGGTGCCAGGTTTAGATTCATTGGGAGAGTCCTTAGAAAATGTAGTCCCATCAACAAAGGAGGTGGCTTACAAAACGCTCGTTCGACCTACACTTGAGTATTGCTCATCGGTGTGGGATCCGTACCGGGTCGGGTTAACAGAGGAGATGGAGAAGATCCTACGATCATTTCATTTCATTTATTGCGCAGTGGATGATGGGAAGTTAACATACGAATGATGAGCGGTTGATTGGACAAGACAGCGGAACCAAAGTTCGATAAAGGTCGTCGTGATGTGGAGCGTTTCAAATTATGTGGCGTCATAATGGAACATTTTGTGCAGAATGCCGTCGTATAAAACAGAATATTCCGTAAAATTTAAATTGTTCTCTCAGGTTCCTGCGTCACCACAACCTTGGAAATAGGTACAATTCAGAAATCTGCGTTACAGACCAGTCCGTACCACTGCCAGTTTCCCTCTCATCACATTTAGTTGCGCCAACCCACCACAACTGTACACATTTCAACCTAACACAGACCTAGGGCTACGCGAAAGATCAGCCGGTTACCGCAGCTAGCTTGCATTCGTTGGCTTCACCAAATCACAACCAAACTATAACACTGGAATAGAAAATAATATCTCAAACAATCTTGCCATATTCCGAGAAAATTGCAATACAATAAATACGTACGAAAACTTGGAACCAACTGCACTCATTACGACAGATTTCCTAATTCTTTAGTCCACACGATTTATGAGAGGGCAGGACTTGTTATCAACAAATGTTAAAAGTTAAAAAATTGTGCTAGATCAAATTCGAACCCTGGTATCCCGTTTATCGCGAACAGTAGTCAATTAGGCCGTTCCTGCATACCTCCTTGAACGACTCAAGGTTTAAGTGTCACAGATGCTTTCCTCTAATTATTTTCATACATTAAAACCAGAGAGAGATATTATTAGTTTTGACTTCTGCTAGTGAGACATTGATTCTTAAATCAAAATAATAATAATAATAATAATAATAATAATAATAATAATAATAATAATAATAATAAACAAAATCGAGAACTGAGTGTTAGTCAGCAGGTAATGGGAAGTTGCATGATGTGCATTAGTGGAAGATACAGGATTACGAACAAATGCATCAGGGAATAAATAGGAGTGAAATACGTAATTACGGCTATCAATAAAATAGTATGAAGATGGGTGGAAGAGGCCGGCCGGTGTGTCTGAGCGGTTCTAGGCGCTACAGTCTGGAACCGCGCGACCGCTACGAACGCAGGTTCGAATCCTGCCTCAGGCATGGATGTGTGTGATGTCATTAGGTTAGTTAGGTTTAAGTAGCTCTAAGTTCTAGGGGACTGATGACCTCAGAAGTTAAGTCCCATAGTTCTCAGAGCCATTTGAACCATGGGTGGAAGACGTAGCCAAAACGAATAAATGAACGATAGATTAAGGAATAAGCAAAGACCAAGATCTGAGGGAATGGAAAGATGCTAGAAAAAGAGTGAAAGAAACCGTAATACAGAAGTGGATGTCATACTGCTTATGACGCTGATTATGACAACGATTCATTACGTAACATAGCAGTCTGTCTTGTTTCTGGTCCACTATGGCATTATAAGTAATCGTAAGTATTCCGCATGGTTCTAAAGCATCCATAAACAAAACAAAAAATCAGTGAACTGTCAATTAATTCTCTGCCTAGAACGTCAGTAGTACCAAATTTCTTACAGTTATTGCGAAACTACAGCGAAAACATTTTGCAGAATGAATTAAGGCGCAGCACGCAGTCAATATTACAAAAAAAAATTCTGGTCGTCCCACAACGTAAAGAAAGGGTTACACAAATAAATGAAAAGTGAGTTGTTCAAAAGTGGCTAGCACAATACCTTTTCGTTTTGTTTAATGCTCTCCTCGATAGTTGCGGGTGATCTTTCATTGCAAGCAGGCACTTTTGGGTTCGTTTCTACCGTCGTTGCCGTTTAACGTTTTCGCTTCTCTCGCCGACGCCGTCCTGGCGTCAGAGCGATCGACGATCCTCCGACTGCTATCTCTTTTGCGTGACGTTTAGTAGCAACTCCTGCACGTTGTAATGTAGCGCTATACTGTTGCAGGAATGGTGGTAAACGGGGGCAGCGCATTTCTTCTTTGTTCACACAGGAGGGGTCTGAAGCAGAATTTGTCATAGTATGAGGTTCTTCTCTGTGGGATGTCTCGTTAAGATGTAATTCAGACACACCAGAGGCGCTTGAGGCGAATCCAGTATTATTGCTTCCCGGATACGAGAAATTATTCGTACTGGATACATTGAAGCGACCGTCACTTTCGTCTCCCAGCGACACCAATACAGAACACACAATAAAGCATAACACCATCGCTTGAAACACTGAGTAGGAATATCTATGGAGTGATCATACAGCACAGCGCATGTCTTCGTCTTCGAACTGGGATTGTTACGTGACGTTCGTATAACACTGTTTATATTTTGTGCGAAGACCGAAAATAATGTTACTCATATTTGCCTCTGAGTAGCTCATTTTATGCTAAGAAAAAATTACATAAATCACTAAATCTCTCATAATTTCGTGATGTATATGATTTTTTACTATAGTAAAAATAAGACTGAACTTACAAAAATGTCCTACTACCATACTTTCTTTCGACTCATTCACTTCAGTCTAAGAAAAATAAATAAGTAAATGAGGGGGGAATGACCAGTTTTAAATATTATTTTTCTTTTACTTTATATTTTATCAGTAGACAGTGGGCACATTCAGCGCACATGGGGGAGAAAAAAATGGCGCCAGCGCGCCAATGTGTACACGTTATAATAATAAAAAGTTTCAATTGAACTAAAAATTCCAAATCATGAAATTCATTATTAATATTTTTCATTTCCTTCAGTCCATTCTGTCTCAATTTAACCCGTCCATCTTCATAAAATTTAAGATCCCAATTAGTTCTTAGTTTCAAATATCTTTCTGGTAAAAGATACTTCAAATGGTTCTTAAGCTCCGTAAAATATTTTTCTCCATATCCAGTACTGAAATATGCACATCCAGTGATGTTATAGAAAACATTTACCTCTAGCTCACTATTTTTTAAACTAATTAGTATTGCTTGCGTTATTGACTTCTTTTGTAAGGACTCCATTTATACAGAAAAAAATTTTATTAATAAAATTTAAATTTTATAAATGGACAACCCAGAAAACATCAACAAAAAACTTGTAAGGGTTTATACTGTTCAAGACGTAGCAGAAATTACATGAAATAAACCTGCATTACATTATTCACTTTTTTAAGATGAAAAAGAAGAAGAAGATGACAGCGGTAGCTGAAGCAGTTTTTTGACTGCATGATGTCCCTATGGCAATGTATCTATTTTATCTTTCAAAACATATAATTTACCATCATGATTTTTTTATTTACCTCAACTGAATAAATTTTGTACTCAAAGCTTCATATTACATTCATAGTTCCGTATTGCTCAATATTGTGGAACAACAATCAATCTCTATAATCATCGCCGGCCGTTGTGACCAAGCGGTTCTAAGCGCTTCAGTCTGGAACTGCGCGACCGCTACGGTCGCAGCTACGAGTCCTGCCTCGGGCATGCATGTGTGTGATGTCCTTAGGTTAGTTAGGTTTATACAGGGTGTTACAAAAAGGTACGGCCAAACTTTCAGGAAACGTTCCTCACACACAAAGAAAGAAAATATGTTATGTGGACGTGTCGGAAACGCTTACTTTCCATGTTATAGCTCATTTTATTACTTCTCTTCGAATCACATTAATCATGGAATGGAAACACACAGCAATAGAACGTACCAGCGTGACTTCAAACACGTTGTTACAGGAAATGTTCAAAATGTCCTCCGTTAGCGAGGATACATGCATCCACTCTCCGTCGCATGGAAACCCTGCTGCGCTGATGCAGTCCTGGAGAATGGCGTATTGCATCACAGCCGTCCACAATACGAGCACGAAGAGTCTCTACATTTGGTACCGGGATTGCGTAGACAAGAACTTTCAAATGCCCCTATAAATGAAGGTCAAGAGGGTTGAGGTCGGGAGAGCGTGGAGGCCATGGAATTAGTCCGCCTCTATCATTCCATCGGTCACCGAATCTGTTGTTGAGAAGCGTACGAACACTTCGACTGAAATGTGCACGAGCTCCATCGTGCATGAACCACATGTTGTGTCATACTTGTAAAGGCACATGTTCTAGCAGCACAGGTAGAGTATCCCGTATGAAATCATGATAACGTGCTCTATTGAGCGTAGGTGGACGACGAAACTAAAATGAGCTCTAATAAACATGGAAATTAAGCATTTCCGGACACATGTCCACATAACATCTTTTCTTTATTTGTGTGTGAGGAATGTTTCCTGAAAGTTTGGCCGTACCTTTTTGTAAAACCCTGTATAGTTCTAAGTTCTAGGGGACTGATGACCTCAGAAGTTAAGTCCCATAGTGCTCAGAGCCATTTGAACCAGTTTGAACGTAAAATTACTCACCATCAACATTTATTGATAAGAGAGGCAAATGTCCTGGTATCCTATATGTGTTTTCTAATATTTTCAATACAAGCTTTAACCTTTCTTTTCATCATTCTATAAGTTATTCCTTGCAGGGAGTGCGACTTCAATAAGGTGGAAACTGATGCAGCTGACACACTTGATGAACGGACTTGGAAGTTTGAACGATAGTTACAAAAATGAAAGACCGATACTGCGCCGCCGGAAATCACAAGAAAGTAAGCATGCAGATACAACACAACTGTTATCGCATTTGATTTTATGAAAATTTTGAAGATGTCGTTACTGAATACAGGTGCTTATTACCACAAGAGGCAGGTGCGCACGAACTGCCTAGGAATCCACAACTTGTGCACCAACCAAGCCACCATGTATTTGTGGAAAAACTGTGATGCTTCCGGAGGATCTCAGGAGATGCGAGCCTACGTGCGCACGAGCGTAGGGGAGCGACGCCTTCCTCCAACCGTAATGGGGACGAATGATGCTGATGTAGACAACACAACACGCAGTCATCTCGAGGCAGGAAAAACCCTTACCACGCCGAGAGTCGAACCCGGGACCCGGTGCTCGGGAAGCGAGAACGCTACCGCGAGACCACGACCTGCGGACGATTGAGGAATGAATAGGACCATAAACTCGCTGATTCTGCATTGTAATCACCACATGCCGTTACGAGTGCAGACCTTGACAAAACGACAACAAAACAAGAAAAGAGTTTTTGTATGCTCCATTATGCAAGATGTTCATTAACTTTCCATTTACCTGAAAAGCTTAATCGCCACAGTGTGAGTCACTGAGAATCCTCACGAAATTGTGGCACATGGACGAGATTCGTCAAATGTTAATGTTCTCTTGCAGTGTCAAAACGAAGCTGTGTGTGCCGTTTTTCTGTTGTGAGAAGACTGTAACGGGTATCTCTTACCTTGATATGTTGCAGTTGTAGTTGTTTCCACAACCGACTGCCGATTCCGAGAACTTCGGCTTCCAACAAAACGGGGCACTCCCTTATTGGAGCACCGATGTTCGTCGCTTCAGCGTTGCTGGACGGTTGTAGTGGTGAAGATGATGTGGCTGTGTTCCCTTAGCCCCAATGCCACCTGACAGAACGCCTTGTGGCTATTTCCTGTGAGGGTACATCATGAACCGTATTAACGTACACCCACTGCCAAGAACACTAGCACAGCTCTGAGAGTCCGTCAGTGCTGCTGCGATGACGATTGACAGGATTTTGCTACAGAAGTTGTGGAAGTGCTTGACTACCACTTTGGCATGTCCAGTTTCAGAGAAAATTAAAATTATATCTCAGTAGCTACTCTGACTACAAATTATCTGAATACCTATTACAGCATGCTGAAAATTAATGCCTCCAAAGTTTTTCTGCACTTAAACCTTTTCGCATAGAACAAACTTTATTAACATCCCACAATTCTGTTCCTTGTGTCTACACATTTATTTCTCGACATAGTCATTCTGGCAACAAACACATTTCCTCCAATGAGAGACCATTTTGTCGAAATGTAGTGTGAGGAGGGCTATGCGAGAGGCGTTCAATGAATTCGAAAGTAAAGTTCTATGTACTGACTTGGCAGAAAATCCTAAGAAATTTTTGTCTTATGTCAAAGCGGTAGGTGGATCAAAACAATGTCCAGACACTATGTGACCAAAATGGTACTGAAACAGAGGATGACAGACTAAAGACCGAAGTACTAAATTTCTTTTTCCAAAGCTGTTTCACAGAGGAAGACTGCACTGTAGTTCCTTCTCTAGATTGCTGTACAGGTGACAAAATGGTAGATATCGAAATAGATGACAAAAGGATAGAAAAACAATCAAAATCGCTCAAAAGAGGAAAGGCCGCTGAACATGATGGGATACCAGTTCGATTTTATACAGAGTACGCGAAGGAACTTGCCCCCCTTCTTGCAGCGGTGTACCGTAGGTCTCTAGAAGAGCGAAGCGTTCCAAAGGATTGGAAAAGGGCACAGGTCATCCCCGTTTTCAAGAAGGGACGTCGAACAGATGTGCAGAACTATAGAAGACCTACATCTCTAACGTCCATCAGTTGTAGAATTTTGGAACACGTATTATGTTCGAGTATAATGACTTTTCTGGAGATTAGAAATCTACTGTGCAGGAATCAGCATGGGTTTCGAAAAAGACGGTCGTGTGAAACCCAGCTCGCGCTGTTCGTCCACGAGACTCAGAGGGCTATAGACACGGGTTCACAGGTAGATGCCGTGTTTCTTGACATCCGCAAGACGTTCGATACAGTTCCCCACAGTTGTTTAATGAACAAAGTAACATCATATGGACTATCAGACCAATTGTGTGACTGAATTGAAGAGTTCCTAGATAACAGAACGCAGCATGTCATTCTCAATGGAGAGAAGTCTTCCGAAGTAAGAGTGATTTCAGGTGTGCCGCAGGGGAGTGTCATACGACCGTTGCTATTCACAATATACATAAATGACCTGGTGGATGACATCGGAAGTTCACTGAGGCTTTTTGCAGATGATGCTGTGGTATATCGAGAGGTTGTAACAATGGAAAACTATACAGAAATGCAGGAGGATCTCCAGCAACTTGACGCATGGTGTAGGGAATGTCAATTGAATCTCAATGTAGACAAGTGTAATGTACTGCGAATACACGGAAAGATAGATCCCTTATCATTTAGCTACAAAATAGCAGGTCAGCAACTGGAAGCAGTTAATTCCATAAATTATCTGGGAGTACGCATTCGGAGTGATTTAAAATGGAATGATCATATTAAGTTGATCGTCGGTAAAGCAGATGTCAGACTGAGATTCATTGGAAGAATCCTAAGGAAATGCAATCCGAAAACAAAGGAAGTAGGCTACAGTACACTTGTTCGCCCACTGCTTGAATACTGCTCACCAGTGTGGGATACGTACCAGATAGGGTCGATAGAAGAGATAGAGAAGACCCAACGGAGAGCAGCGCGCTTCGTTACAGGATCATTTAGTAATCGCGAAAGCGTTACGGAGATGATAGATAAACTCCAGTGGAAGACGCTGCAGGAGAGACGCTTAGTAGCTCGATACGGACTTTGTTGAAGTTTCGAGAACATACCTTCACCGAGGAGTCAAGCAGTATATTGCTCCCTCGTACGTATATCTCGCGAAGAGACCACGAGGATAAAATCAGAGAGATTAGAGCCCACACAGAGGCATACAGACAATCTTTCTTTCCACGAACAGTACGAGACTGGAATAGAAGGTAGAACCGATAGAGGTACTCAAAGTACCCTCCGCCAGGTAGAACCGATAGAGGTACTCAAAGTACCCTCCGCCATACACCGTCAGGTGGCTTGCAGAGTATGGATGTAGATGTAGATACCGTCACTGTAGAATATTTGACTTTATGGCGGAGCCACAACCTCGCCTCTGGTTTCACTGCTTCATCACTATCGAAGTGAAGCCCTCAGATGGGTTCTTTAAGTTCTGGAGACAGATTAATGTCGGATGGGGTCAAGGCGGGACTGTATGGAGGATGTTACACCGCTCGTGTGTGATCCGGCATTGTCATGCTGAAGGACAGGGTGCTCCATGTGTGGACGACGTTTCTGCGGCTAGAAACTCGATTACAGCACGTTATTTCTCACACACCAACATAGTTACATCACACGTCGCCAGGTTAAATGCTACAATTCGGAGCCCTCTAGCCGCTGAGAGTTTACAACTTGCGTCAGCGAACCAGGGAAGTCGACCGAGTAACATGCATGGCATGTAACACCTCAACCGATTTTGCGAATAGAATACACAATTGGTAGGCATTACTTTCCAGGAAGCCCTCGTAGGTCCATAAACTTGAAGGTTCAGTTAGCCACATGGCAATTAGAACAGTTCGCAATAAAGCTGTATGGCACGTAATAATGTACTATAAATAGGACTCAGCGTTATAGATACAGTATGAAAAAGTATTTTCGTTGGAAAACACCATTGTAATCAAATAAATACACCACTGGCCATTAAAATGGCTACACCACGACAATGACGTGCTACAGACGCGAAATTTAACCGTCAGTGAGAAGATGCTGTGATATGCAAATGATTAGCTTTTCAGAGCATCTACACAAGGTATGGCGCCGGTGGCGACACCTACATGAGGAAAGTTTCCAACCGATTTCACATAGACAAACAGATGTTGACCGACGTTGCCTGGTGAAACGTTGTTGTGATGCCTCGTGTAAGGAGGAGAAATGCCTACCATCACTACTTGAATAAAGGTCGGATTGTAGCCTATCGCGATTGCGGTTTATCGTATCGCCAAATTGCTGCTCGCGTTAGTCGAGATGCAATGACTGTTAGCAGAATATGGAATCGGTGGGTTCAGGAGGGTAATACGGAACGCTGTACTGAATCCCAACGGCCTCGTGTCGCTAGCAGTCGAGATGACACGCATCTTATCCGCATGGCTGTAACGGATCGTGCAGCCACGTCTCGATCCCTGAGTCAACAGATGGGGACGTTTGCAAGACAACAACCATCTGCACGAACAGTTCGACGACGTTTGCAGAAGCATGGGCTATCAGCTGGGAGACTATGGCTGCAGTTACCCTTGACGCTGCATCACAGACAGGAGCGCCTGCGATGTTGTACTCAACGACGAATCTGGGTGCACGAAAGGCAAAACGTCCTTTTTTCGGATGAATCCAGGTTCTGTTTACAGCTTCATGACGGTCGCAGCCGTGTTTGGAGACATCGCGGTGAACGCACATTGGAAGCGTGTATTCGCCATCGCCATACTGGCGTATCTCCCGGCATGATGGTATGGGGTGCCATTGGTTACACATGTCGTCACCTCTTGTTCGCATTGACGGCACTTTGAACAATGGACGTTGAGTTTCAGATGTGTTACTACCCGTGGTTTTACTCTTCATTCGATCCCTGCAAAACCCTACATTTCAGCAGGATAATGCACGACAGCATGTTGCAGATCCTGCACGGGCCTTTCTGGATACAGAAAGTGTTCGACTGCTGCCCTGGCCAGCACATTCTCCAGATCTCCACCAATTGAAAACGTCTGGTCAATGGTGACCGAGCAACTGGCTCGTCACAATACGCCAGTCACTGCTCTTGATGAACTGTGGTATCGTATTGAAGCTGCATGGGCAGCTGTACCTCTACGCGTCATCCATCCAAGCTCTGTTTGACTCAAAGCCCAGGCGTATCAAGGCCGTTATTATGGCCAGAGGTGGTTGTTCTGGCTACTGATTTCTTAGGACCTATGCATCCAAATTGCGAAAAATATATTAGTCCTATGAATACCCGTTTATCATCTGCATTTCTTCTTGGTGTAGCAGTTTTAGTGGCCAGTAGTGTATCACACTACTAATAGACTAACAGCGACTATACAGTGTGATTCAAGAAGATAAGTAAATATTTTAATATGTTATTCTAAAAGTAAAAATAAAGAAAAAAGTTCATATAAACATAGGTCCGCAAATGTTTAGTTACTGAGTTAGGGCTAATAAAAGATTTTGCCTGGAATTCAGCAACTTCTCTAACATGAAGCCATCGCAAAACTGTGCGAGGTTAAACTAAAGCACGATTTACATTTATTTTGTTGTTATTGGTCTGCTGAATATAGTAAAATATGTCCCAGACGTATATCTGCAGTAGTTTTCCACAACATCCAGAGAAGCAAAGATTATTATACAAGTAAATTTGTTTACTTTCCATTAAGAATGTAGAAACATTTATGTCATTGTTGGCAACCGTTAGTGAGTTGTTTCAGTCGTTTCCTAAACTTGAAACGAGTTAGTTTTCTGTATTGTTGAGTGAAAGAACGTAATAACAACAATGTATTTAAGTAAAATCACATAGTAAATGTTGTACTTTGTGGATTATTTATGAAATAGGGATGCCTTTCAAATTTACGACATAGGAATACGACGGTATGGTGTTTATTTACGGCAAATGTGATTGTACTGTTACGGCTGCGGTTAACGAATATCGCGTACCGGTACGTTATCCAACTCGGAGGATCCCGAATGAACGAACCATTAGCGGAGTATTTCGAATGTTACGGGAAACAGGTTCTCTACCTAGTGTTCATAATAACTCAGTGAAGACATTTAGAAATATGTATGTTAGAGAAAAAATTAACAACTCCAGCAATAATATCAAATCAATATGTAATGTTGTTAGAAGGGAGACAGGAAAAGTAACCACTGGGGTAGGTTGTATTACTGTTAAAGAGAATGAGACCATCTTAACCAACAGTACACAGGTAGCCAATGTATTTAACAATCACTTCTTAAGTGTAGGAGAATAAATTGGTGAGAATAGTTCAAAAGGAGAAACCAGGCGGTACATGGAAGAGTCAGTTTTGAAAAATCTTAGTTAGATTAAGTTTCATCTAACAACATCTTGTGAAATAAGGAAAATTATTACATCTTTGAAAAATAAATGTTCTGTTGGAGTAGATGACATCTCTAACAAGTTATTAAAACAATGTGAAGCAATTACATCTGATGTTTTGAGTCATATATGTAATGCATCACTGACTCAGGGTGTTTTTCCAGACAGGTTAAAATATGCCATTGTCAGGTCTCTACAAAAAGGGGGAAACCACAGATGTCAATAATTGCCGGCCAGTATCCTTGCTTACAGCATTTTCAAAAATCTTTGAGAAAGTAATGTACTCAAGAGTGGTTAGCCATCTCAACATTAATGGGATACTTAATAAATCACTGTTCGGATTTTAGAAATGCCGTTCCACTGAGGCAGCAATATACAATTTCACTGTCCACATAATAGAGTCTTTAAATAGTAAAATGTCACCAGTAGGAATGTTCTGTGACTTATCCGAAGCATTTGATTGTGTGAATTGTGACATTATGTTACAGAAATTACAATTCTATAGAATAAATGGAACAGCATATGAGTGGTCTGAGAAATGTCTACAGAACAGGAAGCAAAAAGTCTCTTTACATGCTTCAAGTGATTCAAAGGAGTTTGCCACTTCATCTAACTAGGGTGAAATTACATTAGGTGTTCCACAAGATTCGATCATTGGTCCCCTCCTGTTGTTGATATAATTGAATGACCTTCCTTCTTATGTGAAACAAGGTGCTGAACTGACACTGTTTGCTGGTGATATAAGCATAATTATTAATCCAGAAAAGAAATTCTGATAGAAAATGAAACAAATAAGGTCTTTGGAAAAGTTATTAATTGGTTTGCGGTAAATGGGCTTGCTCTGAACTTTGAAAAAACACAGTATATCCAAGTTTCTGCTGCAAAAAGTATAATTCCTTCAATAAACATAACACATCAAAAGAAGTCAGTAACCAGGGTTGAGCATACTAAGTTTTTGGGTGTACATATAGATGAGAATCTTAATTGGAAAATTCATGTTTTGGATCTCCTAAAGCGACTAGGTTCAGCAACGTTTGCAATCAGAATAATTGCCAATTTTGAGGATGTAGAAATTAGTAAGCTAGCATACTTTGCATATTTCCACTCTCTGATATCATATGGAATAATATTCTGGGGCAACTCAACACTTAGGCAAAAGGTATTCACTGCTCAAAAGAAAGTAGTTAGAATAATGTGTGGGGTTCATAGTCGCACATCTTGTAGGCATCTGTTTAAAAGGATAGGAATTCTTACAACTGCTTCACAGTACATTTACTCAGTAATGAAATTTTTTGTCAACAACTTTGACCAGTTTAAAATCAACAGCGACATTCATGATTACAAAACCAGGAAAAAGAAAGACCTACACTATTCTTTACTTAACCTATCTATGGCACAGAAAGGGGTAAAATATGCTGCTATAAAACTTTTTGATAAATTACCAGCTGAAATAAAATGTCTGACAGATAGCAGTTATAGTTTCAAAAACAAATTGAAATCATACCTCGTTGACAGCACCTTCTACACCATAGACGAATTCTTGAATATGAGTAAATAAATCTGGAGATAATAATATATGAATTTTGTGCCATTTAAGGGAATGGGATAGATAATAGAAATATTTAGGTGTAACACTATAATGTAAACAAAAAGAAAAAAAATGTTTTGTGTGTGCATTTCTTGTGCATGTGACACGTTCCACATCATAACAGTTTTTCCGTGCTATTGATCAATGGAACACTGTGTTTCTCATTCATCTCTTGTACTTATCTGAACAATTTTCTAACTTGTCAATTACTGAACCATTTGTCATCTTAAGAGATAAAATGATGACTGTCCAACACAAGTTTTTCTTTTAACTTTCCGTTACTCTCAGTGCTGTCAGTTTATTCATATTTTCATAGCATCTTATCACATACACTCAAATGCATTTTGAAATTATTTTGTTAAATTATTCTTGTTTTGCAACATTTCTATTATTTTTAGTGACACTCAGTATATTTTTGATAGATTCCACATTCAAGATTTTCTCTCCTTTTGCTCTCTTCACAGAATCTTTTGCTGATCTGATGAATAATTACCCAATTTGTCTAAATGTTCAGAATCTTCTACAGTGCTGAACTTGTTGAATTTAGTTTGACATAACTTTTTACTCTCAAATAAATCCTCATAACCTACATTTCTGACTAAGTGGGTGATAAAGTTTCTTAATAGTTTCACGTCTCTTTTTACTCATGTTGGGAATATATGACCTGCTGAAATTGTGGTTTATGATGATTGCACCTCAAATAGCTTCTTTACTGTTGGTTAAAATTAACCAGTTCTATACTAATTTTACATGAGTAGTATTCTTGTTTACAGCTTAAGATATCCACATCTGGTGAGATACCTGTAAGATTCTACATAGATTATGCACAATAGCTAATTCCTCTCCCAGCAGCAGTTTATTAGACGACATTGAAACAATGAAGGGTGCCAAGTGATTTGAAAGAAGTGCAGATCACTTCCATTTTTAAGTGATACCGTCTCTTGCCATAAGATGGCCTGTGGTGCATAAATGTAGATGTCGACTTCTCATGATAGGTGAACATGATATGGCTACATGTACGTCACCTGTGAATGGGTCAGTGTGGCATCCAGAGTATACACTGAATTGGGCATTTGCAGACACTAGTTCTTTTTTTCCTCATTCAGAGAGATTTGCTGCAGCAGAATGCACCTTGCTGCTGGTGTGTGAATTATGAGAGAACTCAGCTACTGGGTAACTGGTATGATAAATGTATCAAGCTATTGGCGTAACTGAAAGAGGTTTACATGAGTAATAATTTATATTTTATAGTTATTTAGCATGTTATAGAAATTGAATGACCAAAGAGTGCCAGAGGAGCACTGATCAGTGCATTTTAAAAATCACGTGTTCTGTTTAGAACAGAACATCCTCTGTCACAATAAAGTAATTCTGCAATTCCTTTAAAATTCATTTGTGGTCTTTACACCTTTATGTTATGCCCAGATGTATAAAGGCAGAAGAATGCATGTGTAAATAAGTGGTTTACTGAAACATTCTCTAATTACTAGGACATCAAGGGAAAGAAACTAGTAGGTTGTATCAATGGAACTTCCACCACAAGTCTTGTGAGAATCAACACGTAAAAATATAAAATGTATTTGCACTGTGGTTACACTATATACTAGAAATTGAAAGGGAAAAAAAATAATTCAACAGAGTTCACTGATTTTTATTTGGCCCCATTTGATTACATTATGTACAGAGAGTGTACTTATAATATAAGACAGGTAAACTTAATCTAACATCTTAAAATACTTTGCCTACATATTACAATAGAAAACACACTACACGTCATTTACATATCACAAAATTTTCACCTGATCACAGTACATAGATATAAATAATGAGGCCATTGCTCATTCTTTGCACAAATCCTTCTCTACAGTATATATTTATTTTTCCATTAAGTAACCCTTTAGAAGTGTCTGGAATTTCCTTTTGCTCATACAGTCCTGTAGACTGTACCAATTGTACACCTGAGTACTGAGGACTTTTTCAGCAGCTCTCAGCATGGTGTACTTAGCTGACCTTTATTTCTTGTGTCATATGGATGAACATCTGCATTTTTTCTAGTAATGTAATACCTTTGATTAATGAAACAATTTTTCTGCGTACGTACATGGATGGAAAATTAAATATTTTTAGATTACAGAATGTAGTGCGGCATGAGTGTTTTTTTTTTTATTGAAAATGGTTCTAATGACCTTATTGCTGCTGGAGTTTTTCCAAACAGTAATTCCACACTGTAAGTACAGTTCAAATAGAGCATGGTACACTGCACGTAGAAGTATATTGTTAGCATAATGTGCAAACTGTTTTGTAATAAATATTACTGTGCTTAATTTATAAAAGGCACTGTCTGTGTGTGTGTCCACTGGAGGTTACTGTCAACTGTTATTCCCAACAATTTTAGGAAGGTAACTTCTTTGAATCTTGTTTCATCTGTGAGCATATCTATGTGCTCTTCCTTTCTCTGTTCATGAAACCATGAACACATCACTTTCTTGGAGAAAGTACGAATAACCTAAAGTTTGGTGGTTTTCCCTCGTGTGTTTTCTTATGGATTGTGTAAATCCATGCAAAAAGCAATCATATTCAACACAAAGTATCATAAATATTTGTTTTCCAGCATTTCTGTTACAAAATTTATATACCAATCAGATTTGTATTCAGGTGTGCCCACTTCATTACAGCAGAATACAATTAACATTTACAGTCCTACTTCTGCAGTTTTAACTACTAGCTGAAGTATACACACACACTGTAACAGGTAATGGTGTACTAACATTCTATATCCTCCACATATACTGATTTACTCATTCTTTGTCTTTCATAATGCAGAACAAGTGAATGTACACATTACAAAAAACAGCAAATTGTTACAAACTAAACCTGTAAACTGCATTAACATTAATCTATCGATATTACTTTAATGAATGATGCTTATTTAAGCTACTGCTACCACAATAAAATTTGAAGGAAAGCCACTACTTTTTGCTGCTGCTTCCTCATTTACATTAACTACATGATGTTTACCTCTCACTACTAACTTAATATATCCATATTCACATTGATATTTATCAATGCAAACACTTGTACAACAGTGTAGGGCTTTTTACAACAAACAAAGTTACTTACCATGCATCTTTTAGAATGAACAATGCCATCTGTCATGCAGCTTACAGAAATTGAAAATACTGTAATCTAAATAATCCAATAATTTGTGACAGGAATGACTAAGAAGGTATGTTTATAGTCTTTATAAATTATTTGTATTCTCAAATTCTTGCCTTATAGCTGACAGGAAGTTGCTGAATAGATTTGCATCAGAATACATAACTCCACCCTGAACAATGAGTCAAAGTCTACATGAAAATTACAATATTGTCTTCGATTACAGTAGTGTGAATTGCAGTTGATCTCAAACTGAAGCTTTCTGTTAGGAACCAATGCAATAAGGAGTAAAACATACTGGGATTGAGTAAGAATTTCCAGTCTTTGAAGATGCCTCTGCAAGATACACAGTTATATACTGGTTCTTTCCACAATATTATTAATGCTCATTTTTTATGAACAGATAGTTTCTTTACTTTAACTACACTTAGTGAAAATATGTAAAATAATCTTACATAGCTGACTTCAACACAATGGCAGATACTTCTGTTATGCTCCCAATACATCCTTCTCACTTACTACTACTACTGTGTGCTCAGTAACCCCATTGTTTAATGTGCAACTGAACAGAGGGTTAGTTTTCAGGTAAACATGCAAAGAACCAGGGCCACAAACTTTGAAGTAGTAATGTATTTGAATAAAAACTTAAATAAACTGAACCTCTAGCAGTAATTATTAACAAACAAGTCCAAAAACTCAGTAAAATTATACTCCATTCTGTACTACCTTCCCTTGTTCTTACAAAAAAGTAATTTAAATAAAATCAAAAATGTCTCCAGGTAGATAGCCCAATACACACATAATCAATTTTTAAAGGTTCAGAGACCAGTTTCATTGCAAGTAAAATAAAGTACTCCAGAGCGCGATGTACAATTGGATTCAATATGGAACGAAGCAGTTAAAAATAACACACAGATTCTTTTACTCAATGTAGAGGTTCTTTAATTTCAGCTAAGTGTGTAGCAATTCATGGAAATAAATCACCTGGCTCACAAGGTGCATGACACTTCGGCTGATGACATTTACATGATAGATTTGTTGATGTAGGGGAAGTAGATACTTCACCGACAACACCATAGACTTCCACCAATTGGATGGCAACACCAAGTACCAAAAAAATGAAAAAAAATGACAGATTGCCAAATGCGGTGCCAGAAAACAATAACTCAATGTTTGTCACCAAACCAGTACACAACATATGCTTGCTCATCCCAGAGCTTGACAGAATGCACAATTATGTCAATGTCAAGATGGCAAAGTACAGGATTCTGCAAGCTATAGTGGGGTCACAAATAAAAGAATCTCAGAGAAAAAGAAATTTTATGTTTAATTAGTACAAACTAATAAGGTTTGTAAGTCTTTATTTTGTCTGAATATATGTTCCCATTGTCAACATATAAATCTGATGTATACAACCCAATGAACAACTTGCTAGCCAGGGGTTTTCTTCTACAGTAACCAATTCAATGTTTCTGAATCCCTTGATCAATAAATATGTGCTTTCTAGCTCTTTTAATTATGAAATTATAAAAAAATACTAAGTCTTTCACAAGTTCACCTTGATCCTTAGGAAGCCTAGTGACTTCATAAAGTGTAACACAATCCACACCACTCATGAATGTGGTTTTCATGCACGCTGTGGCATAAACCTATGGGCTGGCATATGGGATGAGTGTTTTTGGGCTCTGATCTATTGCCAGATACATTAAATGCGCCCCTGTATTGTAAATTTCTCTGTGATACTTTACCTGATGCAGTAGAAAACATTCCACTTGGTGTTCAGCAACAGCTACATTTTTAGCATGCTGGCGTACTGTCACACTTTGGAACGAACGTGCATAACTGTTTAAATGAAGCATTTCCATGGAAATGAATTGGTTGTGGAGGTCCTTTGTTCTAGCCTCTACATTCTCCAGATCTGGATCCACAAGCTTTTTATTTGTGGGGACACTGAAGGGAACAAGTTGATAGCACTCCACCCAAGGATGTACACAACTTAAAAGCTCACATGCATGCCACTTTCAGAATGGTGGATTCAGGTGTGTTGTAAAGTATGAGCCAAGGAGTGGCAAAGTGCTTACAAATTTGTGGTGGTCATTTTGAACATCATCTGTAAAGTGAACATTGCTTGTACATGTACGTACTGGCTGTGTGAAGATAAGCCTGGATGTCAAATGTACAGAATGGAATTATTATGCATAGCATGATGTGTAATCTAGTGAAGCATGCCTATTGTATTTTTTTGCACCCTATTGGATACAGATGATTTTACTGTAATATCTTCTATTGGATTTATTTGTGTCATGGATGAAACAAAGTGGTTGTTTACTTCTGTTATGTCTTTATGTTTAAATATGGGTACGAGTAAGATGCTACAACCCAGAGATGTAAATTTGATAGAATTTGATGCTTTAGCTACATTGGGAGGAGGAGGGGGGGTGTGTGGTATGATCATAACTCAAACATCGGCTAGTAATGAGGGGAGGGGGGAGGGGGGTCGAACATATGACTCATATGCCAAAAACATAGGTGAGTCTCAATATCCGTTTCCCATGACACTGACCCATCTCATTGCGCTATGGGACAGCTCAGGCACAGTGTGAATACCTGTAACCTGTTCTTAGCCATACTGCACACAGTTAAACTATTGGCAGAGCCTTGTTTTTTAAATCACATTTCTATTAAACCTATTGAAAGGACTGTATTTCTCGAGATACACTTTTCATTTTGGAGTGGGTTGACAAATCACATGGTAACTGCCTATTGTGGCATTTTTTCTTCACACTTTATATTTATTTATGTAAATAATGTTTACTTAACATACAAATATTTTGCATATTTTTGTTTATTGCAGATAAGGCAAAGTATTGGCAAAACTGGAGCTAAGAGTAAAATTTTTGGTTCAATAAACTACATCTGACAAAAGTGTCAGCAATATTGTAAGTTGGAGAGAGACAGAGAGAGAGAAACTCCCACCTTCAACCACATTTTGGGGTAGACGCATGTGTACATTTGGTTAGGAAATGTGGCTGCCTTACCAATATGCTTTCCCAGTACCAGTATAAAATGTTTCAAATGCATCTCTAATCGCTCTCACATGTACTGTACATCCAGAGGCACCTTGGCAACCTTCAAGCTTTCCTGTAGGTTCTCAGTGCTTTGTGACTCTATACACATAGTTTCCTAGTAGTGTAGACACAGTTTCTTGATGAGTGAACATATATTTTCGCTTCTCGATTAGCAAGTTTTACTATAATAGCTGTTTTCTGCAGGTAGGTTTATAGAAGTAAGAAAAACCCTGAAGCGACTGGCAAGAATACTGAAGGTGCTTTCCACTAGTCTTCTTCCTCATGACAGCTGTAATTAAACAATTTTTTTCCTCGGTGATTCTCTGCAAGGAATGCGGCCTCATGAGTTGCAACTTAGGAGAAAAGCACTGTCTGCTAGCTAACTATTGGAGTTGTTATATTCCTGTTCCCTAGCTTTCTGCCCACAGGAATGTTCAAAATATGGTGGTGGTGGTGGTGGTTAGTTTTAATGTCCCGTCGACAACGAGGTCATTAGAGACGGAGCGCAAGCTCGGGTGAGGGAAGGATGGGGAAGGAAATCGGCCGTGCCCTTTCAAAGGATTCATCCCGGCATTTGCCTGGAGCGATTTAGGGAAATCACGGAAAACCTAAATCAGGATGGCCAGAGACGGGATTGAACCGTCGTCCTCCCGAATGCGAGTCCAGTGTGCTAGCCACTGCGCCACCTCGCTCGGTGTTCAAAATATGTTTGTCTATAAAGACACTGTTGGAGCTTACTTTTCGAAAAAAGAGTCCAGCATCACCAACAGGACCATTAGTTCCTACATACACATACAAGAACTTGCACTTAACATCTGCAGGTGGGAAAAGTTATGCTGTTGAAAGGTTTGTGATTGAATAAGTGAGAATCGCTGGTGTGTGAACATTTGATCCAAATATGCTTTACATCTCTTGCAGCTATTGTGTTACAAGCTTTCCACTTTTCCTCAAAATCATTTGCAATTTGCTCCCATGAGGGAGTGGGGTGGGGGTGCATTTGATACAGACACAATGAATGAAATTAATCAGGTGCTGATGGGCAGGTGGGAAATGTCTGAGGTATTGCAACATCTCTCCTCCTATGCCTGTGGTTCTTTATTCAAACTGTGTTTCAAGAGGTAGGGATAGAAGAGGAAAACACTTTGTAATGCAAACTGTTCCTAATGGTTATGTCCCTTTCAGATCCAGTATGCACAATTGTGTGGGTGTGGTTTATTTGTCATGTAGCATCATATTACTGCATTGTGGAGTTGGGTCATGAGTGAAATGATTGTGCATGAATTGCTGAATCGAATACAACTCTAAACATGCTGACATCCTGTTCTAGATGCAAGATGTAATGTCTTAATCTTTGGAAATTTTCAAGATATCAGAGTGCGAGCATCTACGTCGAGGTAGGTCATAATTGCACATTATTTATTATGTTTTAAGATTTGAAAAATGTGTTTGGGAATATGAAAGGTCTACAGAAGCAATTAAACATTAGTCTGCTAAAAAAATTTTAGCACTTTCATAGTTACAGTGACTATCTTCTAGTATGCTTATTTTCAGTTGACGTCGAAGGTTGTGATACCACTGGCCTTACTGTTGTCACAGAAAATCTTTTTTCTTTTTCTTTATTACAGCTTAATGGTGAGGAAATTCAAGCCTTATTAAATGACTCCAAGGTGGACGATCGCAGTGAAGGTGACGAATTGTCACATACAAGCTGGAATTCTCCCAAAAAAGACCCAGATTGGGAGAAAACTCAGCATCTTTAGATGACGACGAAAACATACATTGGCAAAAATACCAGTTACTTCAGAAGTTCAGGACAACTTCCCCAGTCAGCTCAATGGAAAGAATTCTGAACAAACATATGATGCTTATTGTAAGTTCAGGTGGCGAAAAAGGCCATTCACTTCCAAAGTTTTCATGCAAGCACACAGTGAGGTAGAAAATATCATTAAAACACCAATGAGACATTTTACTGAGAATTATTCAGACAAATCTTCTGAGCTGTCCTCTTGTTATATCCATGAGTAAAGCAAAGTCTGCACTGCAGTGTTGATAACAAAACAGATAACTGTTAGTAATAAGAGACAACAGTAAGGTATTTACGCATGGTGAGAAGAGCCACAGACCTGGAGGCAGGCAGGCTGCCCAATGCCAGGCTGATGTGCAGCTGTGTTCGACGAGCTAAAAGCTATGAGCTTCAAAGAAGGCTCTGCATACTTCTTTCAATGGGGTTCTTGATAAGGATTGGAGCTCAAGTTAATAGGTGACAGCACTTATGGTTAGACAGAGTGCGTGGGACAAGAGGGAGAAAGATAGAGGGCCTACAGGTGGGGACAGCACTACATCATGAGAAGCCAATACTGGGCTAGGGAAGCAGTGTGTAACCATATTAAGAGAGGCGCCTCTATGCCTCGGGGAGAGCCAGGGTTCACTGCAGAGTTAACAACTGGAGCTGGTGGTCAGATAGGCAGCAGTCGTGTGTCTCTGAATCCGCACTAGGGACGCCACATAAATAAATTTTGGTACCAGGTGTCGGGTACCACAAAGGCACTTAGGCAACTGGGAGGTAGGATCCACAGAAGGAAGCCAGTAGGTGTTCCTACAGCAACTGCAGCGACCTGCTGAAAGTCGTGGCAACTTGCAACTTTCAGATCAAGTAGGCAATCAGCGCCAAGACAACAGAGTCCAAGAAATCCGAGCAGATGCTGAGCAACGTAGGTCTATGACAGCATGGCGCAGAACAATAGGGCACAGAGGTGCCTGAGCAGGCAAAGGTTCGAGATCGAGAGTCCGAGCTCCATAGCTGCGGACGCAGCAGCAGCAGTCATAGCAGCAGTAGCAGCCGCCAAGGTGAGCAACGTGGTCCTCACAGGTGGAGCACAAGCACCAAACAATGCACTACAAGAAGTGGTACCTATCAAGCTTGTTATAATTATAGTGTATCTTTAGAGTGTTAACATTGTTTAAATTGTTAAAATTCACCAAACTAATGAGGCTTCTTCGTCCTCCAGTAGTGGTAGAATGTCGGTCAAGGAGGCTTTGTGTACCATTTCGAAAGTGTTTGAAGGGAACAAACGAAATCTCAGGGAACTGATCAAGAATATGATGCGGCATTCGAGTTAGTTAAGCCAGAGCAACACAAAAAGTTATCAAAATTTGTAACAGCAAAGATAACAGGTGAGGCTAGGTCAAGACTGCAAGCGTGCAAAAGAATGGGTACATGGGAAGACATGTAGTGCGTTCTATAAGAGAATTATGTGAATAAACACACTATAGACTACTATGTGTGCCAAATGTTTCAGACAAGGTAAGGACAAGATGGGCCAATCTCGTTGTGGGCAAGCAGAATTTATGAAATGCAGGGAGATTTCAGGGAAGCCGTAAGTCAGGTTACACGTCGGGAGAATGTAGAAGGTGCCATAGAATTGGTTTATTTGTTAGGAAGAGCTTGTTTCCTTCAGGGCCTAAGCAACGATAGAATTCAAACAACAATACAAAGCCAAGGTGAAATTGGCTTGGCAGTGGCAGTGGAGTAAGCAGCATAAGAGAAAAGTGTGATTATCAATGAAAGAGCAGGGCTGGCCCCGAAGGTAACTGTGAAAGAGAAACAGTAAAGGGCTCAAGAGAGATTAAAGACTTAAAATCTTTTACATTCAGTTGGAGATGTCATATTGCAAGTAAATTTAGAAAGAATAAGCCAAAGGACAAAGTACAAGCAACAACCGGTAAAGACTTCACAAACTTGTTATGGCTGTGGCAAGCCGGGTCACACTGACCCAAAATGTCAGGTAAGACTAAGGAAAGTACTTCCTATAGATGTCAGGAAATTCAAAGGAAATCACAGAGGAACTGATGGAGGTTTACAGGAATGGAGATGTCCACAATGCAACCTACCAGGTAGTTGTGGCATCCCGTGCATGAGAGTATAAAATGTAGCTTGCTTCAAGTGCAAGCTTCAGGGCCATTATGCTAAGGATTGTCAAGAAGGGTCCTAGCACACCTGAACAAAAGACAGGGTGCTAGTTATCGAGCAAAACAAGCAAAGTAGTACAGGGAAAATAAAGAGCAGCAAGGCCGCACAGTTGGGCATTGTCACAGTAAGCAAGCCCACAGATAGGGTAATAAACTGTACAATGGAGAACAATGTTCTAGTATTATGTTGTATAGAATTAGAAATGTACTTAAAGTTATTGGTAGATACAGGAGCACAGTTATGCTTTTCAAGTATTCCAGTGAAGAGTGCAATTAAAGTAAATGAAGCAGAAAGTCTTCAGTTAAAAGACATAACGAGCAAAGCAATAACAATAGGTACAGAGCAAATGCAATTACCTGTGGAAGGTGTTGTAAAAGTTTAACAGAAATTTCATGTGTATAGGTCAGACAATGCAGGGAAGGTTGTAAGACTACAAGGGCGAGACATACCTCTAATAGAAAAGGAAAAACCAAAAGGTTATGAGTTCAAAACAGATCATGACTCTGATGGGGATATAGAGCCCCGAGAAGAAAAGGTGGTATGTTAAGGTGCCAAGACAGCGAGAAAGGGAAATGGTTATCTCAAGACAGGAAATTGCACAAGAAGTGCATGTGCCTGAATCGCTTGTGAAAGTTCAAAAGAGTAAACACATAGTGAGCACACTGTGTGTGTCAGAGGAGGAGTTCAGCTGCAGAATGTCAGATTACTGACAGAGGAACTGAAACCACTATTAAAAATATGCAAAGTAAAAAGCAGCAAGGAAACCATGACCAAAACTGAAAGTCATGCTTGTACCTTATGGAAACAGCTAAGGGTAGAGTTTTTAAATGCTAGAGGAATTGAGTGCATCAGTGGAAATATGCATTGAGTATGGAGACATATGTTCCATCTATCAGGTGACAAATTATCATACACAACCACAGTGCAGCACATAGTTCCAACAGTACTAGAACACATGCAGGGAAGGTAGTGAATGCCAGACTGTATGAAATCCCTTAAGCTCAAAAAGAAGTTTTCAAGGAGCAAACTGAACAAATGCTGAAAGATGATAGACTTCTGGAAAATGAAAAACGAACACTTTGACGCAAGTGAGAAAGACTACCATACTTGCACTGGACACTACGAGAGGGCGGTGCATCAGATGACCAAAAGTACAGTGCTGTGAACACACCAGGAACTGCATTATTGGTTGTGGAATGTTGTTAGCTGCACAGCAGTTAGTCACCCCCAGAGCCAGTTTGCCATGGCATACAGAACTCCGCGCATGTCTGCAACATTGTTAGCATGCCACGACAGTGTGTACATGAGGCATTTGTGCAATTGACAGGAGTTTGAGTGAGAGCTTATAGTGAGCCTGCAGGAGGCTGGGTGGACATACCGCAGACTTGCGCAACACATGGGGCATGATGTCTCCACAGTGCATCAATGTTGTTGCCAGTGGTCAGCACAAAGTGCACATACCCATCAACCTGGATCTGGACAGCGGCAATGCACAGATGCACATCAAGTCCATTGCATCCTATGAAATGCCATACTGGATTGCACCATCAGTTCAAAACAACTTACAGATACTGTTCCTCCAGTGGTATCATCGAGAATCTTTCACAACTATCTCCATGAAGCAAGTCTAAAGTTCTGCATACCATTAGGATATATTCTGCTCATGCCCCACCATCATTCAGCCCACCTCCAGTAGTGTCGCAATAGGCATTTATGGAAGGATGAATTGAGACATGCCATCTTCAGTGATGAGAGTTGCTTCTGCCTTGGTGTCAATGATGGCCGTACACGTGTGTGGTGTCATGCAGGTGAGCTCCAAAATCAGGAGAACAAAGGGCCAACACCCAGCATCACAGTGTGAGGAGCAATACTCTGCCCACACTCCTCTAGTAATCGTCGCGGGAACATTGAACAGTGCACAGTAGATTCAAACCATCATCCAACTGATCATGCTACCATTCATGGACTAGCATGGTGACATGCTTTTTCAACAGGGCAATGCACATCCACATGTATTCTGTGGCACCCAACATGCTCTTTAAGGTGTATGTCAATTACCCTGGCCAGCATGATCCCCGGATCTGTCCCTCATTGAGCATGGTTGGGACTGGATGAAACGTCATCTTGTGCAGTCTAAATGTCTGGCACGAACTCTGGCCCAACTGAGGCACCAGTGGAAATTGTATGGCACTTCAGTAGCAAGCAGAGACATCATGGGTGCATCCGGAGATCAGAGGAGCACTGAACATAGTGAAGGGTGTGGTGGATCACCTTTCAGCCGAAGTGTGCTCATTTGATGGCCCCATCCAGTCCCCCCGCTTATGACGACTGGAGATGCTGGTGTGGCCGACTGCTGCTCGGGGGGAGCTTGCTCACCCAACAGCCCCATCTGACCTGCTGCCTAGAACGACTCAGCCTACGTCCATGGGCTTCGATTCGGGTGTGGATGACATAATAGTGCATGTGCACCTACTGTGTCACTCCCGGCTGATGAGAGGATGCAAAGCACAGCCAGTGTGCTGCCTCACTTAGTTGGCGAGTGGCACAAACAGCCAATCACCACTGCACCAACCGGCGCCAAATAGTGCCCAAGAAGAAGAGGCAGCTTACTGTCTCTACCACCAGTGGCAGAAGATGTAAGAGATTGCAGGATCTTTATTACTTGGTTTCTACATTTGATACAATATGACTTCATTCATGTGATGAAATTGCTTGTGTACTCTAGACAAGGCATAGTGTTAGGCTTTACCTGTGTTTTAAGGGGGCAGATGGGGGTCTTACAAATTCTGTGGGACAGGGCAGTGGCGCCCAGGCATCCACACTCTGTTACAAAACATCTTTTTGAAGGCCTGAGGCTTTCAGGGAGTTTATGGCCATTCTTTAGAAAGTTTGAAATGGATGTAACAGAGGAGATAGCAATCTTTTTATGGAGGGCTGTGGTTCCATTCAAATCATGCTTTTAGCAGAGACATGACATACACACATGGGAAAGAGGGTGCAAAGCTTAATCATTTTCCTTTTTCGTCCAATTGGTCAAATCTGTGTATGCAGAGCAGGGGGGCGGTCTCGCAGCTTAGAATGCTGAGCTCTAGCTCGTAACTGGCTTGTGCTAAAGGGGGGATGGTCTATACATGCAAATGTGCTATGCTACTGAACCAAGGAGGAAAGCTGTAGAGAACAGGGAAGAACTGTTTTGTACTGGCGCTTCACTAGTAACGAACGGCAGGTCTTTACCTAGGCAGTGAGAGTTGTGTCCTTTGCTAGTGTGCCACTCAGAGCCTGTACCAGTCACCATCTGAACCATCAGAGGCAGTGCTTCTTGCATCATGCACACAGTGAGTTGTACGTGGCTGTACTTATTTGTTTTAAGTCGGCTGTCTAAACGTTTGATGTATTCCGTCAGCATAGTGGTGTCACAGAGTCAAATTGGTTTGGCAGACCAGCAAATGGGTCCACCTGCACACTGGAATCCACCAGGGTTTCAGAGACTCTTAGGGAAGTATCTGCATTCTGAATCAGCTGAACACAAGGCCATGTACTTACATATTTCCCGGCACGTGCCATTAATAACAGATTGTTGCTGTCCGCGACTGCACTCAGCGAGTGTGTCGTACTGTGCCACCCTCACCTTCAAAAGGGTAAAGTAATAGCTGCTATGGTGTGGGGCTCCAATATACACTTCTCAGCACCTTGTTCTTTGAGACCATATTTTTCTTTGAGCAATAGTTGAGTATAGATGCTTGAGAGTAGCTTAGTTTTGGGCCATATCACAGATTCACACTTACGAAGTCAGATAATACAGTTAGCTCTGGTTAGTGTGCATGTGTTGATCCCCATCTGATCACTTTGTTAATCATAGACCATATGTTATTGAGTGTGATTGTTAGATAAAATGTTTGTGTGGCATTTCTTTAGCCATCATTTGTCATTTGATATTAAGAAAGAATAAATCTGATGTTATTTAGACCACAACTCATGACCTTTGCCATTACTAAAGTCATGGATTTGTCAAAAATCAAGGTTCAGTCTTAATGAAATTGAATATACTCATTAACATTTTTCTGATTTTTTTTATTACTATGCAAGAATATTATTGTTATTCAAGATATTAATTTTGAATGGCACCCTGTCTGTCAGATCCTTTTCTTTTACACACCAAAGCAAAAGCTTACAATTGTTGATGAAAACAACCACCATCTTAGAGTCGGCAACCACTGCCAGAATCTTGCAATTGGTAAACCCCGGAATCTAGCAGATGTGCCATTACTGACAACAGCTTTGAAGGTGCAACTTGGACTATTGTTCTGTCTCAGCATGCAGCCAGACCAAGGACGAGGCCTATGCCACTGCCAACAGCTATTGCAAACTGCTACGGTGCACTAGCAGACAAAGAGAAGTCAGAGCAGACAACAACAACGAAGCAGACGGACACCACTGCCGCTGCCCACGCTGGCCATTTTGAAGAAGATGCCGCATCCTCCCAATCGGACACTACTGCCACTCGGTCACAGAAACCGCTGCCTCCCCTAGGTTTTAAGGTGGCCAAAGACCATAAAAAGGTTTCATGCAGCTCGTGCAGCAGCGGACAACTGTGAACTTCACAGTGTGAGCTGCAGCAGGAAACTGTATGTGACTGCAAGTCGCCAATACAGAAGATTACATAAAGGTGACGAGCGAGGTGTTGAACTGGGGCACGCACTGGTACATGTACGCCGCTGTCCCCGATAAGTTTCTGAAGATTGTTATCAAGGACTTCCCCAAGGTGGTGGAAACACACAGTTTGACTTTGGTATGCACAACATAATGTGCGTCAAGTCACACGTCACCCACAATGAGTCATTTTCTATTTCCCTGTTGGTTATAGCCACCGATACTCCAGATAATAGGCAGCTCTACCAGCTGAGACAAGGTCCCTGAGGATAGCAGAAGAGGGGCATAGTACAGTGCTTCTGCTGCCAGGGGATAGGCCAGTGCTCCTTCCCTGAGGCGTGCATGAAGTGTGCAGGTGCCCAAGCCAGTAGCAACTGTCCACTCCCAAGGACACATACGCCCAAGTGCGTGAACTGTGGCATCCCATGCATGGCAAGTTGTTGCGGCTGTGAAGTTATTAAGGCCACAGTTTCTCTCCAACGTGGGCAGCACATGAATAAGACTGCCTACCGCCCCCTTTGCAAACCGTGCCTAGGCGCACAGGTGGCAAGGAGACCAGCAAACACGAGGACGACGCCGGCAACTGAAGCTGCCACCGCCGGTCCCACTGAAGGGGTCAACAGAAGATGACATGCTCTTGATTGCAAATATGCTCGAGAGGACACACCAGAAGATTTGTGCATCAATCCCTCCCAGGGAGAAAATGCGTAAAGATGATGCCAGCTTGTTGGGAGGCGGCAGGAGGGCAACAGCCGAGCCGCCACCCGCAATCCAGCTGCATCCAGTCATGGCACAGCAACCACTGTGCAAGAAGAAGAGCTCTCTGAAGTCATCTCCATACTCTCTGCAGTAATCGAAAAGGTCTCGCACCTGACCAATACACTGCAGAGATTTGCCGAGGCAGTGCTGACCACAATGCTGGCAGCTAGCCAGCAGAGTAAATTGCTCCCAACCCCGTCCATGCCACAAGCAGTGAATCTGGTCTGTCATGGGCCACCACAGTTGTCTGCACAGCAGAGAACAGAGAAGAAAGAAAACCTGAGAAGGAAAGTGAAAAAACGACATGAAGGACAGGAGAAAAAATATCATCTACACAAACCACAGAAGCCATGGAGGCAAAGTAGGTACTGCCTACCAGGACTCCACCTACCCAGGGGTCGGAGGAACCCCTGATGAAGCCCATTTCATTCATTCATTCATGTCAATAAAATTTTTCATTTTCCAGTAGTGTATAACTGCTGAAGAGTGGGTGGAACACACTATTACTCCTAATTCCAAAAAAGATAGATGCCAGTGAGAAACAAAAATAGAGAATCACAGTGGACTACAGTCAGCTAAATGATATTACAGCAGTGGATGTATTTCCACTACCAGATGCCTACGACATTGTGGACCAATTAAGGAAAGCAATGCACTTCTCGGCACTTGATCTTGCAAGTGGATGCCACCAAATATTGATAGATTAGAAGCACAGAGAGAAAACGGTGCTCAGTTTGAATTATCAGCATTATGAATACAAGAGAATGCCGATGGGACTGAAGGGAGCCCCACAATGTTTCCAGCAGCTGATGAACACAGTCTTGGCACATGTGCAAGGTGTGAAATGGTCTACCTATACAATATAGTGTGCAATGGAAGAAACCTGCAGGAGCATAATGAGAAGCTTCGCGCTATCTTTGACAGGTTGCAAGAGCATAACTTTAAACTGCAACTGGATAAGTGAGAGTTTCTGAGGAAGGAAGTAATTTTCCTAGGTCATTGTATTACTGACAAGGGAGTCTCACTGGAAAGGCAAAGGTGGAGAAGGTAAACTTCTTAAAACAGCCAAAAACAATGATAGAGTTGAAAGGGCTTCTAGGGTTGATAGGGTACTACTAAAGATCTATCGCAAACTTTAGCAAAATTGCAAAGTTGCTCCACTAGCTGTTAAAGAGAGGAGTGGAGTACCAATTGGGCAAACCATAGAGCAGTCCATTCAAAGAGCTGAAGGAGGAATTGATAAATCCTCCGCTACATCACAGATTTTACAAAACTGTTTAATGTCACAACACATGCTAACAATGCAGCCTTAGGGGCAGTGTTGTAGCTAGGAACGAAATTTGGTGAAGACTTGCCCATTGAGCATGTGTTCAGAGCACTGATTAAGGCAGAAGTAAGCTATAGCGCTACTGAAATGGAATTGTTGGCTACAGTATATGTGGTGAAATAGTTCCGACCATACATATATGGATGAAGATTTACAGTGGTAACAGACTGTAAGCCATTAACCTGGCTATTCAGTGTCAAGGAATAGAGTTTGAGACACGTAAAGTGGAGACAAACTCAAGAATATGATTATGAGGTGATATAGAAACCAAGGAGGTTAAACAGTAAAGCAGGTGCTCTGAGCAGAATAAGACCTGAAGAGACAGGGGAGATAGCCACGAAACAGGACGTGGAGACAAAGAAGATTTCTGTAGCAGAAGCAAGTGTAGAATGTAATCCCACAAACGTGCGACAAGCACAAGTGTTGCCAGAAATAGAAAAGTAAATAGGTAGCGAAGAGGAAATAAGTCTTGAGGAGAAGGAGAACATACTGAAAGAAATGAATGATAACCCCTTGCAAAGGACACCAGAGAATGCATAGGACATTAGAAAGAATAAAGGCCTATGAGCAGTAGTGTGAGATGAAGCATGATACTGAAGATTACATTCGGAAGTGTTTATCCTGTTAGAAAAATAAACACATGCAAGTAAAAACAAGAATGCCTTTACAGACACAGTGGAGACAGTGTTTGAGAAATGTTCTATGGAAATTGTAGGTCCCCTAGATGTATCAAGTATCGTTAAGAGGTACATGTTAACATTTCAGGACGATTTATGTAAATTTACCCTAGCAGTTCCAATTGAAAGGCAAGGCACTGAAACAGTAGCCAAAGCATTTGTGGAACACATAATATTAAGATATGAAATTTCATCAGTCCTTCCGACAGACCAAGGATCAAATTTCTTAAGTGATGAATTTAAAAGAGTACGTAAAATTTTTAAGATTAAACATATATAGGCTACAGCTTACCACCCAGAATCTAATGGCGCTTTGAAAAGAAGTCAAAGAATACTTGTTGAATATTTAAGACACTTTGTCAGAGCAGATCAAAGTTTATGGGACAATAGGGTACTGTATGCAATTTTCATATTTAACAGTGCATCACACAGCAAAAGGGTACACTCCATTTGAATTACTGCACGGGAGGAAGGTAAATATACCAGGAGTACTGCAAAAGAAATCAACACAGATAAGTTATGATTATGAACCATATGTTAATAGGCTAAAATTGAGAATTCAAGAAGCCCACTGAATAGCAAGCAAGAGAATCAATAGTGAAACGTAAGAAAGTTAGTAAGTAAAAGTCTGGTACATAACAAACTGTAAAAAAATTCAAGGTAGGAGATAAAGTGTTACTGCACAATGAATTAGTAAGACAGTAGTCATAAAGATTAAAAGGAAAAAAAGGTACATGCAAAGAGATTGAAACAACACTTTTAAATTTCAGGTAGGGTACTGAAGAGGAAAAATGTCAAATTCTCATAGTGATAGCAATATACAACAACTCTACATCAGAATGTGCACCAAATTACTTTTAAGTGACACAGTTTCCAACTTCCTCCAGGTTATATTATGACAATGTAGGACACGTAGAAATATTCAGCACTACTTGGAGAATTGTTACTTATGTAAATTTGGATTCTATAACAGGGACATTTCAAAAGGCAGAAAAATACAGTAAAGCAGCAGTACAAAGATGCCAAACACACTACAACAACTAAATTTAGATTTAACAGAGTGTTGTTTATTAGACCAACAGGAGACACATCACATAGAGAAAATCACAGGTCTGCAGCGACTAGTACAACAGCTGACAAAACACGAGACCAGAAGAAAACAAGGAGGCCAGGTAAGTAAAATACTTTTTGGCACATGAGCCAAAGCAGCATAACACATTATAAAGAAAGAATAGATGCAGTGGAAAGAAACTCAGAGGGGCTATTAAGGTTGACAAAAGAACAAGTGCCAGTAGTAAGAGTCACACTGGCAGGAGTGAACACGACTGTTTGTATGTTAAGAGTCAAATGAGCAGGATTTAAAGATGGGTACGGAACGACTAGAACGTGTCATGAAAGAATATGTGAAAGAAACAGACATCAGATTTACACCCTTTGTAACTGTAACAGAATAGGTATTACAGATGTCAGCAGTATTTGACCAGATTGAGGAAGAATATGAGCAAATGATAAATGCCATTGCAAATGCAAAAAAGGCATACTACAGCCTCACATTATCAACCCTGTCCAAATTATAAAGTATTTAAGTTTAATACATAATGAGCTAAAAGATGTAAAGTTTCCTGTTCCTCTAGCTGAATCCTCGGGTTATTTACTATTAAGAATAATTGACTTGGATATTTTCATTCCTTGTATTATATTAGGATATGTGATTAACATCACACTGATAGATAACAATAATTTTAACTTGTGTAGAGCACTTTCACTACTCAAAGAGATCCTGGAAATGAAGGGGAAGCAGCTGTACATACAGCCAGAAAAAGCATTTGTGCTGATAGACGAGTCCAAAAGGCAATACTACGAGCAGTTAAGCTGCAAAGAATTAAGTAAGAATAGGAGACTGTGCAGACAGTCCTTTACATTGTTATCAACATTGGACCACGAAGAGTATGAAGCAAAATTGTTGCAACTGCTGGAAGAAATACCAGAAGATCGTGTGCGAAGGATAGTTGCACTGAATCAAAGGATTTTGGCACATCTACAACAATAATAACTGCTTGTATGTAGCTACAAAAGAAGAAGGACTAACTTTTTTATGTGGGAGAGAGGTTCCTAAAGATCTAGTAATGAAAGGTGTAGGCAAAATAACTTTTTATAGTAAGTGCAAAGGGTACAGAACAAGAGTATTTATAGAAACAGACTGAATAATCCACAGTAATGTAACATAAATTTAGAATTTAAATGTTGTGCTGTGAATGAGGAAAAGAAAAACATTTCAGTGTTAAAATTAGATTTACCTTTAGAACATGTAGTAACACTCATGGATGATTTAAAAATCATAGGCAAATGACTGGACAATGTCCAGAAAATGGCAGATACACAGGAGGGTCTGAAATACTCCCAGTATCTTACACATTATTCAATAACTACCTATGTAACAGTAACACTAATCATTCTAATTATAGTAACAAGCAATGGGAAATCCAGGATGGGATGTAACTAAAGGTCTCACTGAAGCCTTCACTGACCACAATCATCCTCCCAACCTTGTACAAAAACAAATCTCCCATGTAGTATGTTTCCGGTCTCCCACCACCTGCCAAACTTCCACCATCCAGCTACAGAGCAGCATTGGCCTTCATAATTCAGTACCACCCAGGACTGGAGCAACTGAATTACATTCTCTGCCAGAGTTTCAATTACCTCTCATTGTGCCCTGAAATGAGAAATGTCCTGACACTATCCTTCCCACGTCTCCCACAGTGGTATTCCACCGTCCAACAAACCTACACAATATACTCATCCAGCCTTACACAAACTCTGCTCCCAATCCCTTACCTCATGGCTCATATCCCTGCAATCGACCTATATGCAAGACTTGTCCCATGTGTCATCCCTGCCACCACCTACTCCAGTACGGTCACTATTATCAGCTATCCGATCAAAGGCAGGGCTACCTGTGAAATCAGTTGTGTGGTCTACAAGCTAAGCTGCAACTACTGTGCTGCATTCCATGTGGGCATGACAACCAACAAGCTGTATAACTACATGAATGGCCACTGACAAACTGTGGGCCAAGAAACAAGTGGACCACCCTGTTGGTGACCATGCTGTCAAACATGATATCCTTCATTTCAATGACAGCTTCACAGCCTGTGCCATATGGATCCTTCCCACCAACACCAGCTTTTCTGAAGGAGGGTCTCAACCTTCATTAGTCACTGTCCTCACCCATCCAGTCCCTTCCCCATTCCCATTCCAGTTGTCATTCCACCACCAAACCCAATCTTTTTATTTCTCTCCTTGCCTGCTACTTCCCCCCTCACCCCCCCCCACCCCCTCCCCACCTCTCCCCTGCCATCAGTCTAACCTGCTGCACTGCGCTGTCTGCCACCCTCACCGTACTATCCCCCCCCTCCCCGCTCCAGCCTCCTCCTTACCACCGCCCAGTTGCCACTTGTTGTCGACAAAGGCCTTAAAGGCCGAAAAATATAACTGTGACAGTTTTTTTGTTGTGCCTATCTATGACTCAGCATCTCCGCCACATAATTATAGTAACATGTTGTTGCAGACAGTGCTAATTTTGTCAGTAATGTTTTAAAAGTAAATGGAAATATTTTGAGGACACTGATTGTTGTGGGAAAATATGCATAAGAAACACTATTGTGAAACAGTATCCCGAAACCAGCTTGGCTAAAAGACTGCTCAATAGAGAGACTGAAGATGTGGTGATTTATGAAAGGTGTACAAAGGACCAAGTGAGTCAAACAGACATTAAGACAGAAATTGTAAAATATACATGTAAAATGTAATTGTTAAAGTAGAGGTAAAAGTAAACATTGAGGAAAGCAACTGAAATAAATGCAACCATACAAAACAAGTGTAAATTATGAAAAGAAATGTCCATTTCAATGTTAATGATTGATATCAAAGTATTAATGTCAATTATCACTGTTTTACTGTTTAAATGTAAATCTATTAATGTCAATGTGTTAACGTAAAATAATTTGACCAACATATGTAAACAAAAGCAAAAGAAATGTAAGCTCTGTAATGTATTTTATCGAAGACGAATAAAACTCACAACTGAAGCTACTCCGAAGAGTAACACCAATTCTGCTGGTGGGACAGTTTTTACATGCTGATAACAAAATGGGTACCAGTTCATAACAAAAGAGGCAACAGTGAGGTATTTAGGCATAGTGAGAGGAGCCACAGGCCTGGAAGTAGGCTTGCTGGCTGCCACCAGGTTGATGGGCAGCAGTGTTTGATAATGAGCATAATGAGCTAAAAGCTATAAAGGCACAAAGAGGCCTCTGTTTACTTCTGACAACAGGGTCCTTGATAAGAACTGGAGCTAAAGTCAATAGGAAAACAGCACTTCTGTTTAGAAAGAGAGTGGGATGAGAGGAAGAAAGATAGAGGGCCTTCTGGTGACAACAGCCTATGTCACGAGAAGCCAATACAGGGCTTAGGACACAGTGTGTGGCCATATTAAGAGAGCTTTCTCTACACCTACACCCAACCTCTGAAGAACCACTGAAGAACGGTGCACATATACAGTTAATAAGGAGGCAAGTCAAAGTAGAGAGGATATCAAATGTAGACTGGCAATGACAAGGAAGGCGTTTCTGAGGAAGAGAAATTGGTTAACATCGAGTATTGATTTAAATGTCAGGAAGTCGTTTCTGAAAGTATTTGTATGGAGTGTAGCCATGTATGGAAGTGAAACATGGATGATAACTAGTTTGGGCAAGAAGAGAATAGAAGCTTTTGAAATGTGGTGCTACAGAAGAATGCTGAAGATTATATGGGTAGATCATATAACTAATGAGGAGGTATTGAATAGGATTGGGGAGAACAGAAGTTTGTGGCACAACTTAACTAGGAGAAAGGATCAGTTGGTAGGACATGTTCTGAGGCATCAAGGGATCACCAATTTAGTATTGGAGGGCAGCGTGGAGGGTCAAAATTGTAGAGGGAGACCAAGAGATGAAAACACTAAACAGATTTCAAAAGGATGTAGGTTGCAGTAGGTACTGGAAGATGAAAAAGCTTGCACAGGGTAGAGTAGCATGGAGAGCTGCATCAAACCAGTATCAGGACTGAAGACCACAACAACAACAAGGAGGCCAGTAGCCCTCAACATGGCAATAACTGTCAGGGTTAAAGAAGAGAAGTTCAGAAAACTAAAAAGCAAGACGCTCTGGGGCACAGATTGGCAGGAGAGCGCTAGAGAGAGGTCTGACATGAGGTGCTCCAGGGAGAGCCAGGGTTCATTCCAGCACGCTGATTGTCAGATAGGCAGCAGCTGTGGGACTGAGTTAGTCATGTGGGTTGCATTCTTAAGAGCAGACAGAATGGCAGTTGTCATTTGCCATCTCTGTATCGCACTTGGCTGCTCACTGGAAACGCCTCAGCCAGAGCAGTTAAGATTTCATTCATTGTATTTCTGAATAAACTTGAGATTGTTAAACATTCTGCAGAGTTACTTCAATCACCCCTCAGCCTTTCTACTTTCACATGAGAAATTGCACCTTCTTAGCTAGGTCAGAATTCTGCCTCTCCTTATGGCCAACCAGCCAAGCCACGGTTATGAGCCGTGTCGCTCAATCTAAAGGAAAATCCACACTTTGGACACAACTCTCTGACATTTCTTTATATTACTCTACCAAGAAAGCTAGGATGTTGCGTACAAATCCTGAAGAACTACGAAATTATATGGCATGCATGTAATTGTGAGCCGGATCAGATATCACTGAACACATGTGTACTGGCACAACTCACTGCATATGCCATCCATCACAGATTGTACACCTAGAGAAAGGTTTTTCACCCTACAGTGTTCCAAAATGCTGACATAAAAAACATTCCAAATGAATCATAAACTGACAGACTGTGGAAAGTACAAGCTGCAGTTAACTTTGTATGCACTGCTTGTTTGGGACTACCATGCCCTTCGAAAACGATTATTTCATTGAATGAGCAAATGAAACCATTTACCCGATGCTGCACACTACCCCAGTCTGTTCCCAACAAAGCACATCCTTTGGGAATTAAGAACTTCGTTTTAGCAACAACAAAATGTTTAGTACTTGAATTTGAATTTTATCAACATTCTTGGACAATTTATAATAATTCACCCTACACAAACTTTACCTCAATGTGTAGGACTGTATTGTGGCAGGTATTTCACAATTCTGCCATTATTGCAACAGCTTCTTGACCATTTTGATGGAAGGAACAGGAAGCCTTTTCACCTGACAGAAAAAAAAGACTGAAGAGAGGACACAGGGAAGAATTCTGGAGGGGCAAGGACAAAATAGTTATTGTCCAGTGGAAAGATTCAAAAGCTGTTACCCTTGCCTTCACTTGTACAGGATATTGACCTGTAAACAATGTTCAGAAATAGAGTAAATCAGAAAAGTAGTACATCTCAGTGTCATGTCCTGCAGCTGTAATGAGGCACAAGCACAGTATGAGGGGAGTTTATCTCTGTGATCAAATGGTGGAGACACATAGGACTTCCTTGAAGAAAAAAAGTGGACTTCAAAAATTTTGCTTAATTTACTTGATGTGCCTTGTGTGGATGTAATACAGGGGTGAATGTGAAATTGTGAAAGCATAAAAGAAAAATGATTCAGACCTTCTGGCTTTCTGACAAGTCATTGGAGAAGCACATACTTCT
Organism: Schistocerca gregaria; assembly: GCF_023897955.1. Taxonomy (NCBI): domain Eukaryota; kingdom Metazoa; phylum Arthropoda; class Insecta; order Orthoptera; family Acrididae; genus Schistocerca; species Schistocerca gregaria. Next base: position 176,763,660 of record NC_064922.1, on the reverse strand, counting down.
TCAGCTTCAGGTCAAAAAAATGTAAGTAGATATGATAAAGATCCACCAAACACCTGTTGCAGACCATGTAGTACACCATGTTATGATAAGAGGCTTACAGATATTGGGACTGGCCTAATGGCAATGATGTGCAATCTGCCCATTGCTGCAAATAAACAAATTGTGAGAAGAGGACAAGAGTAAGATGTCTTAAACACAATACTCATCTCTGTTTGTCAAAAGACAGTAACTGCATTCATGAATGAATCTTCTGGCTTTGCAAAAAGTTATTGGAGAAGCACTTATTTTTTCACCTTAAGGTCTATGAAACACATATGGATATGATAAGGTGCTGTCAAACAACATTTACAGACCACTTAATACACCATGTTATGATAAATGGCTAAATGAATATCAGCACTGGCCAATAGTCAGTGATTTGTAACCTGCTCATTGCTGCGAACACACAAATTGCAATAAGAGGACAAGATTTTTTAATTTTGGAAGACAGTAACTGCTTTGTGAATATCACAGAAAGAAATGATTTAAATATGTCCTAAATTACTGAAATACCACATAGTTATAATTTAACATGCTATAATACAGAAAGTAATTACCATATGACTATCACACTTAGTAGCATTAATGTCTATAGAGTATGGGGTGCACAATTTCCATGCATCACAGTGCCACCGTCCAGTTCCAACTATGGCCACCAGATGCCATGATCAGTCATTGTGATTCATAGTCTCATACACCTGACCAGTCGCAGTGCACTTGTTGGCCTGTCGACATAAGCTTAGACAAAAGGAGCAAGGCATTATTGGTGAAGCTCTATTATCAAAACAACAGTAATGGTGCAGCTGCACTTTGAGAACATCACTGGCTGAAAGGATTACTGACGGATCCTCTCTCTCCACCCGCTGTGCAGAGTACAATGAAGTTCCAATCAACTGAAGAACTGGGCATCGCTCCAGGAAGAGGCCAACCACTGGCTGCACCACAGGTGTTGATGAAATTGCGGTTCCTATGGCAGGCACACTGCACACAATTCCTGATAGTCAGGCAGAGTGCATGCTGTGTCACAACAGTCGAACATACCATGGTCCACTGTACGGCAGGTGCTTTGTACTGTTATCAAATGGTATCCGTACAAGATCCATGTCGTGCAGCAGCTTGCACCACAGGGTGCACAACAACGTGTTGACTTCACTCTCCACTTTCTCGCAAGGATTTAAGTTGATGAGGACTGGCCCTGGACCATCCTATGGACATAAGAAGCTAATTTTTTTTTCAACGGGTGCGGTGAACACACAGAATTATAAAGTGTGGGGCTCTTCCCCTCCAGTCACTGTGCATGAAGTTCCTCTGTATAGTAAAAATGTCACCGTATGGTGTGTCTTCAGAGCTACGTCCATCATTGCCAGATTCTTTTTTGAACAGGCTGGCACTCAAGGACCAAAGATGCGAACCATGACTGACCACTGTTACTGTGATATGCTTCACCAGCATGTTATACCCGCTCTACAAGACACAGGTGCATTGAACTCAACAGTTTTCATGCAAGATGGGAGCCCACTGCACATCACTCGCGAATTTCACCTGCATCTCCTAAACATTTGGAGTTAGCCAGTCATTTCCAAATGCTTGGCCCACACTATCACCTGATCTCTCAACCTGTAATTTCTTGTTGTGGGGTCACCTGAAGGACAGAGTTTACCAGGGGAACATTGACACGTGCTGATCTGAAGCGCAGAACATCAAGGGAGGTAGCCAGCATACCTACAAACAAGCTTCATTCTGTTTTGTGGAATAATCCTGCACTTTCAGGCTCTTCTGGACACAAGATTGTACCATGTGGAACACCATTCTTGATACCTTCCTAGTTAGGGGACTCTGCTGATTTTTGCAGACTATCTATAATATTAATTTCAACCTCCAGTTAAGTATGAGTAACAGCTTTCGTGCCCTTTTCCACTCACACCACAATACTTGAGTTTATCTAGAAGAATTTCTTGATTCATATCAAAAGCCTTTGCAAGACCATAAAAAATTCCAAAAGGCGATGTTCCGTAATCCACAGCATTTAATATTTGAACCACGAAAGCATATATAGCATTTCCTGTTGAAAAGACTTTCTGAAAAGTAAATTGACATTTTGTTTCTAATTCATTTTTACAAAAATATGTGAAGCTACTCTCCAATACATGAGGCATAATCTGTATCACTTCAGGCAGGGGCGGTTACCTTCACACTCCCTGATGTTATTTAATTTAGCATACATTAAAATTCAAGAGTAAGTAACAACCACATATTTTTTTGTTCTCTCCAAAAAAAATTCCTGCATTGAGATACAGGCCTCCAAAGATGACACCACAAACAACATTTTGTAGATGCAAATTTTGGAATTTTTTTTAAAATCCTGTGTAGCGTCACCACAGTTTAAGATAGGAAGTTAGATTTGGTACAATATTTTGGAGCACACAAGTTACAGCCAGGTGCGGGCAGGATTGCAGTAAGTTACGCTGACCAGCGGTTGCAAAGTGGAATGGAGGCCACAGGGGCCATCGAACCATGGAAAAGCATAAACGCAGTGGTTCGCATGTCGCAAGCTATAGGAAGAAGGGGCCCACTGGCGCAACCATGGTGTGGGGCGTATGTGACTCGGAGCAATGCATTAGCGAAACAGAGCTGCGAAGCCGAGTATAGAAGGTGTGGTTTTCTTAACGAGATTCATTCAAGTGTGGCAGCTCTCCTGGATGGCGGGGCGTGTCACACAAGGCAACAGATGGGGCGACAGCATCCCAGACCATGGCGGGTCATTGGTTCGACCTCTGAGGCCGACGCGGGGTCTGCAGCCAGTCAGGACGGGCCACTCTTTGGGTCGCTACCACAGACAGTCGTCTCGGCTCCCGACACACACCACAGACTTACCAGGCCAGGACCGCAGATTCAGATGCCAGAACGGGAGCGGTCATTGCCACGTCTGCCATGCCAGCAGAGGAAGAAGCAGCAGCGCGGTCAGCTATGGCTCCCGGTGGAGCCAGGGCCACTGGGGGTTACTGCCGCTGGGGATACTGCCTCAGCAATGCCTAAAAGATAGCACAATTGACAGCAGACAATATGCAGTTGAGAAATGAATTAACATCTAGAAGTGAACAGGAAACTGGATCTGATCAGTAGCTGTTGCCTAGGGAGCCGCTGTGAGTTTGATTATTCCATTTTTTGGCAAGGGCATCTGAGGATGTGCATTCATTTGTGAAGGAACCATTCCCGAATTTCAGCTGCTATGAATGGTTGGTCAGATGAGCAGTTGTTGCACATAGCCAAGATTAAACTAACGGGTGAAGCGAAAACATATGTAAGGTGTTCTGAGGCCTTAAGGAAGGTAGGACAATTTAAGCAGTTAAAGGAAGGACTTTTTATAAAGGTACAAGAAACAGAATAGCGCTCAGTATTTTAGGGGAAGATTAAGTACAATGACAAAGAGACAGTGGATAAATTTCCGGACATAATAAGGGAAATTAATGAGTACACTCATGAGTTGGGTCAGAGGGATGAAGCCAATAGTGTTCTGTTGCAGGAGTCTGAGCAAAGGACACTTGATGTATTTTTGAGAGGGTTACCGGCATATATGTCATGGAAAGTGCGTGAACGGTTTCTGAAAGATTTGTATTCAGCTAGCAATTCAGTGTGAGGAAATAGACGTGGCAACAGGAGTACGCGAGAGGCAAACAGTATTTGCAGTGCGTATAAAATGTTATAAGTGTGGTAGTATGGGACATGTGTAGAGGCAATGTACCCAGCCACCAAGGAACAGAGGAAGGAGTGGAAATCAGCAGCATGGAGGATGGAAAAATGGAGATAGGAGAGGTGGACAAGCGTTAAATGACAGAGGGGGCCAAGACCCACCTAAAGGAGCTCACGTTTAATTTCAATGCTATGAATACATATGCAGAGGTGGAATGTTCTGTGGTAGGATCTGTAGGAACTAAAAAGTTTAAGATTTTGTTGGACACAGGGGCGCAGGTCTCAGTGGCTACTAAGAATATAATGGGACGAAGGAAGTTAGACCCATCACGTTATCGGTTGCGTGAAGTGGGGGAAAAGGAGGTCACGCCTTTGGAGTCAGTAACAGTTGACTTTCGCATAGAGAAAGTCTGATTTAATGCATGCATGCATGAAGGTAGTGCCATGGGTGAGCGAGGGCTACGACATGATCCTAGGAGTAGATTTCTTGCGTCAACATCATGCCAAAATTGACCTTGGACATCAAACTGTGGAACTTGGTGGAATGTTATTTCCACTAGGGGAAACTGTTGTCAATGCAAAGCTGTCACAAGGGGCGTTCAGCGTAATGAACAAACCAATTGAACTGTGTACATTAGCATTAAGGCTTAATTTGCATGATTGTGTGTCTAGTGGCTCCGGGAAGTCACTTTGGGTAAGTGTGGAGTCATATCTACCTGTGGGTACAGTATGTGTTATTGAACCATTGAAGGATAATGAAGATTTGGGTTCATTGGGTTGTTTTGTGAAACGTAGTATTGTACGTGTACAGGAGGGGAACGACGGGCGAGTAGCTCCCATGAACATGGATAATTTTAGCGTGGTAGACGTAAATTTGAGGAAAGAAGTTTTAGTAGCAAATTTGGATGTGCCATATGATGAAGACTGGTGTTCGAGAGGTAGGCGAAGCGATCAACCACTAACTGTGGATAAAACTGCATTGCGTGACAAAATTAAGCATTTGAAAGGAGAAGAAAGAGAGCAGATGGATGAATTATTATGGGAATTTAAGGATTTATTGTTTCCACGAGGGCCGTTACCAGCAACTCCATTAGTTCAACATAGGATACCAACAGGGAATGAAGCACTTGTTGACCATAAACCATACAGAATACCAAGGTATTTGCAGCTGATTATGGAGGATATAATTGATCAGCAGCTTGCGGACGGTATTATAGAGCATAGTAATAGTTGCTGGGGAGCAAGCATTGTCATTGTGCCTAAAAAATCTGCGGGTGGAACTAAGAAATACAGGTTCTGTTGTGACTACGGATACATCAATAAAAATACAGTAATGGATGCATACCCCATTCCAAACATATCGGAGACTTTGGATCACTTGGGACAGTGCTAGTACTTTTCTACAATGTATTCGACAAGTGGTTATCGTCAATTAGAGGTGGCTCCAGAGGATCGTCCAAAAACTGCTTTCTCTACACCTGGAGGCCATTACCGGGACATTAGAATGCCATTCAGTTTGAAAAACACTCCGGCAATGTTTCAGAGGTTGCTAGACAGTGTATTGAGGGGTTTGAAACCACAGCAGTGTCTTGTCTACTTGGATGACATTATAGTGTTTTCAGGTATTATGGAGCAACATAGACAGCATCTAAGGGAAGTCTTTATGAGGTTAAGAGCAGCTCATTTGACGTTGAACCTGGAAAAGTGTCATTTTGTGTTAGAAGAAGTAAAATATTTGGGTCATATTATCAGTAAGGATGGAGTGCGAATAGATCTGAAGTTGGTACAGGCTGTACGGGATTTTCGGGAACTGAAAACAGTTAAGGAAGTGCAGTCATTCATCAGAATATGCAAGTTCCTGAAGGGTTTTGCAGATTTAGCACAGCTGTTGACGCAATTGTGATGGAAGGGTGTGAAATTGAGTGGACAGAAGAGTGTCAGAAAGTGTTTGACAAACTGAAAGAAGTGTTAACATCAAGTCCGGTTCTTGTGTTTCCAGATTTTGAAAAGGAGTTTATACTAGCATGTGACGCATTGAATCAAGCATTAGGGTGTGTTCTTATTCAGGAAATTGATGGGAAAGAACATCCTGTAGCCTATGCGTCTAAGCAGTTGAATGCAGCAGAGAAGAATTACTCAACAACAGAGAGGGAGATGCTTAGTGTAATCTATGGAATCATGCATTTGAAATGTTATTTATATGGGAGAAGATTTTGGGTAGTGACAGATTATGCTGTGTTGAAGTGGTTGTTGGGGTTGAAGGATCCATCTACTACACTTGCTCGATGGGCTGTGAGGCTTAGTGAATTCGACTATGAGGTTGTGCACAAGCCTGGGAAGAAGCATGGTAATGCGGATGCACTATGTAGAAAGGTGGCAAAAGTAGAAATCATATGACCTAGCAGTATGGCAAAAATTACAGGACACGGACAACGATTGTAAATTGTACCAGACAAAGCAACAGTTTAATGTGTATGAAGGTCTTCTGAGCAGGGAAACGAAGTTAGGGCCAAGGGTAGTAGTGCCAACGAAGTTGAGGGATGATGTTTTAAAGGAAACACAGGATCATATGTTATCTGGTCATGGAGGGTGTAGAGCTACAAACAGGAGAGAGGTGGAGAGGTATTGGTGGAGAGGTAGGGAAGGAGATGTGGATCAGTATGTCAAGAACTGCATACCATGTGCACAGAGGGCAGATTTGAGTCGGAAACAGATACACCTACAACGATTACTGAAAGCAACATGTCCATTCTCTTTCCTGGGGACTGATGTATTAGGACCCTTTATGTGAACACCATCAGGAAACAGGTTCATTCTGACAATAATAGACCATTTTTCAAGGTATGTGGAGATGGTGACTATGCCAAATCAACAGGCAGCAATGGTCGCGCAAGCATTAGTAAATAACTGGATTTTGAAGTTTGGTGTACCAGAGACAATAATTACTGACCAAGGGACCAACTTCATGTCAGATTTAATGAAGGAACTGTGTAAATTGTTGAATATAAAGAACCTGCACCCACAGGCCAACAGAAGGACAGAACGGGTACACAGAACAATTGGGGAGATGCTTAGTTTTTATGTGGATTCTCATCACCATCAGTGGGACGAGTATTTGAAGCATATTGTATGCACATACAATGCAAAAGTCCATACAAATACCAGTTTGTCTCCATATGAGGTAGTGTACGGGCGAAAAATGCCGTCAGCGTTTGATTTAGTGAATCCACAGAAAGGAAGGAATGGTGAATCTCTATGTCAATTCACAAGGACAATTCGGGATGTTTGGAAACAAGTACACAATGTGAATACAAAGGCTTTGGAAAGGCAGGAAGATGCAGGAAAGCGGAAAGGATGTTTCTCGCAGTATAGGGTGGGGCAATGGGTAATGCTGTCCAGTCCCTATACGCAAAAAGGGAAAACAAAAACGTTCCTCACAAGGTATCAAGGGCCATGCCAAGTTGTTGAAACCACAACTCCCGTTAATGTTAAGCTTCAGCTGCCAACTAGAATGACGATAGTATACATTGGGCAATTACAGCCAGTCAGAGTCCTACGATTTCTTGTTTAAATTTTTAGTTATTAACAGTGCTAGGTCAGGAAGGTCGAGTTTATTGCACCAGTTCATATTATGTAAATTTAAGGATAAAAGTAATCACACAATCAGTATTGAGTTTGCATCAAAAATAGTGAATGTTGGAGGAAAATCTGTGAAGCTACAAATATGGGACACGTGCACCGTGCAGTTATTTTTAGCTAGGGGGAAGGAATAGACTGTCCCAGGGACATCATGGAGCCAAAATTGAACTTGCAACAAGTCGGGATGCATTGGGTCTTCTCCACCTACAAGAATTTGGTAGTACTAGCAAGTTGTTTTGAGCAAGGAGTGTTTACGGAATTGAAACATGTAGAGCTCGAGGGGAGCAGAATTTTAATCAATGGAACTAATAGGGCCACCTTTTCATCTGCCAGGGTCAATTTCAGGAGTCACATAATTGAATGTTACACAGCCACAGCAGTACTGGCCAGAAACCACTTTGGAGTTTGGGCAAGGCAGAATCTGCCCTTGTTAAATCAAACTCTGAAGCCAAGTCTGTTGAGATCAGTAAAACAGTTCATTATAGAGCAAGAGGGTTGCATATCAGCCAAATAGCTTGTTCAACATGTCGCACAGTATAAGGAAAGTCAATGGCAAATAATGATCATTTTGAGCACCTCTGTGCCAAGTGTCATCGCAGTCTTAATTTTGTTATGTGTTGTTTTCTTTCTGATCAGGCGGAGAGCTAATTCCCAAAGGGAACTAAGCGTACTCCAAGTCCCAGAGGATTGGATACTGAGGGCGTGAGATAAGTACCTAAGGGGTTGATCAAGCAGTGGTCGTCCAGTAAGGAATTTTTACGTTTTGTTTTATGTCATCGTTTTTGGTTTTAAGGGGGCACTAGACCAGATTTAAGTTTTCTAGTAATAAGTAAGCATGTCATAAGTGCCAATCCGAACAAGTTTAAGTGTTAGTTAAAGGACAACCCGTGGACCGAGTTTTTCTAAAGAGGGGAATAATGTAGCGGCACCACAGTTTAAGGTAGGAAGTTAGATTTGGTGCAATATTTCGGAGCACACAAGTTACAGCCAGGTGCGGGCAGGATTGCAGTAAGTTACACTGACCAGCAGTTGCGAAGTGGAATGGAGGCCACAGGGGCCATCAAACCGTGGAAAAGCATAAACGCAGTGGTTCGCATGTCGCAAGCTATAGGAAGAAGGGGCCCACTGGCACAACCGTGGTGTAGGGCGTATGTGACTCGGAGTGAAGCGTTAGCGAAACAGAGCTGCGAAGCTGAGTATAACAGGTGTGGTTTTCTTAACGAGATTCATTCAAGTGTGGCAGATCTCCTGGATGGTGGGGCATGTCACACAAGGCAACAGATGGGGCGACAGCATCCCAGTCCACGGCGGGTCATTGTTCAACCTCTGAGGCCGATGCGGGGTCTGCAGCCAGTCATGACGGGCCACTCTTTGGGTCGCTACCACAGACAGTCACCTCGACTCCTGAAACACGCAGGAGATTTACAAGGCGAGGACCGCAGGTTCGGATGCTGGAACGGGAGCGGTCATTGCCGCCGCATTCCCAGCTACGCCAGTCGAGGAAGAAGCAGCAGCCCAGCTGGCTATGGCATCAGTGGAGCAGTGTGGAGTCGACGTGGACGGTGGCCGCTGAGTAGGCTGCTACCGCAGCCATCCTGACGTAATTGGAACTCTACAGCTGGCGTACAAGGCCGGTGCAACACAGTGCATTGCACGGGCCGCTGGAGGTAATACCTCAGGAATGCAGGGCATGTGACGTGGACCAAGGTGAATGAAGCTCTGTAGTGGAAAAAATAAATCATTTGAAAAACTTGGACGAGTTTTAATATGGCACCTCCTGGCACCCATCCACTACACCTGTATCTCTGTAACAGTTCTAGATATTTTGTTAGAGTTCTTTGTATTAGAAAGATAATTCCTTTATGATTACAATGGTATCCTCTGTTTGGACATATCTGTCAAAGCTCTTTTACTGTCCCTTTTGAATTTTTTATAATTTACACAATTTTTTTTTCTTTTCAATAATGGCAACCCAGAAAAGTTGGATTTTTTTCTATTGATTAGCACCATGTAGTACTATATTCTCTGTAAAGGACAGCTTCCACTTTTAAGTTGGGCAGGTGTTATTTTAAAAAATCATTTTTTTAACTTTGAAGGGTAAGGGTAAGTCTTCACTGAAGTTGTTTCTTACTGATTTCTTTGTTACAATGTTAATTTCTATTGTCTTTGTTGCAGTTATTTCTTATCACTTTCTTCATTGCAGTTATTTCTTTTTACTCTCATTGTTGCAGATATTTCTTACACTTTGTTGTAGTTTGCCAGTTTCTTTGTCATGGTTGTTCAATGCAGGTTTCTGTATTATAGTTGTCCAGTGCTAATTTGTTTACTGAAGAGACTTCTAAGAAATCTGAGACCATCCAGTGAGTTTTGCCAGTTGACACAGTTTCAGTGAGTTTTGTGAAAAGGACTGTTTGAAATGTCCTCTGCCTGGGGCTACAAGAGAGAAGTGTGCTGACTATTTGCATATCCATCAAAGAGTGATACATAAGAGAAACAAAAAAACAGACTTTGTCCAGGTTGGGAATAAGTGTTCTCTTTTGAAGACTCTGTTTCAAAGTGAAGATGTTTCCAGTGACGACTTTGTGTGTTCTAAATGTTTTGACAGAATAACAAAACTGACAGTATCTGAACAAGGTGAAGCCTCCAATGGTGCAGATGATGCAGATTTTGCATCAATAGAACAAGAATTAAATACCCTGAATCAGTCAACTACACAGGGAGATGTTAGTTCTGTGAAGAAACCGCTGTCAGTGAAGTCGAGTCGTAAGCTCAATGAATCAAGAAAGTGCAGAGAAATTACTTAAGCTATGGATGAATACACTACAGTAAAACTGACCACACTCTTCAAAGTAGGAATTCCATCTTCAGAAGAAAGTGAAACAAAGCATTCTTGTACCTCTTGCCAGGAATTTTTCACAAATATCAATTAAGCAGTTGAAAATTTTGCATTCTACAGTGAAAAGGTGCAAGTTTTTACTATTATTCCAGAGACATTTTCAAAGAAAGCAATTTTAAACCACATTCCATCAATATCAAAGTACTTGGTAGACAAATCAAGAAATGTTAGGTCTGTAAAAGGAGCCTTTGGAAGACCATATCCCTATTATGGTCATCCTGTAGAAGCAGCTCAGGTTCAAATAGTGCAATCATTTAATATTGAAGATAAATGGGACTGTTCTCCCCAGGGTGCCAACAAAAAAACACTATAACTGTAACAGTTGAAAGTCAAAAAGTTGTGAAAGTGAAGAGGTACATGACTCACACAATTGAAGAAACTTTTGCCACTTATACGAGAAACTATACAACTTCACATAGTGGAAGATCAAAATTTTATGTGCTATGACCTAAGTGGATTGTTCCAAACCCACCTAAAGATGTCTATTTATGTGTGTACTACGCATGAGGAACTTATTGGAGCATGTGACATATGACACCTTGGTTGGGCATGAGAAGTCATTAGTAGTCTGTGATGTAAAGCAAGACTTGTTTGTTTCAAGAATGTGGTGACTGCCCCGGGAAGGGAAGACTGTCTTTACACACTTGGCCTGGAAGATGCAGCAGATAACTCTGCAGAAATTACATATGAGACATAGGAGGAAAATATACTAATGAAGGAACCTGTTGCCTTTGAATGTTTCATTGATGAACTTGGTAAATGGTCAGTGAAAGTAGTAATACATCATCATCTGAAGAAATTGAAACAAGAAATTGCAGAAGTGAAAGGGTGTGTACAGTCTGAAGAAATATGTTTAGTGATTCACTGTAATTTGGCTGAGAACTGGTCTGTAATTCTCCCACAAGACATACAAGGGTATCATTGGAGTAATTACCAGGATTCAACTTATACAGGAGTAACATATTGGCAAAACAAGACCACAAGTGTTGCAGTCATAACTTATGATACAGGACATGACTCAGCACATGCTTTGGTAGCAATGTGGAAAATTCTTCACCTGCAAACAGGGGCACAGAAGATCAGTGCTGCTGGTCACGGGAAGGAACCTCGTGATTTCATAGGAGGCTTGCTGAAGCACCATGCTACAAAATATAATCTTTCCAGACCAAATACAGCTGTGATTCAGAATGCTGAGGATTTTATGAGAGTCGTGAAATTGTACACATCCACAGCTCTCATTCCTTTGTCCAAAGAGGAAATCAAAGAATTCCGCGAGCAAAAAAAAAAAAGAAGAATGGTCCATACAAACTACTCCTGTGAAAGGCATTCAGAAGAGACATTTTTGGACTCAAAGTGATGGATGAACTCACATAGCACACTCTTTAAAGAGCAAGGAAGAAGAAATTTTGTTCATTTGGCCAACACCTCAGAAACAGCAGGATAATATTCAGCTTCACAACCCGAGAAGGAGGTTGTCTGTGGCATGTGTGTATGACTGTGAATGGTGGATTGCATAGATTATAGACACCAGTTATGAGTTAAACAAAACTGTAGTGAACTTTATGGTACCACCATGGACCAGCTGCTGGTTATAGGTTTCCATCTGAAGTACAACAACACCATCAGTGCTGACTTCCTGTTCACAATGTTTTGAAGATTGTAAGTGCTCCAGTTCCTACTGGTTCAACAGGAGGGCACCCTCTACATCAAAGGTAGATACTGAAGCAGTGAAACACATTTTTAGTTTGTTGCCTGGCTAATTTCAGTACAAAACAGAGTGCACAGAATTTGTATAAACTGAAACCTCTAAGTCTTTGGATCTTTAACATACATTTTGGAACCATTTAAAACGCTTGAAAAATGAGTTTCTTACTCATCTTTCAAAACAAAAATTATGTTAAATAAGGCTAGGTTTTGATTTTTATGAGCCTGTTGTGTGATAATGTGGTAACACAACAGTTTTTATGTGTGGCAAAAATTTCAGTTCTTATAAAACCTGTTCAACCTAAAAATGGAAGCTCTCCTTTTCAGGGAATGTAGCACTATATGGTACTAATCAACAGAAAAAACATTTTATGGATTGGCTTTTCTGAAAAAAAAATTCCATAAATTATAAAAAAGTTTATAACACCATAGAAAAGAACTTTGACAGATAGTTCCGAATGGAGGATTTCTTTGAAATCATAAAGCAGTTATCTTTAAAAAAAAAAAAAAAAAAAAAAAAAAAAAAAAAAAAAAAAAAAAATCTAGAACTGCTCCAGAGATACAGCATTTTAAATTTTTTTTCCAAAATTCACATCGTCAAAAAGGTATGCACAATGTCATCTTTGGAGGTCTGTATTTCGGAGCAGAATTTTTTTTGGAGAAAACAAAAAAATACGTGATTCTTACTTAGTCCTTCATTTTTACATATGCTAAAGTCAATAACATCCAAGACTATGAATGTAAGATTTGTTTTCCTAGCCTACCTGAATTGATATGGACTATGTCATTACTTTTTCAAGAATTTTGAATAATGCTGTCAGAAACGACATTGGGTGGTAGCTGTTAGCATCAGACGGATCCCCTTTTTTAAGCAGTTGTTTAACAGCAGCACATTTCATTCTATCTGTAAAAATGCTCCGTTTCAGCGAACTACTACACGTGAGCCTTAGATTCCTACTTATCTTGGGAACAAGCTTTTAGTACTCTGTTGTAAATCCCATCAATTCCATGCAAGCTTTTACTTTTGAGTAAATTTATTATTTTCCTAATTTCAGTAGGAGAGATTGGTTGAATTTCACTTCTGTCAAATTGCATAGGTATTGGCTCTTCCATACACAGTCTTGCATTTTCTAATGAACAGGTGTGTCCTATTTTCTCTACAACACATAAACAATTATTAAAAATATTTTCTACTTCTGATTTTTTATCAACAAACTTTTCATTGAATTTGATAGAAATGCAGTCTTCCTGTGCTCCCGGTTGGCCTGTTTCCCCTTTAACAATATTCCAAATATTTTTAATTTTTCATCATCAGAGGTGCTAACTGCAGACATAATCCACATACTTCGGAACTTTTTAATAACTTTTCTTAATACAGTGCAGCAGTTTTTATAATGTTTAACTGTTTCTGGATCAATACTCCTTCTAGCTATAAGATTCATTTCCATTTTCTGTTTACAAGACACTTTTATCCCTTTAGTAAGCCATGGCTTTTTAAATGGTTTCTTACAATTATGGTTCACTGTTTTCTTACAGAAACTGTTTTGAAATATACTCACAAAATTTCCAGTCGGTGTGATGAATGGCAGCTAGCACTAAATGTGGAAAAATGTTAAGTTAATGCACAGGAGTACGAAGAAAAAACTTGTAATGTTCAGACACAGTATTAGTGGTGCTCAGCTTAACATAGTCGAGTTATTTCAATATCTGGGAGTAATGTTCAACACAAGGTTGAACAAGCATGTGAAAACCTTGGTAGGGAAGGCAAATGGTCGACTGATTTACTGGGAGAATTTTAGGAAAGAGTACTGCTTGAGTGTTTGGGATCCATTCCAGGTCAGATTGAAAGAAGACATCGAAGCAATTCAGAGGAGGGCTGCTAGATTTGTTACTGGTAGCTTCGGGAAAAAAAAAAAAAAAAGCATTAGTCTTATGGAGATGGTTTGGGAAATGCTGGAGTGAAGGCAGCTTTCTTTTTGGGAAACAGTATGCCGCCAAGATACATTACATGTGAGGATCATGAAGATAAGATACAAGAAATCAGGGATCATACAGAGGCATACAGACAGATGTTCTCCTGTTGCTTTATTTGTGAGTGGAACAGGAGGGGAAATGAGGAGCAGGGGTACAGGGTACCCTCCGCATTGCACCTTATAGTGGCCTGCCGAGTATCTATGCAAATGTAGGTATTTCCCATAAACCTTTAATAACTGGATTTTTATTATATTTGAGTGGATCACACAATTTCTTTTTCCAAAAATGTGACTGTATTTCAGAATACATTTTTTCTAATGATACTTATAATACAGAAGAACCTACTCATAATTTAAACAAAAAATTTAAACAAAGTCTGTTGATCTTCATCAAAGTCATTAACATTTTTTAAGTTTTTTGAAAATGAACAAAACACTCTTTTGTAACACTTCACTTACTATATGTCCAATACAGCACTGTTCATCCATTTTAGTGCATACCAATCAGTCTTTCAAATTTATTTGTTATTAAGTTTTAAAATTATTTCAGTTAATTAAAAATTACACTCTAACAGAGGCTTCTGTACAGACTACAAGAATGCCACAACCATCAAATTTAGTGGGAGTACACAGTTCATATAGAGACTTGTCACTGACTACTGGGCTCCTGTGCACACTTGGGGATTACAGAAGTGTCCGTCTGCTTTGACCCATGACGTCATCAACGTGGTGGAAATTGCTATTCTAAGTGTCTTCAATATGGCACATATGACAGCACTACATATACATGGCAACAAACACTAAAATACATATAAATAAGACAATAACATCTCCTTCCGAAAATACAATCAAACTAACAGGACAACAGCAGGAAATTGGGGGTTTTATGGTGAGAACAAGCTAAATATAATGCTAAAGAAAACACACCACGAGCCCAAAACACATGAAATGATATAAAAACCACCTACAACTAAAACTACAAAAATTGGAATCGGTTATTTCCCTTGACCTATATAGATCAAGTTCAACTACTGATACCAGAAAAACCATCTACAACTACGAAAAACCACACCACCACAAAAATCCAAAAACCAATCATCCCTATGTAAATTAAAAACATTCAATACACAAAACCTCACAACTCAAGAAGAAAAAACAATTAGTTACCACCAATAAATTCCAGCACAGTGAAAACAAGGCCAGTCACACATAATGAAAACGCCAAACCCATACAACACACACACACACACACAGACACACACACACACACACACACACACACACACACACACACACACACACACACAAAACACCACTATAGGGCACCATCAAACGTAACAAGACAACTTCTACAAACACAACCAACTCATAAGCTCTGCACTGCGAAATTTCACACGTTTATTATTTTACTTTTATCATATTGAAGGGGCAATAATGTGAATGTGCTGCTTAATTGAGGATAAACCCAGATGTAAATGGGCAAATCTTTTAACATAGAAATAAAGCAAATCCCCTGTTGTTTGATATTTTTTTACTGAAATAAATAATACTAATTAAATACAGGATGATGGTGTTAACTAAAATAAGTTATAACTAAATGTTATTACAGTGAAACAATAAACCATTTAAAAAGACAACAACCATATGATCAATTGTAGCATAATGTCCATTATTTCATCATTTTCAAAAATTCATATCTTTGTTCATAATCAAATATCAGTGTTCAATTTTTTACAGTACTTTGCTATCATACAGGTGTACAAAATGTGCAAAATTCAAATTTTTTACATTCAGTCCCTCCAGAGATAACTAGCCCCAAACTATACAAAAAATAAAGGTTTTCAAACTTTAAAAAATTATAAAAAATTAGGGGAACATTTGTCAGTGTTCTAGCTCTATATAAGGATAATAGTTTATGATATCCAACTAGAGGAAAAAATACACTCCAGTAAATCACTTCTTCGTTGTTACACTTGGGTATAAAAAGTAGATTTTCTAACTTTTCAATACCAAATTTGGAGATAATTTCAATTGGTTATTTTGGAATTTAGGGTATTTTGGTTATAACCAATGTTGTAGAGGACTAACTGATTTATTGACTGATTTGGGCAGGGGATCAAACAGTGACGTCAACGGATAAGGGAAGGATGGGGAAGGAAACTGGTCGTGTCCTTTCAAAGGAACCGCCCAGCATTTGCCTGAAATGATTTAGGGAAATTATGGAAAACCTAAATCAGGATGACCAGATGCTATTTTTGAACCATCGTCGTCCTGAATGTAAGTCCAGTGTGCTAACCACTCCACCACCTCAGTTGGTGATGTAGAGGAGACTTCTCTTAAAACAATCAAGTCAATAGCAATGTTGTAACTTCATCCTGTAGAGAGATATTCAAATTAATGCTAATGTCTCCAAATTGAAAAACTGTTGTGCACTTACAAATAATAATGGCTATCCTTTAGTAACAATGCAAGGTAAAATTTTTCTAAAAACTGTCACTACCATTATATGGTAATCACATGAAATCACTTCATATGGATTGACCTTCACATGAAGCTTTCAATACCTTGAACTCACCCCAACTCCAAAACGCAATACCGCAAATTCCACTTGGCCAAATTTGTAATCCCCACCTTCACTTACCCTATCTACTTAAAATGAACCCAATAGTATAAATAACACCTACAGTATAAATAACACTCACATGTCTAATATCAAAAGCATAACCTAACTAACAATGGTAAACCAATATGCATGATACCTAACAACCACAATCCAACAGAACTACCAAATACTTACGGAAAAAAACTGCAAAATTCACGAAAACCTGCACACAAAAACCGGAAAAAAAAAGAAATCATCCGTAATCAGTCCAAATAATTGTAACAACATGATTGCAGACAACCTATATTTCACCCCTGCAATAAGCAGCACTCACAAATTTCTGTCATATCCAAACTGACAAGAAAAGAAGAATTATATTAAACCTTCAACCATAAAAAATATACAGCATTATTAAGTCCAAGATCACACATGAATCCATCAGCTACAAGAAGTAAATCAATGTAACTCACCGTATGTCGTTAAATGGCATGGGGAATCAGTATTTCCAAAACTACATGCATTAACTTTATCTTGTTCTTCCATTTTAGCAACAACTTGATATGCTTCGGAGACTAAAATCAAATTGTCGAGTCCAAAATAAAGAAAATAAATAAAATTAATAAGCATTCAGCTCCCCAAAAATTATGTAGCAGTCTCTAGTACAGTTAAATGGTTAAATTTAGCAATGAACCTGTCACAAACAGGTTTAAAATCACTGAATAAACAGCAAAAAGAATATTTAAAAAATGAAGACATCATCAACAAAATTCAAAATTTAGGCAACATTTTTGCACATTATCCAAAGAGACACCAAAATGAAAATACATTTTTCTAACAGAATGAAATGAGCTGTGTTGAATGGCTTTAATGACTGTAATGTGGTAGGTGTCCACTTTGGGATACATGACTCTGAACATGGGTATATTTTGATACATTCATGTGTTTTAGCAAATTTACAGGATGGTAGCACAGTAATTAAACACACAAGTCGGGCCAAAATTTATTATATACTAGACAACCAGACAGACCGTAGTTTGGCAAAAGACCAGGTCCATAGCCCACTTTCTCCACTACTTATGCCTCGTCAATCTATGAGGCAAATTTTTCACGACATGATTTGTTGCCCATTTTGAACTGTGATTATGACAAATGCATTGCTTTCTGAACTCTACTTGGAACATTTGTGTATAGAGCACACAAAGTTGTACCTCTATACCCAGAAGCAAGAGTCTAGCTCTTTTACATTAGGAACAGTGGAATGCCAAACTTGATGATTTCTTCACTACTTTTCAGTCTCTGTAAAAGTGGTCTTCACGAAATGGCTCTAGCACCTCAACCAAGTTACAGGTGAGCCTGAAACTTTGCATAAGTTCATGTAGGGCCCTCAGGTACATCCTGTACAAATTTCATCAAAGTAGAAGATGGTTGAGCAGGGATCATCTTCTAAAATAGGGCACTTGAAATGGAATGACCCGTGAGACAAACTCGGGTGAAGAAGAGTCTGATGAATCAAAGACTACAGAGGACAGTGCTGGTAACAGACAAGGGCAAATGTTTATTCCACTCCATCAACAACTGCAAAATCATTCAACATTAATTAAGTCTTCACAGATAACTAAACTTGTAATGTCACTGATGAGAGAGGAACAAAAGCAAATCCATAGTAATATGAAGAAAAAGTCAATATTATACAAAGTGTTCACTGGAAGCAATGCATGAAAAATAAAATGTAGTCACTACAACAGAATAAAACATGAGAAGTAACTGTTCTACCAAAAGGAGCAACAGCCCATACCAAGCAAGATGATTTGTCTGTAAGGACTAATTTAGACTGGAGTGTAGAAAAATATAAAGCAAGGCTTGTCATCAAGGGGATAAGTGAACACTTCAGTGAAACTTTCAGTCTAATAGCTAAGCTAAGCACAGTTCAATGCTAAGAATTGTTGCAGCTGCAGAGATGCATCTGAGGTAGTTCAATGTGTCTCTGTTTTCTTGCACAGAGAATTAGATAAAGCAATCTATATGCAACAGCCAAATGCGCATAGTGATGGGTCAGCAAGTATTTGCAAATAAAGGTGAAGTTTGTATGAATTTAAAGCAAACACAGAAATCTTGTAACAAACATTTTTGAGTATTTCTCTTGTGAGCTGGTTTCAAAATGATGCATATCCATCTCCATACATCAAGAAGATGCTTTTGGTAGATGAGATATTAGTTGTGGTGAGTGATCATCAAAATTCCAGAAAGTTCACTGAGGATGTGAAAACTGAATTCAAGATCACTGTGGAACCAGCCTGTTGTATTTCCTTGGGTTTGAGGTTTAAATGCTTTGTTGTTGGTGCAATGAAGTTAGGTCAATGAGTATATGCAAGGAAGATTCTGGTCTGTTACAATTTTCATGAGTGTAAACCTATTTCAACACCTATAGTAAAGGAACCAAATACATCACAAGCAGAAACAAATAATGCACACAAGTGTAACCTTTTTTTATCAAAAAGAAGTTGGAGCACTGGTGACTCTGATTCTTGGAGTGAGACCTGCTTTGGATTACAGTGCTGGCTTACTGTCTGGACATTGGACTCAACATCAACAGATGTGATACTGAAATCAGTGTTCTGGTATGTAGCAGGTATATGTGACCTCGCTATCATCTATTATCCAGGTTTGTGCAGTGGTATATAACATTTCTATGGGGCTCCACATGTTGGAGGGTGCAACACTACACATGCAGGTAGAGTGGCAATGACAGCCAAATCTACAACTGAAGCAAAGTTTGTAGCTGCAACATAAGCTGATACAGAAATAATTTATCTGTGCAGACTTGTTAGAGGAATGAGAAAGCACATGGAAGTTCCAGTCCTTAAAGTTAATAATAATGTAACAGCGAGACACACAGATTACAGGGCAGTTAGCCATCTGGTGTATTTCGAATGAAACTCCTGGTAAAACCAATACTAATATTTATGTCATAAAATTGATATCTTATATTGATGTGTGTTTTTTCTTGCTTTCACTCTTAATTAAATAAGGGCAATTGTTACAGTTATACACGTCTATATGAAATAAGAATGGTGCAAGGTTGGTAGCGCTTACTGCTAAAAGAAAAGCATCTCAATGTATCGTGTTGGACTGTTTACTGAAAATTTTCAGAATGAAAGTCCTGGGCTGAACTGTTCATCTGCAGACTATTAAGTTCAACAAGCATAACTCACACAGGCACCCCAAAAAGAAGTAATACATTGAGAACAATAAATTAATGATTTTTTTTCCTAGTCATAAAATTCATTCTTTAGGTTATCGCAAACGTAAACGTTTAAGTGAAACTATACACGGCATGGACAGCTCCAGCAACACCGGGTGCCAACTGCACATGAAAAAGTTCTAACACCAAATTCCGACAAATAAAGAGGTCTCACACACGGGGACATAACAATGATTTATAAAAGATCCAGCGAAGCTCACATTTTGCATGGATGATGGAGTCGAGGAGAAAATGCGAGGCACAGCGCCACCTGATGAGAGCACACGGCATCAAAGGCCGATGCTCTGAACATATTCTGCCACATTTTGTTGGTTCTGTATTAATTATGTAATGATTCGGCCCAAAATCTTTTCCTTGTGCTGTCCTTCGAAAACATATATATTTTAAAGGTGATAGTTTCAAAACGGCAAACGTAACTATTGCAATGAACACTCCACACGAAAAGTATTAGTTTGGCTAAAGCATTTAAAAAGGCTCTGAGCACAATGGGAATTTCCATCTAATGTCATCAGTCCCCTGGGACTTAGAACTACTTAAACCTAACTAACCTAAGGACATCACACACATCCAGGATACGAACCTGCTACCTTAGCGGTCGTGCGGCTCCAAACTGTAGCGTCTAGAACCGTTCAGCCAGTACGGCCAGTGCAAAAGCATTTATCTGTGGACATTAATAGCAGACTTTGTGCTTCTTTTTGTGAACCCATACGCTGCACAAGTAACCATTTTTTCACGAATTCAAGTTTTTATCTTCATGTATCGCACAGCAAGACACGCATGGCCCAATCATAATATTTTGACTTCCCTTTACTGCTTATGGCTGGTTACATCAACACACAAAATGCCCTACCCCAGTCGCCACTCATCAGAGACTGGCTCATGTTCTCTTTTTTTTAATTGTATTTCAATTCGCCATCGGGGCAGGCTGGCAGCAGCATATGAGCTGCTCTTCAGCCGAAAGACATAGAACAAACAATAGAAGTAGTAAAAATAACAAAGGAGAGAATATGGTGAACATAGATATAAAAAAGGGGGAACATCATGGAAGGCAATAGACAAAAAACGAGGTGACTGTAAAATGGAGATGAAAAACTGTTTAAAAGTAGCACACACAAAAAGCCACAAACTGCGACAATTAAAAGAACACAAGGCACAGTATGACGAGCATAAAAGGTATCGACGGATGGCGTAGCACAGAACAAACACTGACGGCGAACCTCAAGACAGTACATAACTAAAATCACATCTCTTGACGCACAGGAGAAACAGCACTAAACACAACACTGATGTGGCACATGGACGATGGTCAAAACGGAGGATCTGCCTGGTGCAAGGAAATGAGGAGACTGGAAGAAGGGAGGGAGTGAGGGAGGGGAAGAGAGGGGGAGACGAGCGGGGGGCGCGCTGAAGAGGGCCAGGTAGGGAGGGATGTGGGAAGGAAAGAGGCAAGTATGGGGTGCAGGGTCTCAGGGAGGGGAAGGAGGAAAATCCGCTCTGGGAGAAGGAGGGGATAGGAAAAAGGGGGCCCTGGGGAGGGGGAGGGGGGAACAAGGCCAGGTTATAGTTGGAAGGAACGGTAGATGTCACGCCGAAGTTCGTCATCCGGGAGGGGGAGGTGCTGGAAATTGCCCTGATGAAGGAGATGGAGGGTGTGGAGGTGGAGAGAGGAAGGGACACAGAGATAGAGGCGTGGCAACGGGTGGGGGGTGGAGAAGAAGGAGGAAACCAGAGGGTGGGGGGAACAAGTCTGCGGACAATGTAAAGGATGAGGAGATGTTGGAGAAACAGGAGGAGATGGGAGAAGGGGATCAGTTCATACAGGAGCCGTGTGGAGGAAGGAAGGCGGATACGGAAGGCAAGGCAGACTGCATGGCATTCAAGGATTTGGAGGGCCTTGTAAAAGCGGGTGGGAGCGGAGATCCAGGCAACGCTGGCATAACAGAGGAGAGGATGGATGAGGGATTTGTAGGTGTGAAGGATGGTGGAAGGATGCAATCCCCATGTCCGGCCAGACGGGAGTTTCAGAAGGCGGAGGCGGGAATGAGCTTTTTGCTGGACGGTCTGGAGATGAGAGGTCCAGGTAATGTGTCGGTCGAGGGTGAGGGCAAGGTATTTCAGGGTGGGGGTGAGCTGGATGGGACGACCATAAAGGGTGAGGTAGAAATCATGGAGACGAAAGGAGCGAGTGGTGCGACCTATGATGATAGCCTGGGTTTTGGAGGGGTTGAGACGGAGGAACCACTGGTTACACCAAGTGGTGAACTGGTTAAGGTGGGTTTGGAGGGTACGTTGGGACCGTTGAAGGGTAGGATAGAGAGCCAGGAAGGTGGTGTCATCAGCATACTGGAGAAGGTGGACTGGTGGGTGTGGCTTGGGCTTATCGGCCGTATACAAGAGATAAAGGAGAGGGGAGAGGACAGAACCCTGGGGGACGCCAGCCGTGGGATAAAAGATACAAGAGTTGGTGCTCTGGAGGGTGACATAGGAAGGACGGTGTAAGCGGAAGGAAGCGACCAGACAGACGAAATTGATAGGCAGGGCGTAGGTTTGGAGTTTAAAGAGGAGACCGGGATGCCATACACGGTCATAGGCATTTTGGAGGTCAAGGGAAACAAAAATGCCGGAGAAACGGGAGTTGAGCTGGAGGGACAGAAGGTGAACGAGGTTGAGGAGTTGGTCTTCAGCAGAGAAGGAGGGTGGGAAGCCACTCTGGGTACGGGGGAGGAGGTGGTGTTGAGCAAGGTGCTGATGGATACAGTGGAAGAGGATGGATTCAAAGACCTTACTGAAGATGGAGGTGAGGCAGATGGGACGATAGGAAGAGGCAGCAGAAGGTGGTTTGTTGAGTTTGAGGAACTCATATCCTCATGTTTGGCTAACATTTATGACGTACATAAGACAGGCGGCATAATTGTCAAACCCTGGACTACCGAACGAAACGATAGATGTCTCTGCCCGACATTACTCTGACGCATTGTGGCCCTTCGTAACGGTAACATTAAAAATTGTTTCCATAAATTCTTATTTTATTTCATGTTGCATAGGTGGTAGTGCATTGGGTTCGCATAGGTGTGAAACTAGTCATGTTTTACTTTTCAGTACAGTTACTTTCACAATCATACAACATTTACAGCGAATTCAAAATAATCAGTGTAGATACTAAATTTATGTTTTCATAGACGCTTTAAAACTATACAGCAAAAAGGATAGGGAGTTGAAAGTAAATAACAGCATTAGCGACCAAAATTCTAAATAATTTTAATATTATATATCATTACATAATATTTAAATCATATAAAGATTAATTACTAACTTTATTACTCATCTAAGCTATAACCAGCACTTACCAGCTGGAATGTTTTTAGACCTGCTATAACTTTCTGTCCAGTCTCAACACTCGCATCAGCAGTAGCACTGGAGTTGCGGAATATCTCTGTTGTTTTCTGTAGATCGGTTTTCGTCTCCAGAGTCGTGAAGAGTTTCAGTTTTCCTATGTCGCTAAACGATCAAGTCATGTCGCAGCCACTGAAGGCATATAGGAATAGAATGTCTTCTTTCAATACTCGAGACAATTTTAACTTTTAGGGTTCTGTAGACGATGTCGCCTTGTCTGTCTTTGCCTGGCTTCAATAGAAAAATGTTGGGGGCCAATGGGGCTCAAGTGGTTAGAATCACAAGAACATCGCTTACCTCACTAGCAACACAGTGTGCCGAGCAACGTCAACAGCAAAAGCTACAATTGAAGTATCTGCGTTCTCAGCGGTTGATTAATACTGAAGTACTCACCTTTAATCTGTTCGATCAGTAAACAAATAAGTCTCTAATTATTTCATTCATTTGACAGATAAAAAAAATGTGCATGGTTAATGACGTTTTTCATTAAATGTGACAATTGGCGCAGTCCTTTTGATGATTCTGAGCAGCCGTTCAGCTGATTCCGTGCTGCTGTCACTTGTTTCATCAGGGTATCCATCAAACACAATGGCGATCTTTGTGCAACACCAACGCTTGATATAATCGACATACTTCCTACCTGTGGGAGAAAATAGTTCTTTTGCCTCCCACGCCTCTCTCTGCAATAGAACTGTGCCTTTTATAGGTCAAATGGATCTTTGAAGGCATCAAACACATTGCAAAAACAGCGTTTTGTATTTTCAGTATAGCTACGTAGTTAAACATAGATACAGGGCATGTGACAAGCTCGAAGAGCTGAAGCGAACGCGATTTTGAGAAAGTCGGGATGACTTTGCAGTGCACTGTGCTTTTAGATGTTATGCACTTTAGAGGTAGGACTCGATTTCTTCTTTGAAATTTCACGTCTGATTCTCTACAACTTTTCTCCTATAACATTTTGCTTCAAATTGGCCAATTCTCAAATGGTGCTCGTTTTATAGCGATGAAACTAGTCGTTTTCGAAAAGTGTGAGAAATTATGGCGTGCCTTTTCTGTTGCAAAATTTGAGCAAATAGCGAAGTTGTGGAACTCCATCGATTCACAGTTTAGTGCTCTACATTTTTGGTAATCTCAGCTTTTTCGATTAAATGCTTGGTTTTGGGGGACTTTGGGGGGAAAAACAAAAAAACGCTGAAAAATACGAAGTTTTGTGTTTCATATCGGCTGAAGATCCACTCAGAAATCGGGGCAAACTCAAATTATTCTTATCTGAGGTCAACAGGGGTGGTTAAAACAGTTTCCAAAATTCCACCAATTTTAGGAAGAAAAATTCTAATTTGCTTTGCTTAATATGGCTTCGTGTTGTCTTATGGATTATAAGACAGCAAGCAGGATGCTACAGAACTAATTCGACTTCCGACAGCGACATGTCAGTCAGTGTGTGAAGGGTTGCAGAAATAGTGCTAATTGCTGAAAATATCCAGAAATACCGTTGGAGATGTTATAAGACACCCTGAGGACGAGGATCGCATAGTAAGTCATTGTCTTTATATATGTATGAAACAAATTCTTAATTTTTGTCACTTATGATTGTTAATACTTTTAGTTATTTCGTTCATTTGTTTTCGAAGTTTCTATGTTATTATTATTTTTGAAGGTATTAAAAAAAACAGTTAAATATTCCAAGGCAAATTATTTAAATTGTATGTTATATATACTTCTTGATATTTTCTAGACAACACCTGGGTAGTTGTGAGTGACATTGTACCTGGATGGCTAAGGGTAAAATCATGAAAAGTAGCATTATTGCTGGATTAGGTACTTCAATGTGAAGGTCAAACAAACCAACATCAATTTACAACACATCAGTGCACGATGCCTGTATGGTAATATGCAATGGTGTTTTGAAATGCTTATGTGTGCTGCAAAACTCTGAACACAATGAAATAATTCATTTTACAACGACAGTGAAATATGTTCCGTGGAAACGATTATGGACGACTGAAAAACGAAAAGCGAGAAGAAGTGGCACAAAAATTATAGAAAGCACTGTTAAGCGATGTGACGGAAATAAGTATTCATCATCCGGTAGCAGATGAATAAACATCTGGCTAACTTTCCCTAACATCTTCACAATGAAAATATATTTTCACTTTCTAGAGCCGGACGCGACAAATGAATCTGCAGTTCGAGATGGTTACCATGATGCTTTTCGCAGTTTCAATGATTTTCAGTTGATGTTGACGACGTGGAAATTGAGCTACAATTTGAAATTAATAAAAATATAGTGTGACTGTTCCGTGGTGAGTTTTATAATAAATTAGTCCCTCCAACATTTATTTCCTCAACACAAATATCCACGATTTTACAAGTCTGACGCTACGATTACATCGAATGTTACTATCTGTGCACATACTTGCCAGAACAACGTATTCCTGTAACAAAGAAAACGAAATCTAAAGGCGCAAATTCACTGAGAGACTTCAGCTCAAAACAATGTCATCGAATTACACGTGCTCACAGTGGTACTTCACTGAGTACCAAAACAATCAATATAAAATGCCTTCTCGTGTTTCTGTATTTGGCTTTTAAATATAATGTTAACAAAACATGTTTGTCAAATTAAATGTTGTCCTAAAATGACATTCATCATAATGTTGCTTGGATCGTAACTAATAACATGCTTCGCAAGCAGCGGCTCCATCTTATCTCTGTTTCATCAAAATATAAAGAAGTGTTTCATTTCACTTCCATTTCTCATTATTACACCAGTCTTAGAAAGTAAATTTGCCATGATACGCTTTAATGAGCCACCATGAAACAGTACATCTCCATAGAACATGACATTAACGGCTGTAGAGCTAAGACTCGTTGCAAAGTTGCCTTGTTCTGACCCCTTCCGCCCCTGAATTCCACTCATCCGACCTTTCCCCATCATAATATCAACATAAGCCAGCCGGCTGCTAACTGCTCAGCACGGGAGCTAGACAGCTCACAATGGCAGGTCAAGAATACACGATTTAACCGACCTATTAAACATTTGCACTGAGGGACCTTGTTTTTACCATAAATTCTTTTACAGTTTCGATGGTTAGGTGACTTCTACACACTTACAACACTTTTCAGTCTCTAATCCTTTCTCAACCAATGTCCAGATCTTGTACACAATGTTCTTTCTTGCTGAGAAACCGTATACTACACATTCATCATCAAACCTTCTCAACTTGTGAAGCAAAAAGAAGATATTCTCATGTATTCTCATGTTCCTCTAATAATGTCGTCAAGTCTAAAAGATTACTCCAAGTTACAGTCCATTTGAAAACAAGAATTCTGAAGAAACTTCATCCAACATAAGATTCACTTCCTGTAAAAATTACTGTGGTGAGATAAATGTCTGTAATTATGTATTAAAATAAGTATGTCTATATTAGGTATAAGACATAAGGCTGCCTTGTTATACATAGGGTCAATGGCGAATTAAGATGAGTACGTAATTCTTCTCTGATTGCTGACGGGTTCACTTTCAGTAACTCCAGCTAGTATAAACGTAAATATCCTTGGAAAATACTGTTGAGTTAAGAGGGTGGACATGGTTACCTGGGCTCCAAAAACCAGTTTTCAAAATCTGCCCAAAAAAATTCTTTATTTATTTAGCCTTACACAAGTGAAAATTGCAACACAAAATCTTTCTATCTGTTACAGAGAAAAATGTATGATGGTGTGAGTGGGCTGAACACTCCACACACACTTCATCATGAAGTTCCTAACTTAACTGTCAGTTTCACTTGTGTGGATGGTTTCACAAAAAATGGTTTAGTCATTAAATTCCAAAATTTGTAAGACATGTCTGGAGACTGGTTTTCTGGGAGAAGAATAGTACAGATATAAACCTATAATTCTGGGACTACTTTCAGCAATTGAATCAATGGTAAATTAAAAGTAACTACCATACTTAACATACCTGTGGACCAAAACACGATACAATTTTTGAAGAAGGAATACATGAGAAGATTAAATTCGCCAAAAAAGAGAAAAATATGTTCAGAATGATTCACCAAGGAGGCAAGGAAAATGGGAAAGAACTGCAAGCAAAGAATCAATAAGATCATGGAATATAATATTAACCTGGGAATTTTAGTTCATAGAAGACATCAAGGATACACTAAAGCATTTTACAAACTTTAACGCTGTTTTCATCATATCGCCTTTTTACAAATTGGACTCAGTGAAAAATTTCTGACTAATGCATTAATCCTCTTATAATTTTCAGAGGATATTCTACTTATAATGGTCTACAACACACACCACAATTTATGTTAAAGACTGAAAAATTTTAAGTTATAAATTTATATCATGTAAAAATGGTACAGAAAGAGTTTAAGTAACTCCACTCATTATATATCAGTTTCTACATGGAGTGTAGTGACGACCTAGTGAATATTCTATCTACGTTTTGTAACAATAAACTCCAATTTTAATAAACACAAAAAAAATTTATTTCTTCCTGAGTTATCAAGAAAACCATGAAAATCAACATTTCAGTAAGGTGATATTTAATTGTTATTTAAGATATTTAAAAACTAGATATTTACACAAGTGGACTTCTTCCTCGCTTCCTGTATGCATATTACTTCATGCAATCACCTCTCACATTTTCTGAGGAATAAAGCTAGAATGTACCATAACTTTACTGTGACATAATTGCACCTACCCTCTTGAACGACTGCTGGTGATGGGAACCTCATTACATAAAACAAATTAAACACCACCTTGGAAGGTCTAGGATCATCTAAATCTCTGTGAAGAGAAGAAATCCATATACACACATAAAATTATTAGTTTCTGGGTTAGCTAATTTAATCAGTAATATACCCAGGTTGTTTCACTTCCTGAAGAGGCAGTGGGAAGGAGGTGACATGTTAAAATATTGGAATTGACTTTGTCAGTGTAGGACGTTTTCGACTAGAATCAACGAACCACAGGATAATTCTTATTAATTAGTGCAATGTGAACACATGGTCATCATATTTATCCTACAGTCAACCTTGCTTGCTCTAAACTGAAATGCCCCTATTGTTTATTTATTGTTTTCTCTAGGAAAGGAAACTAAATTGTACATTTTATAATTAATTTTAGTTTTACATTAATATAGTTGTGAACATGAAAATGAATATACTATGTAATTTCTATACTGTTAAGTTTTATATAAATGAAATTGTCTTTACTTTTCTTCACAGATTTGGAGTATAGAAATAATCGTTTCATAAGAGGTAGTTGGCTGGTTTATCTCTTAAGGATGTTTATGTCTTAAAGTATCTTACTTCTTACATATGGAACCATACTACAGAACACTGAAACTCCTAACATCTCAGTTTTGTTCCGTATATACACTTATTTTATTGCAATAGCGTATGGTAAGGTAAACCTTAATTGTATGCAAGATAATTTTTCTGTTCATCAACACATCGACAGTGCAAACACTCGCAGTAGGCTACAAACATACATACAGTAAATATGTAATAAGAACACGTCCAAAGAGACATTCTTTTCGCAAATAAATTCTAAATATTGACAAGGTCGACTTTCACGGGATGATTGTGAACAACAGAAAATTGACACATAACTCTTTTCCGCGTATTGCTGCAAATGTTAGTCAAAGTTTTCTACATATTAACATACCAAATGTGACAAGTTTTCGAGAAAATTTTCCGTTCTTATCCGAGCAGTGCATTGCCTTTCGCCATCGATCAGCGTGATTGGTTGACAGGAGCAGTTGTCTCAACAGAATTTTAAGAAATATCCGAAAGAATTACTCTTTGCACGCTACTACCATTAAAGTTTGTGCCAACTTGTGCCCTTTTAGTCGCAAAACTAAAAGGAAACGATGTGGAATACGACGCTGTGTCATACAGAAAGGACAGGTACAATCTATTTGTTATACACAGCAATAAAGAACGCCTCATTTACTTTCTAAGAAAGGACCACAATGTGTCTGGCTTGGCGAAGACAGAACTCTAACCTAACTGGGCCCACAATGCACGCTGGGAGCAGCTCATATCTGATGCGCGCGCATCCCTCGGTATGGGAGCCATCTGCTGTCGCTGAATGGAACTACGCGGCCCAATTAGACCAAACAGCTACGGCCTGTGTAAGCGCCGTTTCGTCAAATGCCGTCTTTAAGAGCTTTGATGACGCCACTGAAAATATGGGAGAGTTTAGTGGCAAAATATAAGCAGTTTACTAGCGTTTTGGGCTCGATGTATTGCACAACTGCCCACACATAACGTGTGCAGTGATATGCACTCGAGTGTTGTAATGCGCTCTGTATGACATAAAGGAGCGAGTTTCTGCGCGCAAAAGCATACTTACCTGGCACAGGGGATACCGTGATCATGAAGGCGGTTCCTCCAGGACGAGGCTCTTCCATTGCACTTCGGTTGGGCTGACCCCTGCGATTACCCCTAATGTGGGTAACTCGGGTGCATAATTTTTGGTAGTCGGGACTGCGTTCGCGCAGACCCGGTCTAATATCAAATAAACATAGTTAATGCATATTATAGAAGACCTACGATGGAATGTAACAACACTTTTACAACCTCCCATATAGTGCGGAAGCTGAGTCGAAGATACACACAACAAAAAGATTTTCACCCATAAAGATAGTTTTATTAACATAGTTGTATTATAAGGAACAGACTACAAAATGCTCTCCTTCTTGTCCAGATGTAAGAATCTCCCTTATCTTTCGCTCACTTGTAATGTCTTCATCGATTTGAAGATACTTCACGACAGTATGCATGTAATAGTGTTCATGTAACAGTGAGACAAATTACATATAAAGCTTTTTTATAGTTCCACTAAACAATGTTGCTGCCATGTCAGTGCATTTATACAGCTCGCAGAAGTAATATTAATCAGGTCATAAATCATCTATATCATGTCACCTTCTTGTTGTGGTGGTCCTGTACATTTCACAACGCCTGACATACACATCATCAACATGACGATTATTCGATATGTGTTCTACAGTGAGCCTTCAGAATCGTCGGTGTGACTATTCTAACATCCTATTCTGTACAATAATGAAGCCTTTCAAGGGCAAACGTCAGTCTCGAAGAAACAACCTTTGAGTTTTCATGTAAGCAGCATGCAAAGAGTTCATTTGTCCACTTATTTACAGTGGTGGATAACCTTATCTAATTCAGCATTACATCGACCAAATACTACAGTTCTATGAAGACTTGACATACTGACAAGAAAAAAAAGCCCTGACAACTGAATCATAACCATCTCCCAGTTCATCAAAGGCTTATGACACACACACACACACACACACACACACACACACAGAGTGACTCTTACTAATTATTACATAGTGTGTATCCTTCCAATGCTCTGTAAATCCAGCCACTTTTACTAATATTGTTCTGTAATGTGTATTCTTCCACTCTTTTGTAAATCAAGCTACATTTACTCTGTATACATTATTCAATCTTGGATGCAGAACAAGAAACTGCAAATGACTTGTTTCTCTTGAATTATTATGGTACCACAAACATTTTTTATTTGTCTGTAAATGTTAGTTTAAATAATTTAGGAGTAAAGAAGATAAACCATCATACAGTATGAGGATTGAATCGTCGTCAGGTGAAAATAAAGAAGGAAACTTTGATAGATTTAGGGCAAATTCTTTAATGAGCTGGGGTAATCTCTCTCACACACTCCTGGGCAGCTATATTGTGCTGGCTGAACACACAATGTGGAAATTTAGGTAATTATGTATCATCACACTTAACATGCCTTTTACTTATTTGGTCTCAAGTGGTGTAGGACGTGAACCAAACAAATTATCTGAGTAATAAAGTGTCATAATTCTGCAGCACATATTAATTACATAATCCTTTTTTTATAATATTGGCCTTGATGTTTACAGCATGGTTCCATCAAATTGAGGAGTGTCGTCCTAAAATGGCAATCATCATAATGCTGCATGGTTCGTAAGAAACATCATTTTTCGCCCTTAGCTGCTCTGTCTTATCGCCACTACACAAAACTATTAAGATATGTTTCATTTCATTTCCATTTCTCATTATTAAACCAGTGTTAGGAAATAAATTTGCCACATTATGCGTCCCACAAGCACCCCAGTACCTAGCTTCAGAGATTAAAAACCTGTCATGCCATCATAATCTAAACACGAGGTCACTCTTATCTGGTATCCTAACTGTGCCCACTCACAAAACAAAAACTTTTGCAAACTCCTTCTCAGTTGCCGCTGTCCGCCTCTGGAACAAACTGCCCCTTACCTTGAGGAAAATTCAATCTCCTGTTGCTTTTAAGAAGAAGTTGAAGCATTTCCTACTATCATCCGCATAAAATTCTCCACAAAATTAATGTGCAAGGCCAATCCTCTCATCTGTCAAATAGCAAAACTAGCGTCTCCTATCTTGCTCCTGAGATGCCTTCCTCTTCATCTATCTCTGTTAGCCACGCAGTCCTCTTTTGCTTTATATTTTCCTCTCTATTCTTCTCCTCCCTTCACCATGAGTCTCCCTCATACTCCCTGCTGCCAGCACTCCTATCTAAAATCTATCTCTTCAATAGTGTATTTTTCGAGGTGTAACTTTCTAAT
The DNA here is from genome assembly GCF_023897955.1 of Schistocerca gregaria. Lineage (NCBI taxonomy): Eukaryota > Metazoa > Arthropoda > Insecta > Orthoptera > Acrididae > Schistocerca > Schistocerca gregaria. The sequence goes on along the minus strand of NC_064922.1, from coordinate 176,731,830 downwards.
TGTTTATCTCACTTTTTGTATTAGATGTAGTTTAACATGCCTACTAAAACATATGACTGTAAAATAAGTAGAATGCCTGGTTAGATGTAAGAGAGGGCCTGATGGCCCTAATCTTACCAGTTTAAATAAATAAATAAAATAAATTAATTAATAGCCACCAATAGATCTCCATAGAACATGACATTAACGGCCATAGAGCTAAGACTCGTTGCAAAGTTGCCTTGTTTTGAGCCCTCCCATCCCTGCCTTCCACTCGCTCATCCTACCATTCCACATCATAATATCATCATGAGTCAGCCGGTTGCCCACTGCTCAGTGTGAGAGTGAACTACCTCACAAGGGTAGATCTAGAATACACGATTTAATCGACTTATTGTACATTTGCACTGAGCAACCTTCTTTCTACTATGAATACTTTTACAGTTTTGATGGTTAAGTAGCTCCTACACACCAAAAACTGTTTTCAGTCTCTAATCCTTTGTCAACCAATGTCCAGATCTAGTACACCACTGTGTCTTTCCTGCTGAGAAACTGTATACTGCTCATTCTTCATCAAACCTTCTGAACTTGCGAAACAAAAAGAAGATATACTCATGTATTCTCATGTTCTACCATTAATGTCTTCAAGTCTTAAAAGTTTACTCCAAGTTGCAATCCATTTGAGACCAAGAATTCTGAAGAAACTTCGTCCAACACACGATTAACTTGCTGAACAAATTCCTGTGGTGGGATAAATGTCTGTAATTGTCCATGCCATTAAGTATATCTATATTAGGTACAAGGCATCAGGCCTGTTTTGTTATACATAGGGTAAATGGCGAATTAAGATGAGTAATTCTTCTCTGATTGCTGATGGCTTCTCTTTGGGCAATTCCAACTAGTATAGACTTAAATATCTTTGTAAAATACTCTTGAGTTAAAAGGGTGTACACGGTTACGTGTGCTCCAAAAAAAGCAATTTACAAAATTTGTCCCAAATAATTCCTCATTTCTTTAGCCTTACACAAGTGAAGATGACAAGATAAAATCCTCCTGTCTCTTACAGAGAAATATGTATGTTGGTGTGTGTGGGCTGAACACTCCACACACACCTCATCATGTAGTTCCTAACTTAACTGTCAGTTTCACTTGTGTGGATGGTTTCACACGATTGAGTCATTAAATTGCAAAATTTGGAAGACTTGTCAGGAGTCTGCTTTTCTGGGAGAAGAATAGTGCAAATATAAACCTATGATTCTGTGACTACTTTCAGCAATGGAATCAATGGCAAATTAAAAGTAACTAACAGACTTAAAATACCTGTGGACCAAAATACGATACAGTTTTTTAAAAGGGAATACGTGTGATGGTTAAACTCACCAAAAAAGAGAAAAAGATGTTCAGAATGATTCACCAAGGAGGCAAGGAAAATGGGAAAGAAACTGAAAGCACAGAATGAAGCAAAGAATCAATAAGTTCATGGAATATAATATTAACCAGGGAATTTTACTTCATAGATGACATCATAGGGTACACTAAAGCATTTTACAAACTTTAACGCTGTTCTTATCATATCCCGTATTTACAAATTGGACTCTGTGATTAATTTCTGTCTAATGCATGAATCTTCTAATAATTTTCAGAGGATATTCTACTTATGATGGTCTACAACACACATCACAATTTCTGTTGAAGACTGAAAAATTTTAAGTTATAAATTTTTCATCATGTAGAAATGGTACAGAAAGGGTTTAAGTAACTCAACTCATTATAGATCAGTTTCTAAAAAACAAAAGTGGTTCAAATGGCTCTGAGCACTATGGGACTTAACATCTATGGTCATCAGTCCCCTAGAACTTAGAACTACTTAAACCTAACTAACCTAAGGACATTCACACACATCCATGCCCAAGGCAGGATTCGAAACTGCAACCATAGCCGTCATGCGGTTCCAGACTGATGCGCCTAGAACCGCAAGTCCACACCAGCCGGCGATCCGTTTCTACATGGAGTGTAGTGACGACCTAGTGAATATTCTATTAATGTTTTATAACAATGAAATCCAATTTTAATAAACACAAAAACTGTATTTCTTCTGCGTTTGTCAAGAAAACCATGAAAATCAACATCTTAGCATGGTGATTATTACTTGTTATTTAAGATATTTGCAAACTACTTATTTACACAAGTGGATGTCTTCCTCGCTTCCTGTATGCATATTACTTCATGCAACTACCTCTCACATTTTCTGAGGAATAAAGCTAGAATGTACCATAACTTTACTGTGTCATAATTGCACCTACCCTCTTAAAAAGATTACTGGTGATGGGCACCTCATTACATAAAACAAATTAAACACCACCTTGGAAGGTCTAGGATCATCTAAATCTCTGTGAAGAGAAGAAATCCATATACACACATAAAATTATTAGTTTCTGGGTTAGCTAATTTAATCAGTAATATACCCAGGTTGTTTCACTTCCTGAAGAGGCAGTGGGAAGGAGGTGACATGTTAAAATATTGGAATTGACTTTGTCAGTGTAGGACGTTTTCGACTAGAATCAACGAACCACAGGATAATTCTTATTAATTAGTGCAATGTGAACACATGGTCATCATATTTATCCTACAGTCAACCTTGCTTGCTCTAAACTGAAATGCCCCTATTGTTTATTTATTGTTTTCTCTAGGAAAGGAAACTAAATTGTACATTTTATAATTAATTTTAGTTTTACATTAATATAGTTGTGAACATGAAAATGAATATACTATGTAATTTCTATACTGTTAAGTTTTATATAAATGAAATTGTCTTTACTTTTCTTCACAGATTTGGAGTATAGAAATAATCGTTTCATAAGAGGTAGTTGGCTGGTTTATCTCTTAAGGATGTTTATGTCTTAAAGTATCTTACTTCTTACATATGGAACCATACTACAGAACACTGAAACTCCTAACATCTCAGTTTTGTTCCGTATATACACTTATTTTATTGCAATAGCGTATGGTAAGGTAAACCTTAATTGTATGCAAGATAATTTTTCTGTTCATCAACACATCGACAGTGCAAACACTCGCAGTAGGCTACAAACATACATACAGTAAATATGTAATAAGAACACGTCCAAAGAGACATTCTTTTCGCAAATAAATTCTAAATATTGACAAGGTCGACTTTCACGGGATGATTGTGAACAACAGAAAATTGACACATAACTCTTTTCCGCGTATTGCTGCAAATGTTAGTCAAAGTTTTCTACATATTAACATACCAAATGTGACAAGTTTTCGAGAAAATTTTCCGTTCTTATCCGAGCAGTGCATTGCCTTTCGCCATCGATCAGCGTGATTGGTTGACAGGAGCAGTTGTCTCAACAGAATTTTAAGAAATATCCGAAAGAATTACTCTTTGCACGCTACTACCATTAAAGTTTGTGCCAACTTGTGCCCTTTTAGTCGCAAAACTAAAAGGAAACGATGTGGAATACGACGCTGTGTCATACAGAAAGGACAGGTACAATCTATTTGTTATACACAGCAATAAAGAACGCCTCATTTACTTTCTAAGAAAGGACCACAATGTGTCTGGCTTGGCGAAGACAGAACTCTAACCTAACTGGGCCCACAATGCACGCTGGGAGCAGCTCATATCTGATGCGCGCGCATCCCTCGGTATGGGAGCCATCTGCTGTCGCTGAATGGAACTACGCGGCCCAATTAGACCAAACAGCTACGGCCTGTGTAAGCGCCGTTTCGTCAAATGCCGTCTTTAAGAGCTTTGATGACGCCACTGAAAATATGGGAGAGTTTAGTGGCAAAATATAAGCAGTTTACTAGCGTTTTGGGCTCGATGTATTGCACAACTGCCCACACATAACGTGTGCAGTGATATGCACTCGAGTGTTGTAATGCGCTCTGTATGACATAAAGGAGCGAGTTTCTGCGCGCAAAAGCATACTTACCTGGCACAGGGGATACCGTGATCATGAAGGCGGTTCCTCCAGGACGAGGCTCTTCCATTGCACTTCGGTTGGGCTGACCCCTGCGATTACCCCTAATGTGGGTAACTCGGGTGCATAATTTTTGGTAGTCGGGACTGCGTTCGCGCAGACCCGGTCTAATATCAAATAAACATAGTTAATGCATATTATAGAAGACCTACGATGGAATGTAACAACACTTTTACAACCTCCCATATAGTGCGGAAGCTGAGTCGAAGATACACACAACAAAAAGATTTTCACCCATAAAGATAGTTTTATTAACATAGTTGTATTATAAGGAACAGACTACAAAATGCTCTCCTTCTTGTCCAGATGTAAGAATCTCCCTTATCTTTCGCTCACTTGTAATGTCTTCATCGATTTGAAGATACTTCACGACAGTATGCATGTAATAGTGTTCATGTAACAGTGAGACAAATTACATATAAAGCTTTTTTATAGTTCCACTAAACAATGTTGCTGCCATGTCAGTGCATTTATACAGCTCGCAGAAGTAATATTAATCAGGTCATAAATCATCTATATCATGTCACCTTCTTGTTGTGGTGGTCCTGTACATTTCACAACGCCTGACATACACATCATCAACATGACGATTATTCGATATGTGTTCTACAGTGAGCCTTCAGAATCGTCGGTGTGACTATTCTAACATCCTATTCTGTACAATAATGAAGCCTTTCAAGGGCAAACGTCAGTCTCGAAGAAACAACCTTTGAGTTTTCATGTAAGCAGCATGCAAAGAGTTCATTTGTCCACTTATTTACAGTGGTGGATAACCTTATCTAATTCAGCATTACATCGACCAAATACTACAGTTCTATGAAGACTTGACATACTGACAAGAAAAAAAAGCCCTGACAACTGAATCATAACCATCTCCCAGTTCATCAAAGGCTTATGACACACACACACACACACACACACACACACACACAGAGTGACTCTTACTAATTATTACATAGTGTGTATCCTTCCAATGCTCTGTAAATCCAGCCACTTTTACTAATATTGTTCTGTAATGTGTATTCTTCCACTCTTTTGTAAATCAAGCTACATTTACTCTGTATACATTATTCAATCTTGGATGCAGAACAAGAAACTGCAAATGACTTGTTTCTCTTGAATTATTATGGTACCACAAACATTTTTTATTTGTCTGTAAATGTTAGTTTAAATAATTTAGGAGTAAAGAAGATAAACCATCATACAGTATGAGGATTGAATCGTCGTCAGGTGAAAATAAAGAAGGAAACTTTGATAGATTTAGGGCAAATTCTTTAATGAGCTGGGGTAATCTCTCTCACACACTCCTGGGCAGCTATATTGTGCTGGCTGAACACACAATGTGGAAATTTAGGTAATTATGTATCATCACACTTAACATGCCTTTTACTTATTTGGTCTCAAGTGGTGTAGGACGTGAACCAAACAAATTATCTGAGTAATAAAGTGTCATAATTCTGCAGCACATATTAATTACATAATCCTTTTTTTATAATATTGGCCTTGATGTTTACAGCATGGTTCCATCAAATTGAGGAGTGTCGTCCTAAAATGGCAATCATCATAATGCTGCATGGTTCGTAAGAAACATCATTTTTCGCCCTTAGCTGCTCTGTCTTATCGCCACTACACAAAACTATTAAGATATGTTTCATTTCATTTCCATTTCTCATTATTAAACCAGTGTTAGGAAATAAATTTGCCACATTATGCGTCCCACAAGCACCCCAGTACCTAGCTTCAGAGATTAAAAACCTGTCATGCCATCATAATCTAAACACGAGGTCACTCTTATCTGGTATCCTAACTGTGCCCACTCACAAAACAAAAACTTTTGCAAACTCCTTCTCAGTTGCCGCTGTCCGCCTCTGGAACAAACTGCCCCTTACCTTGAGGAAAATTCAATCTCCTGTTGCTTTTAAGAAGAAGTTGAAGCATTTCCTACTATCATCCGCATAAAATTCTCCACAAAATTAATGTGCAAGGCCAATCCTCTCATCTGTCAAATAGCAAAACTAGCGTCTCCTATCTTGCTCCTGAGATGCCTTCCTCTTCATCTATCTCTGTTAGCCACGCAGTCCTCTTTTGCTTTATATTTTCCTCTCTATTCTTCTCCTCCCTTCACCATGAGTCTCCCTCATACTCCCTGCTGCCAGCACTCCTATCTAAAATCTATCTCTTCAATAGTGTATTTTTCGAGGTGTAACTTTCTAATTGTTTATCTCACTTTTTGTATTAGATGTAGTTTAACATGCCTACTAAAACATATGACTGTAAAATAAGTAGAATGCCTGGTTAGATGTAAGAGAGGGCCTGATGGCCCTAATCTTACCAGTTTAAATAAATAAATAAAATAAATTAATTAATAGCCACCAATAGATCTCCATAGAACATGACATTAACGGCCATAGAGCTAAGACTCGTTGCAAAGTTGCCTTGTTTTGAGCCCTCCCATCCCTGCCTTCCACTCGCTCATCCTACCATTCCACATCATAATATCATCATGAGTCAGCCGGTTGCCCACTGCTCAGTGTGAGAGTGAACTACCTCACAAGGGTAGATCTAGAATACACGATTTAATCGACTTATTGTACATTTGCACTGAGCAACCTTCTTTCTACTATGAATACTTTTACAGTTTTGATGGTTAAGTAGCTCCTACACACCAAAAACTGTTTTCAGTCTCTAATCCTTTGTCAACCAATGTCCAGATCTAGTACACCACTGTGTCTTTCCTGCTGAGAAACTGTATACTGCTCATTCTTCATCAAACCTTCTGAACTTGCGAAACAAAAAGAAGATATACTCATGTATTCTCATGTTCTACCATTAATGTCTTCAAGTCTTAAAAGTTTACTCCAAGTTGCAATCCATTTGAGACCAAGAATTCTGAAGAAACTTCGTCCAACACACGATTAACTTGCTGAACAAATTCCTGTGGTGGGATAAATGTCTGTAATTGTCCATGCCATTAAGTATATCTATATTAGGTACAAGGCATCAGGCCTGTTTTGTTATACATAGGGTAAATGGCGAATTAAGATGAGTAATTCTTCTCTGATTGCTGATGGCTTCTCTTTGGGCAATTCCAACTAGTATAGACTTAAATATCTTTGTAAAATACTCTTGAGTTAAAAGGGTGTACACGGTTACGTGTGCTCCAAAAAAAGCAATTTACAAAATTTGTCCCAAATAATTCCTCATTTCTTTAGCCTTACACAAGTGAAGATGACAAGATAAAATCCTCCTGTCTCTTACAGAGAAATATGTATGTTGGTGTGTGTGGGCTGAACACTCCACACACACCTCATCATGTAGTTCCTAACTTAACTGTCAGTTTCACTTGTGTGGATGGTTTCACACGATTGAGTCATTAAATTGCAAAATTTGGAAGACTTGTCAGGAGTCTGCTTTTCTGGGAGAAGAATAGTGCAAATATAAACCTATGATTCTGTGACTACTTTCAGCAATGGAATCAATGGCAAATTAAAAGTAACTAACAGACTTAAAATACCTGTGGACCAAAATACGATACAGTTTTTTAAAAGGGAATACGTGTGATGGTTAAACTCACCAAAAAAGAGAAAAAGATGTTCAGAATGATTCACCAAGGAGGCAAGGAAAATGGGAAAGAAACTGAAAGCACAGAATGAAGCAAAGAATCAATAAGTTCATGGAATATAATATTAACCAGGGAATTTTACTTCATAGATGACATCATAGGGTACACTAAAGCATTTTACAAACTTTAACGCTGTTCTTATCATATCCCGTATTTACAAATTGGACTCTGTGATTAATTTCTGTCTAATGCATGAATCTTCTAATAATTTTCAGAGGATATTCTACTTATGATGGTCTACAACACACATCACAATTTCTGTTGAAGACTGAAAAATTTTAAGTTATAAATTTTTCATCATGTAGAAATGGTACAGAAAGGGTTTAAGTAACTCAACTCATTATAGATCAGTTTCTAAAAAACAAAAGTGGTTCAAATGGCTCTGAGCACTATGGGACTTAACATCTATGGTCATCAGTCCCCTAGAACTTAGAACTACTTAAACCTAACTAACCTAAGGACATTCACACACATCCATGCCCAAGGCAGGATTCGAAACTGCAACCATAGCCGTCATGCGGTTCCAGACTGATGCGCCTAGAACCGCAAGTCCACACCAGCCGGCGATCCGTTTCTACATGGAGTGTAGTGACGACCTAGTGAATATTCTATTAATGTTTTATAACAATGAAATCCAATTTTAATAAACACAAAAACTGTATTTCTTCTGCGTTTGTCAAGAAAACCATGAAAATCAACATCTTAGCATGGTGATTATTACTTGTTATTTAAGATATTTGCAAACTACTTATTTACACAAGTGGATGTCTTCCTCGCTTCCTGTATGCATATTACTTCATGCAACTACCTCTCACATTTTCTGAGGAATAAAGCTAGAATGTACCATAACTTTACTGTGTCATAATTGCACCTACCCTCTTAAAAAGATTACTGGTGATGGGCACCTCATTACATAAAACAAATTAAACACCACCTTGGAAGGTCTAGGATCATCTAAATCTCTGTGAAGAGAAGAAATCCATATACACACATAAAATTATTAGTTTCTGGGTTAGCTAATTTAATCAGTAATATACCCAGGTTGTTTCACTTCCTGAAGAGGCAGTGGGAAGGAGGTGACATGTTAAAATATTGGAATTGACTTTGTCAGTGTAGGACGTTTTCGACTAGAATCAACGAACCACAGGATAATTCTTATTAATTAGTGCAATGTGAACACATGGTCATCATATTTATCCTACAGTCAACCTTGCTTGCTCTAAACTGAAATGCCCCTATTGTTTATTTATTGTTTTCTCTAGGAAAGGAAACTAAATTGTACATTTTATAATTAATTTTAGTTTTACATTAATATAGTTGTGAACATGAAAATGAATATACTATGTAATTTCTATACTGTTAAGTTTTATATAAATGAAATTGTCTTTACTTTTCTTCACAGATTTGGAGTATAGAAATAATCGTTTCATAAGAGGTAGTTGGCTGGTTTATCTCTTAAGGATGTTTATGTCTTAAAGTATCTTACTTCTTACATATGGAACCATACTACAGAACACTGAAACTCCTAACATCTCAGTTTTGTTCCGTATATACACTTATTTTATTGCAATAGCGTATGGTAAGGTAAACCTTAATTGTATGCAAGATAATTTTTCTGTTCATCAACACATCGACAGTGCAAACACTCGCAGTAGGCTACAAACATACATACAGTAAATATGTAATAAGAACACGTCCAAAGAGACATTCTTTTCGCAAATAAATTCTAAATATTGACAAGGTCGACTTTCACGGGATGATTGTGAACAACAGAAAATTGACACATAACTCTTTTCCGCGTATTGCTGCAAATGTTAGTCAAAGTTTTCTACATATTAACATACCAAATGTGACAAGTTTTCGAGAAAATTTTCCGTTCTTATCCGAGCAGTGCATTGCCTTTCGCCATCGATCAGCGTGATTGGTTGACAGGAGCAGTTGTCTCAACAGAATTTTAAGAAATATCCGAAAGAATTACTCTTTGCACGCTACTACCATTAAAGTTTGTGCCAACTTGTGCCCTTTTAGTCGCAAAACTAAAAGGAAACGATGTGGAATACGACGCTGTGTCATACAGAAAGGACAGGTACAATCTATTTGTTATACACAGCAATAAAGAACGCCTCATTTACTTTCTAAGAAAGGACCACAATGTGTCTGGCTTGGCGAAGACAGAACTCTAACCTAACTGGGCCCACAATGCACGCTGGGAGCAGCTCATATCTGATGCGCGCGCATCCCTCGGTATGGGAGCCATCTGCTGTCGCTGAATGGAACTACGCGGCCCAATTAGACCAAACAGCTACGGCCTGTGTAAGCGCCGTTTCGTCAAATGCCGTCTTTAAGAGCTTTGATGACGCCACTGAAAATATGGGAGAGTTTAGTGGCAAAATATAAGCAGTTTACTAGCGTTTTGGGCTCGATGTATTGCACAACTGCCCACACATAACGTGTGCAGTGATATGCACTCGAGTGTTGTAATGCGCTCTGTATGACATAAAGGAGCGAGTTTCTGCGCGCAAAAGCATACTTACCTGGCACAGGGGATACCGTGATCATGAAGGCGGTTCCTCCAGGACGAGGCTCTTCCATTGCACTTCGGTTGGGCTGACCCCTGCGATTACCCCTAATGTGGGTAACTCGGGTGCATAATTTTTGGTAGTCGGGACTGCGTTCGCGCAGACCCGGTCTAATATCAAATAAACATAGTTAATGCATATTATAGAAGACCTACGATGGAATGTAACAACACTTTTACAACCTCCCATATAGTGCGGAAGCTGAGTCGAAGATACACACAACAAAAAGATTTTCACCCATAAAGATAGTTTTATTAACATAGTTGTATTATAAGGAACAGACTACAAAATGCTCTCCTTCTTGTCCAGATGTAAGAATCTCCCTTATCTTTCGCTCACTTGTAATGTCTTCATCATTCCAATGCTCTTCCTCTCATTTCTTCCATTACTCCCCCTATAACTCCTTGATGCAGACAATTTATAAGCAGTAAATGCCCCATCAAGATTTTTTCCTTCTTCTGGTAGCTTCCAATTATCATCTTTCTTCCCCTATTGTCTTCCTTACTTCTCCAGGCTTAAATATGTCACCCCACTTTACCTGAAAACTTTCTTCTCCTTAGTTACATTTCGAAACTTTCTAAATATACTCCTTTTCAGACAACTCATATTATATTTCCTTTCCCGTGTCCATGATTCGCTCCTGTACAACACTACATTTCAGACGTAAGATTTAGCTAATCTTTACTTCAGCTCCACTGGAATTCCATTTCATGTTAGTAAAAGGTTCACCTTTAGCAAGACTCTTTCCCGTACATATCCTACACTTTAATTTTTCTGTTCAGCTTCCATTACATGTCTTTAAACAACTCATGTACAGAGACAGTTTTCTCATTTTATTTTCTCTCTTTCCATCTAATGCCACTTGCGTCCTATATGTTCTTACCGATCAGTTTTACTGCACACTGACCTCGTATTTAGGAGGATGGTGTTGCTCTGTCAGGCCACTCTGATGTTTATATTCTGTGGTTGTACTAAATAACTCAGGCGAATGCTGAGATGGTTTTATAATCAAGGCCATGGCTGACTACTCTCCTATCCTCATGACCACCTGTTCTTGTCCTTCTAAATTATATTCTGAGTCTATTTCGAGCTATTGATGTGCACTGCACAACCTTGGCAATTCCTATATCATTTGTTAGATGATCATTTGATAATTAATGTAAATCAATAAGGCAAACGGTGTCATCTCATCTGCTGCCTCTTCCCTTCCCGTAATATTGATATAAAATAACGATTTGAAGATACTTCACGACAGTATGCATGTAATAGTGTTCATCTAACAGTGAGACAAATTACATATAAAGCTTTTTTATAGTTCCACTAAACAATGTTGCTGCCATGTCAGTGCATTTATACAGCTCGCAGAAGTAATGTTAATCAGGTCATAAATCATCTATATCATGTCACCTTCTTGTTGTGGTGGTCCTGTACATTTCACAACGCCTGACATACACATCATCAACATGACGATTATTCGATATGTGTTCTACAGTGAGCCTTCAGAATCGTCGGTGTGACTATTCTAACATCCTATTCTGTACAATAATGAAGCCTTTCAAGGGCAAACGTCAGTCTCGAAGAAACAACCTTTGAGTTTTCATGTAAGCAGCATGCAAAGAGTTCATTTGTCCACTTATTTACAGTGGTGGATAACCTTATCTAATTCAGCATTACATCGACCAAATACTACAGTTCTATGAAGACTTGACATACTGACAAGAAAAAAAAGCCCTGACAACTGAATCATAACCATCTCCCAGTTCATCAAAGGCTTATGACACACACACACACACACACACACACACACACACAGAGTGACTCTTACTAATTATTACATAGTGTGTATCCTTCCAATGCTCTGTAAATCCAGCCACTTTTACTAATATTGTTCTGTAATGTGTATTCTTCCACTCTTTTGTAAATCAAGCTACATTTACTCTGTATACATTATTCAATCTTGGATGCAGAACAAGAAACTGCAAATGACTTGTTTCTCTTGAATTATTATGGTACCACAAACATTTTTTATTTGTCTGTAAATGTTAGTTTAAATAATTTAGGAGTAAAGAAGATAAACCATCATACAGTATGAGGATTGAATCGTCGTCAGGTGAAAATAAAGAAGGAAACTTTGATAGATTTAGGGCAAATTCTTTAATGAGCTGGGGTAATCTCTCTCACACACTCCTGGGCAGCTATATTGTGCTGGCTGAACACACAATGTGGAAATTTAGGTAATTATGTATCATCACACTTAACATGCCTTTTACTTATTTGGTCTCAAGTGGTGTAGGACGTGAACCAAACAAATTATCTGAGTAATAAAGTGTCATAATTCTGCAGCACATATTAATTACATAATCCTTTTTTTATAATATTGGCCTTGATGTTTACAGCATGGTTCCATCAAATTGAGGAGTGTCGTCCTAAAATGGCAATCATCATAATGCTGCATGGTTCGTAAGAAACATCATTTTTCGCCCTTAGCTGCTCTGTCTTATCGCCACTACACAAAACTATTAAGATATGTTTCATTTCATTTCCATTTCTCATTATTAAACCAGTGTTAGGAAATAAATTTGCCACATTATGCGTCCCACAAGCACCCCAGTACCTAGCTTCAGAGATTAAAATCCTGTCAGGCCATCATAATCTAAACACGAGGTCACTCTTATCTGGTATCCTAACTGTGCCAACTCACAAAACAAAAACTTTTGCAAACTCCTTCTCAGTTGCCGCTGTCCGCCTCTGGAACAAACTGCCCCTTACCTTGAGGAAAATTCAATCTCCTGTTGCTTTTAAGAAGAAGTTGAAGCATTTCCTACTATCATCCGCATAAAATTCTCCACAAAATTAATGTGCAAGGCCAATCCTCTCATCTGTCAAATAGCAAAACTAGCGTCTCCTATCTTGCTCCTGAGATGCCTTCCTCTTCATCTATCTCTATTAGCCCCGCAGTCCTCTTTTCCTTTATATTTTCCTCTCTATTCTTCTCCTCCCTTCACCATGAGTCTCCCTCATACTCCCTGCTGCCAGCACTCCTATCTAAAATCTATCTCTTCAATAATGTATTTTTCGAGGTGTAACTTTCTAATTGTTTATCTCACTTTTTGTATTAGATGTAGTTTAACATGCCTACTAAAACATATGACTGTAAAATAAGTAGAATGCCTGGTTAGATGTAAGAGAGGGCCTGATGGCCCTAATCTTACCAGTTTAAATAAATAAATAAAATAAATTAATTAATAGCCACCAATAGATCTCCATAGAACATGACATTAACGGCCATAGAGCTAAGACTCGTTGCAAAGTTGCCTTGTTTTGAGCCCTCCCATCCCTGCCTTCCACTTGCTCATCCTACCATTCCACATCATAATATCATCATGAGTCAGCCGGTTGCCCACTGCTCAGTGTGAGAGTGAACTACCTCACAAGTGTAGATCTAGAATACACGATTTAATCGACTTATTGTACATTTGCACTGAGCAACCTTCTTTCTACTATGAATACTTTTACAGTTTTGATGGTTAAGTAGCTCCTACACACCAAAAACTGTTTTCAGTCTCTAATCCTTTGTCAACCAATATCCAGATCTAGTACACCACTGTGTCTTTCCTGCTGAGAAACTGTATACTGCTCATTCTTCATCAAACCTTCTGAACTTGCGAAACAAAAAGAAGATATACTCATGTATTCTCATGTTCTACCATTAATGTCTTCAAGTCTTAAAAGTTTACTCCAAGTTGCAATCCATTTGAGACCAAGAATTCTGAAGAAACTTCGTCCAACACACGATTAACTTGCTGAACAAATTCCTGTGGTGGGATAAATGTCTGTAATTGTCCATGCCATTAAGTATATCTATATTAGGTACAAGGCATCAGGCCTGTTTTGTTATACATAGGTTAAATGTCGAATTAAGATGAGTAATTCTTCTCTGATTTCTGATGGCTTCTCTTTGGGCAATTCCAACTAGTATAGACTTAAATATCTTTGTAAAATACTCTTGAGTTAAAGGGGTGTACACGGTTACGTGTGCTCCAAAAAAAGCAATTTACAAAATTTGTCCCAAATAATTCCTCATTTCTTTAGCCTTACACAAGTGAAGATGACAAGATAAAATCCTCCTGTCTCTTACAGAGAAATATGTATGTTGGTGTGTGTGGGCTGAACACTCCACACACACCTCATCATGTAGTTCCTAACTTAACTGTCAGTTTCACTTGTGTGGATGGTTTCACACGATTGAGTCATTAAATTGCAAAATTTGGAAGACTTGTCAGGAGTCTGCTTTTCTGGGAGAAGAATAGTGCAAATATAAACCTATGATTCTGTGACTACTTTCAGCAATGGAATCAATGGCAAATTAAAAGTAACTAACAGACTTAAAATACCTGTGGACCAAAATACGATACAGTTTTTTAAAAGGGAATACGTGTGATGGTTAAACTCACCAAAAAAGAGAAAAAGATGTTCAGAATGATTCACCAAGGAGGCAAGGAAAATGGGAAAGAAACTGAAAGCACAGAATGAAGCAAAGAATCAATAAGTTCATGGAATATAATATTAACCAGGGAATTTTACTTCATAGATGACATCATAGGGTACACTAAAGCATTTTACAAACTTTAACGCTGTTCTTATCATATCCCGTATTTACAAATTGGACTCTGTGATTAATTTCTGTCTAATGCATGAATCTTCTAATAATTTTCAGAGGATATTCTACTTATGATGGTCTACAACACACATCACAATTTCTGTTGAAGACTGAAAAATTTTAAGTTATAAATTTTTCATCATGTAGAAATGGTACAGAAAGGGTTTAAGTAACTCAACTCATTATAGATCAGTTTCTAAAAAACAAAAGTGGTTCAAATGGCTCTGAGCACTATGGGACTTAACATCTATGGTCATCAGTCCCCTAGAACTTAGAACTACTTAAACCTAACTAACCTAAGGACATTCACACACATCCATGCCCAAGGCAGGATTCGAAACTGCAACCATAGCGGTCATGCGGTTCCAGACTGATGCGCCTAGAACCGCAAGTCCACACCAGCCGGCGATCCGTTTCTACATGGAGTGTAGTGACGACCTAGTGAATATTCTATTAATGTTTTATAACAATGAAATCCAATTTTAATAAACACAAAAACTGTATTTCTTCTGCGTTTGTCAAGAAAACCATGAAAATCAACATCTTAGCATGGTGATTATTACTTGTTATTTAAGATATTTGCAAACTACTTATTTACACAAGTGGATGTCTTCCTCGCTTCCTGTATGCATATTACTTCATGCAACTACCTCTCACATTTTCTGAGGAATAAAGCTAGAATGTACCATAACTTTACTGTGTCATAATTGCACCTACCCTCTTAAAAAGATTACTGGTGATGGGCACCTCATTACATAAAACAAATTAAACACCACCTTGGAAGGTCTAGGATCATCTAAATCTCTGTGAAGAGAAGAAATCCATATACACACATAAAATTATTAGTTTCTGGGTTAGCTAATTTAATCAGTAATATACCCAGGTTGTTTCACTTCCTGAAGAGGCAGTGGGAAGGAGGTGACATGTTAAAATATTGGAATTGACTTTGTCAGTGTAGGACGTTTTCGACTAGAATCAACGAATCACAGGATAATTCTTATTAATTAGTGCAATGTGAACACATGGTCATCATATTTATCCTACAGTCAACCTTGCTTGCTCTAAACTGAAATGCCCCTATTGTTTATTTATTGTTTTCTCTAGGAAAGGAAACTAAATTGTACCTTTTATAATCAATTTTAGTTTTACATTAATATAGTTGTGAACATGAAAATCAATATACTATGTAACTCCTATACTGTTAAGTTTTATATAAATGAAATTGTCTTTACTTTTCTTCACAGATTTGGAATATAGAAATAATCGTTTCATAAGAGGTAGTTGGCTGGTTTATCTCTTAAGGATGTTTATGTCTTAAAGTATCTTACTTTTTACATATGGAACCATACTACAGAACACTGAAACTCCTAACATCTCAGTTTTGTTCCGTATATACACTTATTTTATTGCAATAGCGTATGGTAAGGTAAACCTTAATTGTATGCAAGATAATTTTTCTGTTCATCAACACATCGACAGTGCAAACACTCGCAGTAGGCTACAAACATACATACAGTAAATATGTAATAAGAACACGTCCAAAGATACATTCTTTTCGCAAATAAATTCTAAATATTGACAAGGTCGACTTTCACGGGATGATTGTGAACAACAGAAAATTGACACATAACTCTTTTCCGCGTATTGCTGCAACTGTTAGTCAAAGTTTTCTACATATTAACATACCAAATGTGACAAGTTTTCGAGAAAATTTTCCGTTCTTATCCGAGCAGTGCATTGCCTTTCGCCATCGATCAGCGTGATTGGTTGACAGGAGCAGTTGTCTCAACAGAATTTTAAGAAATATCCGAAAGAATTACTCTTTGCACGCTACTACCATTAAAGTTTGTGCCAACTTGTGCCCTTTTAGTCGCAAAACTAAAAGGAAACGATGTGGAATACGACGCTGTGTCATACAGAAAGGACAGGTACAATCTATTTGTTATACACAGCAATAAAGAACGCCTCATTTACTTTCTAAGAAAGGACCACAATGTGTCTGGCTTGGCGAAGACAGAACTCTAACCTAACTGGGCCCACAATGCACGCTGGGAGCAGCTCATATCTGATGCGCGCGCATCCCTCGGTATGGGAGCCATCTGCTGTCGCTGAATGGAACTACGCGGCCCAATTAGACCAAACAGCTACGGCCTGTGTAAGCGCCGTTTCGTCAAATGCCGTCTTTAAGAGCTTTGATGACGCCACTGAAAATATGGGAGAGTTTAGTGGCAAAATATAAGCAGTTTACTAGCGTTTTGGGCTCGATGTATTGCACAACTGCCCACACATAACGTGTGCAGTGATATGCACTCGAGTGTTGTAATGCGCTCTGTATGACATAAAGGAGCGAGTTTCTGCGCGCAAAAGCATACTTACCTGGCACAGGGGATACCGTGATCATGAAGGCGGTTCCTCCAGGACGAGGCTCTTCCATTGCACTTCGGTTGGGCTGACCCCTGCGATTACCCCTAATGTGGGTAACTCGGGTGCATAATTTTTGGTAGTCGGGACTGCGTTCGCGCAGACCCGGTCTAATATCAAATAAACATAGTTAATGCATATTATAGAAGACCTACGATGGAATGTAACAACACTTTTACAACCTCCCATATAGTGCGGAAGCTGAGTCGAAGATACACACAACAAAAAGATTTTCACCCATAAAGATAGTTTTATTAACATAGTTGTATTATAAGGAACAGACTACAAAATGCTCTCCTTCTTGTCCAGATGTAAGAATCTCCCTTATCTTTCGCTCACTTGTAATGTCTTCATCATTCCAATGCTCTTCCTCTCATTTCTTCCATTACTCCCCCTATAACTCCTTGATGCAGACAGTTTATAAGCAGTAAATGCCCCATCAAGATTTTTTCCTTCTTCTGGTAGCTTCCAATTATCATCTTTCTTCCCCTATTGTCTTCCTTACTTCTCCAGGCTTAAATATGTCACCCCACTTTACCTGAAAACTTTCTTCTCCTTAGTTACATTTCGAAACTTTCTAAATATACTCCTTTTCAGACAACTCATATTATATTTCCTTTCCCGTGTCCATGATTCGCTCCTGTACAACACTACATTTCAGACGTAAGATTTAGCTAATCTTTACTTCAGCTCCACTGGAATTCCGTTTCATGTTAGTAAAAGGTTCACCTTTAGCAAGACTCTTTCCCGTACATATCCTACACTTTAATTTTTCTGTTCAGCTTCCATTACATGTCTTTAAACAACTCATGTACAGAGACAGTTTTCTCATTTTATTTTCTCTCTTTCCATCTAATGCCCCTTGCATCCTATATGTTCTTACCCATCAGTTCTACTGCACACTGACCTCGTATTTAGGAGGATGGTGTTGCTCTGTCAGGCCACTCTGATGTTTATATTCTGTGGTTGTACTAAATAACTCAGGCGAATGCTGAGATGGTTTTATCATCAAGGCCATGGCTGACTACTCTCCTATCCTCATGACCACCTGTTCTTGTCCTTCTAAATTATTTTCTGAGTCTATTTCGAGCTATTGATGTGCACTGCACAACCTTGGCAATTCCTAGATCATTTGTTAGATGATCATTTGATAATTAATGTAAATCAATAAGCCAAATGGTGTCATCTCATCTGCTGCCTCTTCCCTTCCCGTAATGTTGTTGTTGTTGTCTTCAGTCCTGAGACTGGTTTGATGCAGCTCTCCATGCTACTCTACCCTGTGCAAGCTGCTTCATCTCCCAGTACCTACTGCAACCTACATCCTTCTGAATCTGCTTAGTGTACTCATCTCTCGGTCTCCCTCTACGATTTTTACCCTCCACGCTGCCCTCCAATGCTAAATTTGTGATCCCTTGATGCCTCAAAACATGTCCTACCAACCGATCCCTTCTTCTAGTCAAGTTGTGCCACAAACTTCTCTTCTCCCCAATCCTATTCAATACTTCCTCATTAGTTACGTGATCTATCCACCTTATCTTCAGTATTCTTCTGTAGCACCACATTACGAAAGCTTCTATTCTCTTCTTGTCCAAACTAGTTATCGTCCATGTTTCACTTCCATACATGGCTACACTCCAAACAAATACTTTCAGAAACGACTTCCTGATACATAAATCTATATTCGTTGTTAACAAATTTCTCTTCTTCAGAAACGCTTTCCTTGCCATTGCCAGTCTACATTTTATATCCTCTCTACTTCGACCATCATCAGTTATTTTTCTCCCCAAATAGCAAAACTCCTTTACTACTTTAAGTGTCTCATTGCCTTTTCTAATTCCCTCAGCATCACCCGACTTAATTTGACCTCATTTCATTATCCTCGTTTTTCTTTTGTTGATGTTCATCTTATATCCTCCTTTCAAGACACTGTCCATTCCGTTCAACTGCTCTTCCAAGTCCTTTGCCGTCTCTGACAGAATTACAATGTCATCGGCGAACCTCAAAGTTTTTACTTCGTCTCCATGAAATTTAATAGCTACTCCAAATTTTTCTTTTTTTTCCTTTACTGCTTGCTCAATATACAGATTGAATAACATCGGGGAGAGGCTACAACCCTGTCTCACTCCTTTCCCAACCACTGCTTCCCTTTCATGCCCCTCGACTCTTATTACTGCCATCTGGTTTCTGTACAAATTATAAACAGCCTTTCGCTCCCTGTATTTTACCCCTGCCACCTTTAGAATTTGAAAAAGAGTATTCCAGTCAACATAGTCAAAAGCCTTCTCCAAGTCTACAAATGCTAGAAACGTAGGTTTGCCTTTTCTTAATCTTTCTTCTAAGATAAGTCGTAAGGTCAGTATTGCCTCACGTGTTCCAACATTTCGACGGAATCCAAACTGATCTTCCCCGAGGTCTGCATCTACCAGTTTTTCCATTCGTCTGTAAAGAATTCGCGTTAGTATTTTGCAGCTGTGACTTATTAAACTGATAGTTCGGTAATTCTCACATCTGTCAGCACCTGCTTTCTTTGGGATTGGAATTATTATATTCTTCTTGAAGTCTGAGGGTATTTCGCCTGTCTCATACATCTTGCTCACCAGCTGGTAGAGTTTTGTCAGGACTGGCTCTCCCAAGGCCGTCAGTAGTTCTAATGGAATGTTGTCTACTCCGGGGGCCTTGTTTCGACTCAGGTCTTTCAGTGCTCTGTCAAACTCTTCACGCAGTATCGTATCTCCCATTTCGTCTTCATCTACATCCTCTTCTATTTCTATAATATTGTCCTCAAGTACATCGCCCTTGTATAAACCTTCTATATACTCCTTCCACCTTTCTGCCTTCCCTTCTTTGCTTAGAACTGGGCTGCCATCTGAGCTCTTAATATTCATACACGTGGTTCTCTTCTCTCCAAAGGTCTCTTTAATTTTCCTGTAGACAGTATCTATCTTACCCCTAGTGAGATAAGCTTCTACATCCTTACATTTGTCCTCTAGCCATCCCTGTTTAGCCATTTTACACTTCCTGTCGATCTCATTTTTGAGACGTTTGTATTCCTTTTTGCCTGCTTCATTTACTGCATTTTTATATTTTCTCCTTTCATCAATTAAATTCAATATTTCTTCTGTTACCCAAGGATTTCTAGCAGCCCTCATCTTTGTACCTACTTTATCCTCTGCTGCCTTCACTACTACATCCTTCAGAGCTACCCATTCTTCTTCTACTGTATTTCTTTCCCCTATTCCTGTCAATTGTTCTCTTATGCTCTCTCTGAAACTCTGTACAACCTCTGGTTCTTTCAGTTTATCCAGGTCCCATCTCCTTAATTTCCCACATTTTTGCAGTTTCTTCAGTTTTAATCTACAGGTCATAACCAATAGATTGTGGTCAGAGTCCACATCTGCCCCTGGAAATGTCTTACAACTTAAAACCTGGTTCCTAAATCTCTGTCTTACCATTATATAATCTATCTGATACCTTTTAGTATCTCCAGGGTTCTTCCACGTATACAACCTTCTTTCATGATTCTTAAACCAAGTGTTAGCTATGATTAAGTTGTGCTCTGTGCAAAATTCTACTAGGTGGCTTCCTCTTTCATTTCTTAGCCCCAATCCATATTCACCTACTATGTTTCCTTCTCTCCCTTTTCATACACTCGAATTCCAGTCACCCATTACTATTACATTTTCGTCTCCTTTCACTATCTGAATAATTTCTTTTATTTCATCGAACATTTCTTCAATTTCTTCATCATCTGCAGAGCTAGTTGGCATATAAACTTGTACTACTGTAGTAGGTGTGGGCTTCGTATCTATCTTGGCCACAATAATGCGTTCACTATGCTGTTTGTAGTAGCTTACCCGCATTCCTATTTTCCTATTCATTATTAAACCTACTCCTGCATTACCCCTATTTGAATGTGTGTTTATAACCCTGTAGTCACCTGACCAGAAGTCTTGTTCCTCCTGCCACCGAACTTCACTAATTCCCACTATATCTAACTTTAACCTATCCATTTCCCTTTTTAAATTTTCTAACCTACCTGCCCGATTAAGGGATCTGACATTCCACGCTCCGATCCGTAGAACGCCAGTTTTCTTTCTCCTGATAACGACATCCTCCTGAGTAGTCCCCGCCCGGAGATCCGAATGGGGGACTATTTTACCTCCGGAATATTTTACACAAGAGGATGCCATCATCATTTAATCATACAGTAAAGCTGCATGTCCTCGGGAAAAATTACGCCTGTAGTTTCCCCTTGCTTTCAGCCGTTCGCAGTACCAGCACAGCAAGGCCGTTTTGGTTAATGTTGCAAGGCCAGATCAGTCAATCATCCAGACTGTTGCCCTTGCAACTACTGAAAAGGCTGCTGCCCCTCTTCAGGAACCACACGTTTGTCTGGCCTCTCAACAGATACCCCTCCGTTGTGGTTGCACCTACGGTACGGCCATCTGTATCGCTGAGGCACGCAAGCCTCCCCACCAACGGCAAGGTCCATGGTTCATGGGGGGCTTCCCGTAATATTGATATAAAATAACGATTTGAAGATACTTCACGACAGTATGCATGTAATAGTGTTCATGTAACAGTGAGACAAATTACATATAAAGCTTTTTTATAGTTCCACTAAACAATGTTGCTGCCATGTCAGTGCATTTATACAGCTCGCAGAAGTAATGTTAATCAGTTCATAAATCATCTATATCATGTCACCTTCTTGTTGTGGTGGTCCTGTACATTTCACAACGCCTGACATACACATCATCAACATAACGATTATTCGATATGTGTTCTACAGTGAGCCTTCAGAATCGTCGGTGTGACTATTCTAACATCCTATTCTGTACAATAATGAAGCCTTTCAAGGGCAAACGTCAGTCTTGAAGAAATAACCTTTGAGTTTTCATGTAAGCAGCATGCAAAGAGTTCATTTGTCCACTTATTTACAGTGGTGGATAACCTTATCTAATTCAGCATTACATCGACCAAATACTACAGTTCTATGAAGACTTGACATACTGACAAGAAAAAAAAGCCCTGACAACTGAATCATAACCATCTCCCAGTTCATCAAAGGCTTATGACACACACACACACACACACACACACACACACAGACACACACACACACACACACACACACACACACACACACAGAGTGACTCTTACTAATTATTACATAGTGTGTATCCTTCCAATGCTCTGTAAATCCAGCCACTTTTACTAATATTGTTCTGTAATGTGTATTCTTCCACTCTTTTGTAAATCAAGCTACATTTACTCTGTATACATTATTCAATCTTGGATGCAGAACAAGAAACTGCAAATGACTTGTTTCTCTTGAATTATTATGGTACAAACAAACATTTTTTATTTGTCTGTAAATGTTAGTTTAAATAATTTAGGAGTAAAGAAGATAAACCATCATACAGTATGAGGATTGAATCGTCATCAGGTGAAAAAAAAGAAGGAAACTTTGATAGATTTAGGGCAAATTCTTTAATGAGCTGGGGTAATCTCTCTCACACACTCCTGGGCAGCTATATTGTGCTGGCTGAACACACAATGTGGAAATTTAGGTAATTATGTATCATCACACTTAACATGCCTTTTACTTATTTGGTCTCAAGTGGTGTAGGACGTGAACCAAACAAATTATCTGAGTAATAAAGTGTCATAATTCTGCAGCACATATTAATTACATAATCCTTTTTTTATAATATTGGCCTTGATGTTTACAGCATGGTTCCATCAAATTGAGAAGTGTCGTCCTAAAATGGCAATCCTCATAATGCTGCATGGTTCGTAAGAAACATCATTTTTCGCCCTTAGCTGCTCTGTCTTATCGCCACTACACAAAACTATTAAGATATGTTTCATTTCATTTCCATTTCTCAATATTAAACCAGTGTTAGGAAATAAATTTGCCACATTATGCGTCCCTCAAGCATACCAGTACCTAGCTTCAGAGATTAAAAACCTGTCATGCCATCATAATCTAAACACGAGGTCACTCTTATCTGGTATCCTAACTCTGCCCACTCACAAAACAAAAACTTTTGCAAACTCCTTCTCAGTTGCCGCTGTCCGCCTCTGGAACAAACTGCCCCTTACCTTGAGGAAAATTCAATCTCCTGTTGCTTTTAAGAAGAAGTTGAAGCATTTCCTACTATCATCCGCATAAAATTCTCCACAAAATTAATGTGCAAGGCCAATCCTCTCATCTGTCAAATAGCAAAGCTAGCGTCTCCTATCTTGCTCCTGAGATGCCTTCCTCTTCATCTATCTCTATTAGCCCCGCAGTCCTCTTTTCCTTTATATTTTCCTCTCTATTCTTCTCCTCCCTTCACCATGAGTCTCCCTCATACTCCCTGCTGCCAGCACTCCTATCTAAAATCTATCTCTTCAATAATGTATTTTTCGAGGTGTAACTTTCTAATTGTTTATCTCACTTTTTGTATTAGATGTAGTTTAACATGCCTACTAAAACATATGACTGTAAAATAAGTAGAATGCCTGGTTAGATGTAAGAGAGGGCCTGATGGCCCTAATCTTACCAGTTTAAATAAATAAATAAAATAAATTAATTAATAGCCACCAATAGATCTCCATAGAACATGACATTAACGGCCATAGAGCTAAGACTCGTTGCAAAGTTGCCTTGTTTTGAGCCCTCCCATCCCTGCCTTCCACTTGCTCATCCTACCATTCCACATCATAATATCATCATGAGTCAGCCGGTTGCCCACTGCTCAGTGTGAGAGTGAACTACCTCACAAGGGTAGATCTAGAATACACGATTTAATCGACTTATTGTACATTTGCACTGAGCAACCTTCTTTCTACTATGAATACTTTTACAGTTTTGATGGTTAAGTAGCTCCTACACACCAAAAACTGTTTTCAGTCTCTAATCCTTTGTCAACCAATATCCAGATCTAGTACACCACTGTGTCTTTCCTGCTGAGAAACTGTATACTGCTCATTCTTCATCAAACCTTCTGAACTTGCGAAACAAAAAGAAGATATACTCATGTATTCTCATGTTCTACCATTAATGTCTTCAAGTCTTAAAAGTTTACTCCAAGTTGCAATCCATTTGAGACCAAGAATTCTGAAGAAACTTCGTCCAACACACGATTAACTTGCTGAACAAATTCCTGTGGTGGGATAAATGTCTGTAATTGTCCATGCCATTAAGTATATCTATATTAGGTACAAGGCATCAGGCCTGTTTTGTTATACATAGGGTAAATGGCGAATTAAGATGAGTAATTCTTCTCTGATTGCTGATGGCTTCTCTTTGGGCAATTCCAACTAGTATAGACTTAAATATCTTTGTAAAATACTCTTGAGTTAAAGGGGTGTACACGGTTACGTGTGCTCCAAAAAAGCAATTTACAAAATTTGTCCCAAATAATTCCTCATTTCTTTAGCCTTACACAAGTGAAGATGACAAGATAAAATCCTCCTGTCTCTTACAGAGAAATATGTATGTTGGTGTGTGTGGGCTGAACACTCCACACACACCTCATCATGTAGTTCCTAACTTAACTGTCAGTTTCACTTGTGTGGATGGTTTCACACGATTGAGTCATTAAATTGCAAAATTTGGAAGACTTGTCAGGAGTCTGCTTTTCTGGGAGAAGAATAGTGCAAATATAAACCTATGATTCTGTGACTACTTTCAGCAATGGAATCAATGGCAAATTAAAAGTAACTAACAGACTTAAAATACCTGTGGACCAAAATACGATACAATTTTTAAAAGGGAATACGTGTGATGGTTAAACTCACCAAAAAAGAGAAAAAGATGTTCAGAATGATTCACCAAGGAGGCAAGGAAAATGGGAAAGAAACTGAAAGCACAGAATGAAGCAAAGAATCAATAAGTTCATGGAATATAATATTAACCAGGGAATTTTACTTCATAGATGACATCATAGGGTACACTAAAGCATTTTACAAACTTTAACGCTGTTCTTATCATATCCCGTATTTACAAATTGGACTCTGTGATTAATTTCTGTCTAATGCATGAATCTTCTAATAATTTTCAGAGGATATTCTACTTATGATGGTCTACAACACACATCACAATTTCTGTTGAAGACTGAAAAATTTTAAGTTATAAATTTTTCATCATGTAGAAATGGTACAGAAAGGGTTTAAGTAACTCAACTCATTATAGATCAGTTTCTAAAAAACAAAAGTGGTTCAAATGGCTCTGAGCACTATGGGACTTAACATCTATGGTCATCAGTCCCCTAGAACTTAGAACTACTTAAACCTAACTAACCTAAGGACATTCACACACATCCATGCCCAAGGCAGGATTCGAAACTGCAACCATAGCCGTCATGCGGTTCCAGACTGATGCGCCTAGAACCGCAAGTCCACACCAGCCGGCGATCCGTTTCTACATGGAGTGTAGTGACGACCTAGTGAATATTCTATTAATGTTTTATAACAATGAAATCCAATTTTAATAAACACAAAAACTGTATTTCTTCTGCGTTTGTCAAGAAAACCATGAAAATCAACATCTTAGCATGGTGATTATTACTTGTTATTTAAGATATTTGCAAACTACTTATTTACACAAGTGGATGTCTTCCTCGCTTCCTGTATGCATATTACTTCATGCAACTACCTCTCACATTTTCTGAGGAATAAAGCTAGAATGTACCATAACTTTACTGTGTCATAATTGCACCTACCCTCTTAAAAAGATTACTGGTGATGGGCACCTCATTACATAAAACAAATTAAACACCACCTTGGAAGGTCTAGGATCATCTAAATCTCTGTGAAGAGAAGAAATCCATATACACACATAAAATTATTAGTTTCTGGGTTAGCTAATTTAATCAGTAATATACCCAGGTTGTTTCACTTCCTGAAGAGGCAGTGGGAAGGAGGTGACATGTTAAAATATTGGAATTGACTTTGTCAGTGTAGGACGTTTTCGACTAGAATCAACGAATCACAGGATAATTCTTATTAATTAGTGCAATGTGAACACATGGTCATCATATTTATCCTACAGTCAACCTTGCTTGCTCTAAACTGAAATGCCCCTATTGTTTATTTATTGTTTTCTCTAGGAAAGGAAACTAAATTGTACCTTTTATAATCAATTTTAGTTTTACATTAATATAGTTGTGAACATGAAAATCAATATACTATGTAACTCCTATACTGTTAAGTTTTATATAAATGAAATTGTCTTTACTTTTCTTCACAGATTTGGAATATAGAAATAATCGTTTCATAAGAGGTAGTTGGCTGGTTTATCTCTTAAGGATGTTTATGTC
This sequence comes from Schistocerca gregaria, assembly GCF_023897955.1. Lineage (NCBI taxonomy): Eukaryota > Metazoa > Arthropoda > Insecta > Orthoptera > Acrididae > Schistocerca > Schistocerca gregaria. The sequence goes on along the minus strand of NC_064922.1, from coordinate 176,705,248 downwards.
TTAAAGTATCTTACTTTTTACATATGGAACCATACTACAGAACACTGAAACTCCTAACATCTCAGTTTTGTTCCGTATATACACTTATTTTATTGCAATAGCGTATGGTAAGGTAAACCTTAATTGTATGCAAGATAATTTTTCTGTTCATCAACACATCGACAGTGCAAACACTCGCAGTAGGCTACAAACATACATACAGTAAATATGTAATAAGAACACGTCCAAAGATACATTCTTTTCACAAATAAATTCTAAATATTGACAAGGTCGACTTTCACGGGATGATTGTGAACAACAGAAAATTGACACATAACTCTTTTCCGCGTATTGCTGCAACTGTTAGTCAAAGTTTTCTACATATTAACATACCAAATGTGACAAGTTTTCGAGAAAATTTTCCGTTCTTATCCGAGCAGTGCATTGCCTTTCGCCATCGATCAGCGTGATTGGTTGACAGGAGCAGTTGTCTCAACAGAATTTTAAGAAATATCCGAAAGAATTACTCTTTGCACGCTACTACCATTAAAGTTTGTGCCAACTTGTGCCCTTTTAGTCGCAAAACTAAAAGGAAACGATGTGGAATACGACGCTGTGTCATACAGAAAGGACAGGTACAATCTATTTGTTATACACAGCAATAAAGAACGCCTCATTTACTTTCTAAGAAAGGACCACAATGTGTCTGGCTTGGCGAAGACAGAACTCTAACCTAACTGGGCCCACAATGCACGCTGGGAGCAGCTCATATCTCATGCGCGCGCATCCCTCGGTATGGGAGCCATCTGCTGTCGCTGAATGGAACTACGCGGCCCAATTAGACCAAACAGCTACGGCCTGTGTAAGCGCCGTTTCGTCAAATGCCGTCTTTAAGAGCTTTGATGACGCCACTGAAAATATGGGAGAGTTTAGTGGCAAAATATAAGCAGTTTACTAGCGTTTTGGGCTCGATGTATTGCACAACTGCCCACACATAACGTGTGCAGTGATATGCACTCGAGTGTTGTAATGCGCTCTGTATGACATAAAGGAGCGAGTTTCTGCGCGTAAAAGCATACTTACCTGGCACAGGGGATACCGTGATCATGAAGGCGGTTCCTCCAGGACGAGGCTCTTCCATTGCACTTCGGTTGGGCTGACCCCTGCGATTACCCCTAATGTGGGTAACTCGGGTGCATAATTTTTGGTAGTCGGGACTGCGTTCGCGCAGACCCGGTCTAATATCAAATAAACATAGTTAATGCATATTATAGAAGACCTACGATGGAATGTAACAACACTTTTACAACCTCCCATATAGTGCGGAAGCTGAGTCGAAGATACACACAACAAAAAGAGTTTCACCCATAAAGATAGTTTTATTAACATAGTTGTATTATATCGAACAGTCTACAAAATGCTCTCCTTCTTGTCCAGATGTAAGAATCTCCCTTATCTTTCGCTCACTTGTAATGTCTTCATCATTCCAATGCTCTTCCTCTCATTTCTTCCATTACTCCCCCTATAACTCCTTGATGCAGACAATTTATAAGCAGTAAATGCCCCATCAAGATTTTTTCCTTCTTCTGGTAGCTTCCAATTATCATCTTTCTTCCCCTATTGTCTTCCTTACTTCTCCAGGCTTAAATATGTCACCCCACTTTACCTGAAAACTTTCTTCTCCTTAGTTACATTTCGAAACTTTCTAAATATACTCCTTTTCAGACAACTCATATTATATTTCCTTTCCCGTGTCCATGATTCGCTCCTGTACAACACTACATTTCAGACGTAAGATTTAGCTAATCTTTACTTCAGCTCCACTGGAATTCCGTTTCATGTTAGTAAAAGGTTCACCTTTAGCAAGACTCTTTCCCGTACATATCCTACACTTTAATTTTTCTGTTCAGCTTCCATTACATGTCTTTAAACAACTCATGTACAGAGACAGTTTTCTTATTTTATTTTCTCTCTTTCCATCTAATGCCCCTTGCATCCTATATGTTCTTACCCATCAGTTCTACTGCACACTGACCTCGTATTTAGGAGGATGGTGTTGCTCTGTCAGGCCACTCTGATGTTTATATTCTGTGGTTGTACTAAATAACTCAGGCGAATGCTGAGATGGTTTTATCATCAAGGCCATGGCTGACTACTCTCCTATCCTCATGACCACCTGTTCTTGTCCTTCTAAATTATTTTCTGAGTCTATTTCGAGCTATTGATGTGCACTGCACAACCTTGGCAATTCCTAGATCATTTGTTAGATGATCATTTGATAATTAATGTAAATCAATAAGCCAAATGGTGTCATCTCATCTGCTGCCTCTTCCCTTCCCGTAATGTTGTTGTTGTTGTCTTCAGTCCTGAGACTGGTTTGATGCAGCTCTCCATGCTACTCTACCCTGTGCAAGCTGCTTCATCTCCCAGTACCTACTGCAACCTACATCCTTCTGAATCTGCTTAGTGTACTCATCTCTCGGTCTCCCTCTACGATTTTTACCCTCCACGCTGCCCTCCAATGCTAAATTTGTGATCCCTTGATGCCTCAAAACATGTCCTACCAACCGATCCCTTCTTCTAGTCAAGTTGTGCCACAAACTTCTCTTCTCCCCAATCCTATTCAATACTTCCTCATTAGTTACGTGATCTATCCACCTTATCTTCAGTATTCTTCTGTAGCACCACATTACGAAAGCTTCTATTCTCTTCTTGTCCAAACTAGTTATCGTCCATGTTTCACTTCCATACATGGCTACACTCCAAACAAATACTTTCAGAAACGACTTCCTGATACATAAATCTATATTCGTTGTTAACAAATTTCTCTTCTTCAGAAACGCTTTCCTTGCCATTGCCAGTCTACATTTTATATCCTCTCTACTTCGACCATCATCAGTTATTTTTCTCCCCAAATAGCAAAACTCCTTTACTACTTTAAGTGTCTCATTGCCTTTTCTAATTCCCTCAGCATCACCCGACTTAATTTGACCTCATTTCATTATCCTCGTTTTTCTTTTGTTGATGTTCATCTTATATCCTCCTTTCAAGACACTGTCCATTCCGTTCAACTGCTCTTCCAAGTCCTTTGCCGTCTCTGACAGAATTACAATGTCATCGGCGAACCTCAAAGTTTTTACTTCGTCTCCATGAAATTTAATAGCTACTCCAAATTTTTCTTTTTTTTCCTTTACTGCTTGCTCAATATACAGATTGAATAACATCGGGAAGAGGCTACAACCCTGTCTCACTCCTTTCCCAACCACTGCTTCCCTTTCATGCCCCTCGACTCTTATTACTGCCATCTGGTTTCTGTACAAATTATAAACAGCCTTTCGCTCCCTGTATTTTACCCCTGCCACCTTTAGAATTTGAAAAAGAGTATTCCAGTCAACATAGTCAAAAGCCTTCTCCAAGTCTACAAATGCTAGAAACGTAGGTTTGCCTTTTCTTAATCTTTCTTCTAAGATAAGTCGTAAGGTCAGTATTGCCTCACGTGTTCCAACATTTCGACGGAATCCAAACTGATCTTCCCCGAGGTCTGCATCTACCAGTTTTTCCATTCGTCTGTAAAGAATTCGCGTTAGTATTTTGCAGCTGTGACTTATTAAACTGATAGTTCGGTAATTCTCACATCTGTCAGCACCTGCTTTCTTTGGGATTGGAATTATTATATTCTTCTTGAAGTCTGAGGGTATTTCGCCTGTCTCATACATCTTGCTCACCAGCTGGTAGAGTTTTGTCAGGACTGGCTCTCCCAAGGCCGTCAGTAGTTCTAATGGAATGTTGTCTACTCCGGGGGCCTTGTTTCGACTCAGGTCTTTCAGTGCTCTGTCAAACTCTTCACGCAGTATCGTATCTCCCATTTCGTCTTCATCTACATCCTCTTCTATTTCTATAATATTGTCCTCAAGTACATCGCCCTTGTATAAACCTTCTATATACTCCTTCCACCTTTCTGCCTTCCCTTCTTTGCTTAGAACTGGGCTGCCATCTGAGCTCTTAATATTCATACACGTGGTTCTCTTCTCTCCAAAGGTCTCTTTAATTTTCCTGTAGACAGTATCTATCTTACCCCTAGTGAGATAAGCTTCTACATCCTTACATTTGTCCTCTAGCCATCCCTGTTTAGCCATTTTGCACTTCCTGTCGATCTCATTTTTGAGACGTTTGTATTCCTTTTTGCCTGCTTCATTTACTGCATTTTTATATTTTCTCCTTTCATCAATTAAATTCAATATTTCTTCTGTTACCCAAGGATTTCTAGCAGCCCTCATCTTTGTACCTACTATATCCTCTGCTGCCTCACTACTACATCCCTCAGAGCTACCCATTCTTCTTCTACTGTATTTCTTTCCCCTATTCCTGTCAATTGTTCTCTTATGCTCTCTCTGAAACTCTGTACAACCTCTGGTTCTTTCAGTTTATCCAGGTCCCATCTCCTTAATTTCCCACATTTTTGCAGTTTCTTCAGTTTTAATCTACAGGTCATAACCAATAGATTGTGGTCAGAGTCCACATCTGCCCCTGGAAATGTCTTACAACTTAAAACCTGGTTCCTAAATCTCTGTCTTACCATTATATAATCTATCTGATACCTTTTAGTATCTCCAGGGTTCTTCCACGTATACAACCTTCTTTCATGATTCTTAAACCAAGTGTTAGCTATGATTAAGTTGTGCTCTGTGCAAAATTCTACTAGGTGGCTTCCTCTTTCATTTCTTAGCCCCAATCCATATTCACCTACTATGTTTCCTTCTCTCCCTTTTCATACACTCGAATTCCAGTCACCCATTACTATTACATTTTCGTCTCCTTTCACTATCTGAATAATTTCTTTTATTTCATCGAACATTTCTTCAATTTCTTCATCATCTGCAGAGCTAGTTGGCATATAAACTTGTACTACTGTAGTAGGTGTGGGCTTCGTATCTATCTTGGCCACAATAATGCGTTCACTATGCTGTTTGTAGTAGCTTACCCGCATTCCTATTTTCCTATTCATTATTAAACCTACTCCTGCATTACCCCTATTTGAATGTGTGTTTATAACCCTGTAGTCACCTGACCAGAAGTCTTGTTCCTCCTGCCACCGAACTTCACTAATTCCCACTATATCTAACTTTAACCTATCCATTTCCCTTTTTAAATTTTCTAACCTACCTGCCCGATTAAGGGATCTGACATTCCACGCTCCGATCCGTAGAACGCCAGTTTTCTTTCTCCTGATAACGACATCCTCCTGAGTAGTCCCCGCCCGGAGATCCGAATGGGGGACTATTTTACCTCCGGAATATTTTACACAAGAGGATGCCATCATCATTTAATCATACAGTAAAGCTGCATGTCCTCGGGAAAAATTACGCCTGTAGTTTCCCCTTGCTTTCAGCCGTTCGCAGTACCAGCACAGCAAGGCCGTTTTGGTTAATGTTGCAAGGCCAGATCAGTCAATCATCCAGACTGTTGCCCCTGCAACTACTGAAAAGGCTGCTGCCCCTCTTCAGGAACCACACGTTTGTCTGGCCTCTCAACAGATACCCCTCCGTTGTGGTTGCACCTACGGTACGGCCATCTGTATCGCTGAGGCACGCAAGCCTCCCCACCAACGGCAAGGTCCACGGTTCATGGGGGGCTTCCCGTAATATTGATATAAAATAACGATTTGAAGATACTTCACGACAGTATGCATGTAATAGTGTTCATGTAACAGTGAGACAAATTACATATAAAGCTTTTTTATAGTTCCACTAAACAATGTTGCTGCCATGTCAGTGCATTTATACAGCTCGCAGAAGTAATGTTAATCAGTTCATAAATCATCTATATCATGTCACCTTCTTGTTGTGGTGGTCCTGTACATTTCACAACGCCTGACATACACATCATCAACATAACGATTATTCGATATGTGTTCTACAGTGAGCCTTCAGAATCGTCGGTGTGACTATTCTAACATCCTATTCTGTACAATAATGAAGCCTTTCAAGGGCAAACGTCAGTCTTGAAGAAACAACCTTTGAGTTTTCATGTAAGCAGCATGCAAAGAGTTCATTTGTCCACTTATTTACAGTGGTGGATAACCTTATCTAATTCAGCATTACATCGACCAAATACTACAGTTCTATGAAGACTTGACATACTGACAAGAAAAAAAAGCCCTGACAACTGAATCATAACCACCTCCCAGTTCATCAAAGGCTTATGACACACACACACACACACACACACACACACACACACACACACACACACACAGAGTGACTCTTACTAATTATTACATAGTGTGTATCCTTCCAATGCTCTGTAAATCCAGCCACTTTTACTAATATTGTTCTGTAATGTGTATTCTTCCACTCTTTTGTAAATCAAGCTACATTTACTCTGTATACATTATTCAATCTTGGATGCAGAACAAGAAACTGCAAATTACTTGTTTCTCTTGAATTATTATGGTACAAACAAACATTTTTTATTTGTCTGTAAATGTTAGTTTAAATAATTTAGGAGTAAAGAAGATAAACCATCATACAGTATGAGGATTGAATCGTCGTCAGGTGAAAAAAAAGAAGGAAACTTTGATAGATTTAGGGCAAATTCTTTAATGAGCTGGGGTAATCTCTCTCACACACTCCTGGGCAGCTATATTGTGCTGGCTGAACACACAATGTGGAAATTTAGATAATTATGTATCATCACACTTAACATGCCTTTTACTTATTTGGTCTCAAGTGGTGTAGGACGTGAACCAAACAAATTATCTGAGTAATAAAGTGTCATAATTCTGCAGCACATATTAATTACATAATCCTTTTTTTATAATATTGGCCTTGATGTTTGCAGCATGGTTCCAGCAAATTGAGAAGTGTCGTCCTAAAATGGCAATCATCATAATGCTGCATGGTTCGTAAGAAACATCATTTTTCGCCCTTAGCTGCTCTGTCTTATCGCCACTACACAAAACTATTAAGATTTGTTTCATTTCATTTCCATTTCTCATTATTAAACCAGTGTTAGGAAATAAATTTGCCATATTACGCGTCCCGCAAGCACCCCAGTACCTAGCTTCAGAGATTAAAAACCTGTCATGCCATCATAATCTAAACACGAGGTCACTCTTATCTGGTATCCTAACTGTGCCCACTCACAAAACAAAAACTTTTGCAAACTCCTTCTCAGTTGCCACTGACCGCCTCTGGAACAAACTGCCCCTTACCTTGAGGAAAATTCAATCTCCTGTTGCTTTTAAGAAGAAGTTGAAGCATTTCCTACTATCATCCGCATAAAATTCTCCACAAAATTAATGTGCAAGGCCAATCCTCTCATCTGTCAAATAGCAAAACTAGCGTCTCCTATCTTGCTCCTGAGATGCCTTCCTCTTCATCTATCTCTATTAGCCCCGCAGTCCTCTTTTCCTTTATATTTTCCTCTCTATTCTTCTCCTCCCTTCACCATGAGTCTCCCTCATACTCCCTGCTGCCAGCACTCCTATCTAAAATCTATCTCTTCAATAATGTATTTTTCGAGGTGTAACTTTCTAATTGTTTATCTCACTTTTTGTATTAGATGTAGTTTAACATGCCTACTAAAACATATGACTGTAAAATAAGTAGAATGCCTGGTTAGATGTAAGAGAGGGCCTGATGGCCCTAATCTTACCAGTTTAAATAAATAAATAAAATAAATTAATTAATAGCCACCAATAGATCTCCATAGAACATGACATTAACGGCCATAGAGCTAAGACTCGTTGCAAAGTTGCCTTGTTTTGAACGCTCCCATCCCTGCCTTCCACTCGCTCATCCTACCATTCCACATCATAATATCATCATGAGTCAGCCGGTTGCCCACTGCTCAGTGTGAGAGTGAACTACCTCACAAGGGTAGATCTAGAATACACGATTTAATCGACTTATTGTACATTTGCACTGAGCAACCTTCTTTCTGCTATGAATACTTTTACAGTTTTGATGGTTAGGTAGCTCCTACACACCAAAAACTGTTTTCAGTCTCTAATCCTTTGTCAACCAATATCCAGATCTAGTACACCACTGTGTCTTTCCTGCTGAGAAACTGTATACTGCTCATTCTTCATCAAACCTTCTGAACTTGCGAAACAAAAAGAAGATATATTCATGTATTCTCATGTTCTACCATTAATGTCTTCAAGTCTTAAAAGTTTACTCCAAGTTGCAATCCATTTGAGACCAAGAATTCTGAAGAAACTTCGTCCAACACACGATTAACTTGCTGAACAAATTCCTGTGGTGGGATAAATGTCTGTAATTGTCCATGCCATTAAGTATATCTATATTAGGTACAAGGCATCAGGCCTGTTTTGTTATACATAGGTTAAATGTCGAATTAAGATGAGTAATTCTTCTCTGATTGCTGATGGCTTCTCTTTGGGCAATTCCAACTAGTATAGACTTAAATATCTTTGTAAAATACTCTTGAGTTAAAGGGGTGTACACGGTTACGTGTGCTCCAAAAAAGCAATTTACAAAATTTGTCCCAAATAATTCCTCATTTCTTTAGCCTTACACAAGTGAAGATGACAAGATAAAATCCTCCTGTCTCTTACAGAGAAATATGTATGTTGGTGTGTGTGGGCTGAACACTCCACACACACCTCATCATGTAGTTCCTAACTTAACTGTCAGTTTCACTTGTGTGGATGGTTTCACACGATTGAGTCATTAAATTGCAAAATTTGGAAGACTTGTCAGGAGTCTGCTTTTCTGGGAGAAGAATAGTGCAAATATAAACCTATGATTCTGTGACTACTTTCAGCAATGGAATCAATGGCAAATTAAAAGTAACTAACAGACTTAAAATACCTGTGGACCAAAATACGATACAATTTTTTAAAAGGGAATACGTGTGATGGTTAAACTCACCAAAAAAGAGAAAAAGATGTTCAGAATGATTCACCAAGGAGGCAAGGAAAATGGGAAAGAAACTGAAAGCACAGAATGAAGCAAAGAATCAATAAGTTCATGGAATATAATATTAACCAGGGAATTTTACTTCATAGATGACATCATAGGGTACACTAAAGCATTTTACAAACTTTAACGCTGTTCTTATCATATCCCGTATTTACAAATTGGACTCTGTGATTAATTTCTGTCTAATGCATGAATCTTCTAATAATTTTCAGAGGATATTCTACTTATGATGGTCTACAACACACATCACAATTTCTGTTGAAGACTGAAAAATTTTAAGTTATAAATTTTTCATCATGTAGAAATGGTACAGAAAGGGTTTAAGTAACTCAACTCATTATAGATCAGTTTCTAAAAAAAAAAAGTGGTTCAAATGGCTCTGAGCACTATGGGACTTAACATCTATGGTCATCAGTCCCCTAGAACTTAGAACTACTTAAACCTAACTAACCTAAGGACATTCACACACATCCATGCCCAAGGCAGGATTCGAAACTGCAACCATAGCGGTCATGCGGTTCCAGACTGATGCGCCTAGAACCGCAAGTCCACACCAGCCGGCGATCAGTTTCTACATGGAGTGTAGTGACGACCTAGTGAATATTCTATTAATGTTTTATAACAATGAAATCCAATTTTAATAAACACAAAAACTGTATTTCTTCTGCGTTTGTCAAGAAAACCATGAAAATCAACATCTTAGCATGGTGATTATTACTTGTTATTTAAGATATTTGCAAACTACTTATTTACACAAGTGGATGTCTTCCTCGCTTCCTGTATGCATATTACTTCATGCAACTACCTCTCACATTTTCTGAGGAATAAAGCTAGAATGTACCATAACTTTACTGTGTCATAATTGCACCTACCCTCTTAAAAAGATTACTGGTGATGGGCACCTCATTACATAAAACAAATTAAACACCACCTTGGAAGGTCTAGGATCATCTAAATCTCTGTGAAGAGAAGAAATCCATATACACACATAAAATTATTAGTTTCTGGGTTAGCTAATTTAATCAGTAATATACCCAGGTTGTTTCACTTCCTGAAGAGGCAGTGGGAAGGAGGTGACATGTTAAAATATTGGAATTGACTTTGTCAGTGTAGGACGTTTTCGACTAGAATCAACGAACCACAGGATAATTCTTATTAATTAGTGCAATGTGAACACATGGTCATCATATTTATCCTACAGTCAACCTTGCTTGCTCTAAACTGAAATGCCCCTATTGTTTATTTATTGTTTTCTCTAGGAAAGGAAACTAAATTGTACCTTTTATAATCAATTTTAGTTTTACATTAATATAGTTGTGAACATGAAAATGAATATACTATGTAATTTCTATACTGTTAAGTTTTATATAAATGAAATTGTCTTTACTTTTCTTCACAGATTTGGAATATAGAAATAATCGTTTCATAAGAGGTAGTTGGCTGGTTTATCTCTTAAGGATGTTTATGTCTTAAAGTATCTTACTTTTTACATATGGAACCATACTACAGAACACTGAAACTCCTAACATCTCAGTTTTGTTCCGTATATACACTTATTTTATTGCAATAGCGTATGGTAAGGTAAACCTTAATTGTATGCAAGATAATTTTTCTGTTCATCAACACATCGACAGTGCAAACACTCGCAGTAGGCTACAAACATACATACAGTAAATATGTAATAAGAACACGTCCAAAGAGACATTCGTTTCGCAAATAAATTCTAAATATTGACAAGGTCGACTTTCACGGGATGATTGTGAACAACAGAAAATTGACACATAACTCTTTTCTGCGTATTGCTGCAAATGTTAGTCAAAGTTTTCTACATATTAACATACCAAATGTGACAAGTTTTCGAGAAAATTTTCCGTTCTTATCCGAGCAGTGCATTGCCTTTCGCCATCGATCAGCGTGATTGGTTGACAGGAGCAGTTGTCTCAACAGAATTTTAAGAAATATCCGAAAGAATTACTCTTTGCACGCTACTACCATTAAAGTTTGTGCCAACTTGTGCCCTTTTAGTCGCAAAACTAAAAGGAAACGATGTGGAATACGACGCTGTGTCATACAGAAAGGACAGGTACAATCTATTTGTTATACACAGCAATAAAGAACGCCTCATTTACTTTCTAAGAAAGGACCACAATGTGTCTGGCTTGGCGAAGACAGAACTCTAACCTAACTGGGCCCACAATGCACGCTGGGAGCAGCTCATATCTCATGCGCGCGCATCCCTCGGTATGGGAGCCATCTGCTGTCGCTGAATGGAACTACGCGGCCCAATTAGACCAAACAGCTACGGCCTGTGTAAGCGCCGTTTCGTCAAATGCCGTCTTTAAGAGCTTTGATGACGCCACTGAAAATATGGGAGAGTTTAGTGGCAAAATATAAGCAGTTTACTAGCGTTTTGGGCTCGATGTATTGCACAACTGCCCACACATAACGTGTGCAGTGATATGCACTCGAGTGTTGTAATGCGCTCTGTATGACATAAAGGAGCGAGTTTCTGCGCGCAAAAGCATACTTACCTGGCACAGGGGATACCGTGATCATGAAGGCGGTTCCTCCAGGACGAGGCTCTTCCATTGCACTTCGGTTGGGCTGACCCCTGCGATTACCCCTAATGTGGGTAACTCGGGTGCATAATTTTTGGTAGTCGGGACTGCGTTCGCGCAGACCCGGTCTAATATCAAATAAACATAGTTAATGCATATTATAGAAGACCTACGATGGAATGTAACAACACTTTTACAACCTCCCATATAGTGCGGAAGCTGAGTCGAAGATACACACAACAAAAAGAGTTTCACCCATAAAGATAGTTTTATTAACATAGTTGTATTATATCGAACAGTCTACAAAATGCTCTCCTTCTTGTCCAGATGTAAGAATCTCCCTTATCTT